>NW_021604576.1:10265543-10308158 GCF_004785775.1 Grammomys surdaster | reverse complement strand
TACCTAAACATAGTAAAAGCAATTTACAGCAAACCAGTAGCCAACATCAAGCTAAATGGAGAGAAACTTGAAGCAATCCCACTAAGATCAGGGACTAGACAAGGTTGCCCACTCTCCCCCTACCTATTCAATATAGTACTGGAAGTCTTAGCCAGAGCAATTAGACAGCAAAAAGAAGTCAAAGGGATACAAATAGGAAAGGAAGAAGTCAAAATATCGCTATTTGCAGATGATATGATAGTATACTTAAGTGACCCCCAAACTTCCACCAGAGAACTCCTAAACCTGATAAACAACTTCAGCAAAGTGGCTGGTTATAAAATCAACTCAAACAAATCAGTAGCCTTCCTCTACATGAAAGATAAACAGACTGAAAAAGAAATTAGGGAAATGACACCCTTCACAATAGTTGCAAATAATATAAAATTCCTTGGTGTGAATCTAACCAAGCAAGTGAAAGACCTGTATGACAAGAACTTCAAGTCTCTGAAGAAAGAAATTGAAGAAGATCTCAGAAGATGGAAAGATGTCCCATGCTCATGGATTGGCAGGATTAATATAATAAAAATGGCCATCTTGCTAAAAGCAATCTACAGATTCAATGCAATCCCCATTAAAATCCCAACTCAATTCTTCACAGAGTTAGAAAAGGAAATTCTCAAATTCATATGGAATAACAAAAAACCCAGGATAGCGAAAACTATTCTCAACAATAAAAGAACTTCTGGAGGAATCACCATCCCTGACCTCAAGCTGTACTACAGAGCAATAGTGATAAAAACTACCTGGTATTGGTACAGAGACAGGCAGGAAGATCAATGGAATAGAATTGAAGACCCAGAAATGAACCCACACTCCTATGGTCACTTGATCTTTGACAAAGGAGCTAAAACTGTCCAGTGGAAAAAGGACAGCATTTTCAACAAATGGTGCTGGTTCAACTGGAAGACAACATGTAGAAGAATGAAAATTGATCCATTCTTATCCCCTTGTACAAAGCTCAAGTCTAAGCGGATAAAGGACCTCCACATAAAACCAGATACACTGAAACTAATAGAAGAGAAGGTGGGGAAGAGCCTCGAATACTTGGGCACAGGGGCAAAGTTCCTGAACAGAACTCCAATGGCATATGCTCTAAGATCGAGAATTGACAAATGGGACTTCATAAAATTGCAAAGTTTCTGTAAGGCAAAGGACACTGTCAATAGGACAAAACGACAACCAACAAATTGGGAAAAAATCTACCAATACTACATCTGATAGAGGGCTAATATCCAATATATACAAAGAACTCAAGAAATTAGACTCCAGACAACCAAATTACCCTATTAAAAAATGGGGTATAGAGCTTAACAAAGAATTTTCAATGGAAGAAACTCGAATGGCCGAGAAGCATCTAAAGAAATGTTTAGCATCCTTAGTCGTCAGGGAAATGCAAATCAAAACAACCCTGAGATTCCATCTCACACCAGTCAGAATGGCTAAGATTAAAAACTCAGGTGATAGTAGATGCTGGCGAGGGTGTGGAGAAAGAGGAACACTCCTCCATTGTTGGTGGGACTGCAAGATGGTGCAACCACTTTGGAAATCAGTCTGGCGGTTCCTCAGAAAATTGGACATAGCATTACCCGAGGATCCAGCTATACCACTCCTAGGCATATACCCAGACGATGCTCGAACATATAACAAGGACATATGCTCAACTATGTTCATAGCAGCCTTATTTATAATAGCCAGGAGCTGGAAAGAACCCAGATGTCCTTCAACTGAGGAATGGATTAAAAAAATGTGGTATATTTACACAATGGAGTATTACTCAGCTATTAAAAACAATGAATTCGAGAGGTTCCTAGGTAAATGGATGGAACTAGAATTTATCATCCTGAGTGAGGTAAGCCAATCACAAAAGAACACACATGGTATTCACTCACTGATTATTGGATATTAGCCTAGAACCTTGAAATGCCCAAGATGCAACTCACAGGCCACATGAAGCCCATAAAGAAGGAAGACCAAGTGAGGGTGATTCGGTCCTTCTTAGAAGGGGCAACAAAATACTCAAGGGAGCAAATATGGAGACAAAGTGAGGGACAGAAACTGAAGGAGGGGCCATCTCAAGACCACTCCACCTGAGTATCTATCCCATGTGCAATCACCAAAGGTAGATGCTGATGTGGAAGACAGGAAGTGCATGCTGATAAGAGCCTGATATGGATATCTCCTCAGAGGCCTTCAAGAGTCAGACATATTCAGAGGCAGATGCTCACAACTAGCCATTGAACTGATCATGGGGTTCTCAATAGAGGAGTCAGAGTGAAGACTGAAGGAGCTGAAAGGATTTACAGCACCATGAGGAGAGCAACAATACCAACCAACCACAGCTCCCAGGGTCTAAACCACCAGCCTGGGAGCACTTTGGGGGGGATCCAGGGCTTCAGCTGAATATGTAAAAGTGGAGGGCCCTGCTGGGCATAGGTGGAAGAAGAGAACCTTGACCTCATGAAGGCTGGATGCCCCAGGGGGTGAGAATTTTGAGGGTGGGGAGGTGGGAGTGGGGGGGGGTAGATAGAGGTTACATCCACAGAGAAGAAGGAGGAGGGGCGAGGGGATTGGGGGTTCTGAGGGGGTGGTGGGGGATGGGGTAAGGGGACAACATAGGAAATGTAAATAAATCATCCAATATAAAAAAAAAAAAGAAACTGACAATGGATCCCCAGATAGAGTTATTAAATGAACAGGCTGGCAATCCAAGGAAGGGTAAGTTTCTACACAGAGTTTTACCAACCTAAGACATAAGTGCATTGCTTTGGATAATGCACATTCCGTGATGGGTAAGGAAGGTATTCTTGTCAGAATGACCTAAGACAGGCTCATTTTTGCTTATGAAATAAAAAAGGGGAAGAGGGAGAGAGCTTTGGGGGCTGCTTGGCAAGAATCTGACATGGACCAAGGACATGGAAATGGGCTGCTTGGCAGGAATCTTATTACTCAATCTAGTACTTTAAGCACTATATTGAATAGATAGGGGGAGAATGGGTAGCCTTGTTTTGTCTCTGATTTTAGTGAAATTGGTTTATGTTTCTCTTCATTTAATTTCATATTGTCTATTGGCTTGCTGTATATTGCTTTTTTATGATGTTATTATATGCTTGTTATACTACTGATCTCTCTAAGTCTTTTAATATGAAAAGTTGTTTGACTTTTTCAAAGTCTTTGTTAGCATCCAATAAGATTTTCATGTAGATTTTTTCTTTCATTTTGTTTATATGGTGGATTACATAGATGAACATTTGCAAATTGAACCATCCCTGCATCCCTGGGTTGAATCCTACATGGTTTTTCTGGATCATGTTTTATGAGTTCTTTGATTTGGTTTGTATTTTATTGAATATTTTTGCATCAGTGTTCATAATGGAAATTGGTGTGAAATTCTCTTTGTTGTGTCTTTGTGTGGTTTAGGTTTCAGGATAACTGTGTCTTTATAGAATGAGTTTGGCACAGTTCCTTTTGTTCTTGGTTTTGTTGATCCTTTGCATTGCTCTTTTTGTTTCTAATTTATTGTTTTTCACACTGAGTTTGATGAGTTTCTGCTGTCTACTACTGCTCTTGGGTGTCTTTATTTCTCCTTGTTTTATAGCTTTCAGGTCTCCTTTTAAGTTGCTGCTATAAGATCTCTCCAATTTCTTTACCAAGGCACTTAATGCTATGAATTTTTGTCTTAACCCTGTTTCCCTGTGTCCCATAATTTTGGATGTGTTGTGCCTTCATTTTCAGTGAATTCTATTGAGTCTTAATTTTTTATTTTATTTTATACCTTGCCCCTGCCCGCGGGGATTCGATGAGACCCTAGGGAAGGGGGCGAAAGAATGAAGGGACAAGAGACACAAGGACGGAGAGCAAGTCTGGGGTTCTGATCAAGCTCTGAAACTTTAATTTTGGGTGCAGGCTATAAAGACACAGCAAACCAGAAAGTCTGGGTGATGGTCATTGCTTAGGGCTATCCCACTATTGAAAGCTTATTGTCCTAGACCATCCCATTGTCAAGAACAGCAGGTAACTTCCTGGGTTAGAATTAGGTAATTTCCTTCTCTTAGCACAGCAGGTAGCTTCCTGGGTTTGGCTCCCAACAATACCTTACCCAGTAGTTATTGAGAGTTGTTCAGTTTTTATGAGGTGATAGAATTCCTGTTGTTTTTGTTGTTGAATTCCAGCTTTAATCCATGGTGGTCTGATATGATACAAAAGATTATTTAAATTTTCTTGTATCTGATGAGGCTTTGTTTGTCACCTACTATATGATAAATTTTGAAGAAGTTTCTTTGAGGTGCTGAAAAGAAGGTACATTGCTTTGTGTTTTGCTGAAGTGTTCTATACATATCTGTTATGTCCATTTGATTCATAATCTTTGTTAGTTTCATTATTTCTCTATTGTGTTTCTGTCTGGATAATGTGTTCATAGGTAAGAGTAGAGTGTTGAAGTCTCTCAGGGCTTGATGTATGATGTAAGCTTTAGTAAAGGTTTGTTTGTTTGTTTGTTTGTTTGTTTTTATGAATATGGGTGCCCTTGTATTTGGGGTGTAGATGTTCAGATTTGAGATGTCAAAATGGTGGATTTTTCTTTTGATATGTGTGAAGTGTCTTTCTCAATCTCCTTTGATTACTTTTGATTAAATGTCTTCTTGGCTCCAAATCTTTTGTCTTTACTCTGAGATAATGTCTATGCTTGTGCTTAGGTGTTTTTCTTTTATGCAGAAGAATGATGGATCCTGTTTTTGCATCCACTCTGTTAGCCTGTATTGTAAAATTGAGTCCATTGATGTTGAAAAAGATGTTGATGACCAGCATTTGTTAATTACTGTTATTTTGATGTTAATATTGGTGGTGGGGTGGTGTGTGGTACTTCCCTTCCTTTGTTTTGCTGGTATGGATATTTTTTATTTTCTGTTTTTTCTTGGGTGTAGTTAGCCTCCTTGAGTAGGAGTTTTCCCTCTGGTATAGTCTGTAAGACATATTTGTGAATAGAAATATTTAATTTTTTTTCATGGATTATCTTGTTTTCTTTATCTATAGTGATAGAAAGTTTTGTGGGGTATAATAATCTGGGCTGATTGGTATGGTCTTCTTTGGCTTTTAGAATCTGTGTTGAAAAGTCAGCTATAATTTTGATAGTTCTGCCTTTATATGCTACGAGGGTTTTCCCCCATTGCAATTTTTAATATTTTTCTTTGTTCTATACATTTAATAGTTTGATTATTATGTGACTGGAGGATTTTCTTTTCTGGTCCAGTCTATGATGTTCTTTAAGCTTTTTGTATGTTTATAGATAGGCACACATTTCTTTAAGAAAATTTTCTTCTATGATTTTGTTGAAAATAATTTCTGGGCCTTGTATCTGGGAATATTCATCTTTTTCTATTACCACTATTCTTAGGTTTGGTCTTTTCATTGTATCCTCGGTTTCTTGGATAATTTGTGTCATAAGCTTTTTATACTTAACATTTTATTTGATTAGCTCTTCTATACTGTCTGTGCTCCAGGTTGAGCTGGCAGGAAAGACATTATATTTTATCACAGCAAGAAACACAACTGATACTTACAGTAATTAAAATTAGTAACCTGAAACTCTCTCTTAGACTCAGGTGTTTTTAAGTCTTATCAATGAGTCTTTTATGATTGAAGACAATCATTATAGAAATACAAAAGGGGTAATAAATGTATTACCAAACCAATTCCATTATTTTCTCTACTGTACAAGATGCCAGTTATGGAAACAAGCTTTTTAACAATTTTTTCGTACATTACATCTAGACAAGTTTTCTTCCCTCCACTTTTACTAGTCTCCCTCTCTTCCTTCCTTCCTAGCTTCATTCCTTCTCTGTTTCCCTCCTGTCAAAATGATTCATTCATGAAGCAGCCAAGTATTACCAGATCGAAGGCACAGGTCAAACTCTTGAGGTTAGGGGTTTGGGATATTTCTAGGGTAAAAAGCTACTGTGTGACTTAATGGATGGGCAAGGGAAGAGATTTTTTTCTGCATAAGATGCCTGTTGGTAGTGTTATGATCTGAGTGTGGTGTTTTGGATTCTAAAGTTAGAAAGTCATCTACTAGAAACTTGAATAAACTGAGGTTGAGAAGAGGGTTGCCATGAAAATGACTTTCAAGTCTGCGAAAAGTAGCCTAAGCAGTAGGTTCTTGTCATAACCCATTCAGCAATGGTATTATATTCTGTAAAGGTAATTGACAATGTATTTTACTAATATATTTTTATAATATAATTTTATATTATATTAAATATATTAAAATAAATTACATTTATGTTATATATGTTTATATGATATAATTTTAATAATTAACAATATATTGATCATGTTTCCAAATTGCCAGGCTTTCTTTTTGCTCTCACTGGAGGAGGAACAGTCTGCAGCATACTGTATATAGAGAGGTTCTGTAACAAAACTAGTAGCAATATTTTTTCCTTTGGTTTCAGAATAGCTACTCACTTTCCTGTGCTACCTGATTCCATAGACTTTTGTCATCATCTACTAAAAGCTAATTCGGTTAGTCTTGAGCTGGATGGAGTTTATAGATCTCACAAAATATGGGTGATCCTTTTATATTATGTTCATTTTTATTTTGCTTTATTCTCTCTGTTCAGATTAGTAATTGTTATAGTTTACTTTTTATGGTTTCAACAAAATACTTTTGAGAGGATAATTTATAAAATACAGAGATGTGTTTCTTGCAATTCTGTAACAGACATGGGAGCTGAAGTTACCTCATCTGGTATAGCGCTTCAGGCCTTGCCAGCCTGGGCAGAAGGTGAAGGTTATACTTCTTTAGAGCAAGAATAGGATAAGCTTACTTTATAAAAAAGGATCTCTTACTAATCTTGTCCTGGGGAGGCTGACTCATGACTTAGTCATCTTTAAAGTCCTCTTGTAAGGGCCTGGCTTTATGAATCACCTCCTAAGCATGTGAATTTTGCAGGTCAGGTACAACTCACAGCAATACTTATTGATTAATTTTGAGAGCCTGAGTCAGAACTTTTATTAAAATTTCACTTATCAACAGTTTTGTTTTTGTTTTTCATTATTAATCTTATACAGGGGATTTTAAAGTTCATGCATGTTTTTCCTTTTTAGTTATATTTTATTGTAAATTATCAAATAATTTTTCAAAGATATTAAAAATAATTTTCTACATAACCATTATAAGGACCTTGGAAAACAAGCTTTGGATAGTGGATAAAATGTCAGAAATACATTTTTATAAAATTGGACAGATGTTTGAGACATTTTCTTCAATAGAAGAGGAGACTAAATACAGAGTTACATCCTTGTAATATTAGTACCCTGAAGGTAGAGTCAGGAATATTATGAATCCAAGGCAAGCTGGGTTACATCTTCAGGACCTGTCTCAAATAAACAAGGCCTTAATATGCTGCTGAGTTTTACAGTGCTGCACAGCATGTGCAAAGATCTGATTTTAATCCTCAGCATTACACACATAAAGTGGAGATAATACAGTATTGACCATAATGACATATCTTTAATGTAGAGTTGTTTATGTCACCTAAACACCCCCTATCTTTCTGTCTGCATGTCTGTCTGTGTATTTATCTTGTTTATATGCACAAGATATATTATCTTGTTTATAATTATATTGAGGGAAAGATCTTGAAGGAGTTTCCTAAATGCTGACATCTTTGGGTGATATATCTTTTGCGAGTTTTATGATATTAGACGTATGTTTATATTGATAGGTTAAATTTTCATACATTCATGCATAATTTTATCACAACTTTGATATTCCTAAATACAAATAAGAATTAAAATACATTATTATGACTAAAATGCCAAAGGTTAAAAATTGAAGACATATTAGCATTCATTCTACATATGTTTTCAAAATTGATCTTATTTACCTCTTATTACCTTAACTACAATACTTCTTTAAACATAGGTCTGAAAATCAGTATTTTCTGTAGGAGCCATAACCAATTTATATGCCACATTAACTATGAGCTGTTCGTTCATTCTTATTTCTTATTGCTCATGTTTTAGCGATATTTCTAAACAGTAAGTTTCTTGACAAATGTAGAAACTATGCATACCTTTAAAACTGGATTACATCTACAAATACTCTGAGGTAAAACTTGCTACATTAAAATAAAAACACTTTGCAATTATTTTATATTTTGTTTTGCTCTGCACTCCCCAAACCAAGAATGTTACAAGATTCCTCTGTGGATGCTGGCTGTTCAGTTTACTAGGACCGTTATTTCATACCAGAATCTTCTGTAATGGTGAGCTACTTGTAACATCAAAGCAGCAGAGATGTTATCTCTTCCTCCCAATAGCTCATGACCTAAAATAAAAGGCTTTTCTTTTTATCTCTGTTTGAAAGAACATACCTTTCAAAAAATATTTCATCAGATCACAAGCATACTGTACATCATGCAAAATAGCTTCTAGAGAAACACCTTAGTTTTTGCCTCTGTCCACAAAGTTTTTTTTCCTCTATTTTTAAGGCTTAGATTTTTTCATTATTTTTGAGTAGATAAAAGAAAACTTTGTTAGGAACTAATTAATAGAATCAAAACTGTAATACTATTTTATACATACATATATTTATATAATATATGTGTATATTATATATATATATGTGTGTGTGTGTATTATAGCATATATGTGATGTATGAATGTCTAGCACATACAAGATGTATGTATGCATAATATATAGGATATGCATGTTTAGCATATTTATGAAATATATGATGCATGTATAAAATATATGATTTGTGTATATGTATAGAGTAGACATTATGTGTGTATAGAATATATGTGTATTATAATATTTATATAATATGTGATGAGCATATAGTGCATATATGATGTGTATATATGTGTGTTTCAGTAAGATCTAAAATCGTGCCATTCCAGAGAAACGTGCCATTTCTTTAGTCTTGCCTTTTAGAAATTAAGGTCTGTATTTTTTTTTTTTATCAGACTTCATTCAACGTTCAGAAAACATTGTCTTGGTACTTCTAAAAGAAAGGGTATTTGCAATAGAGCTAAAGCCCCAGAGTCACGAGAAAATCCACTGTGCCCAATAGAGCAAAACAGAGATGGACAGAGTTCACAACATAAATGTAGAAATAGGGATCTTCCCTGAAGATGTTATCTGGATGTTTGCATTTAATTGGGTCTTAACCATCCCCTTACAGCATGAGGGAATTTGCTTAATTCTATTATTTCTACATGAATGGGAATATGTTTATGCATGGTTTTCATCAATAATTTCAAGTGTTTCCAAAAACGCTAGTATTTTATCTTGGACTGTGAAAATATATTTCATTTTTAAAAAGTATTTTTAAACATCTTATTATTTATTGTTTTCATGTGTCTGGGTATTTTGCTTGCACGAATGTCTATGTACCCCTTGCCTATAGTGCCAGAGGAAGGAATTGAGTCTCCGGAAACTAAAGTTAGAGATGACTGGGAGCCTCCATGTAGCTCTGGGGAAGAGGACGTAGGTCTTCTGAAAGAGCAGCCAGTGCTCTTAACCACTGACCCATCTCACCAGCTCCCCATTTGTTAATATTAATAATCCATTCTATAATATTTTATACTCTGATAAATGCAGAGTTAGGCATGTCCTCTCTCATAGAGGCCAGACAATAAAGCCCCTGTTTGGAAGGAAATGGATTCCACAGTCAGGCAACAACTTTATGGACAGCCCCCTCTCCAGTTGTTGGGGAACCCACATGGGGACTGAGCTGCAAGTCTGCTATATATATGTGCTGCGGGCCTCGCTCCAACCCTAGTATGCTCTTTGGTTGGTGGCTCAGTCTCTGAGAGCTCCCAGGGGTCCAGGTTAATTGACTTCCTGTGAAGTTTCTCTCCCTTTCGGTGCTTTCAATCCTTTCTCCAAACTCTTCCTAAGAGTCCCAGACCTTTGTTCAATGTTTGGCTGTAGGTATATGCATCTCTTTCAGTTAGCTGCTGGATAGAGCCTCTCAGAACAGTTATGCCAGGCTCCTGTCTGTAAGCATAAAAGAATAGTATTAATAGTGTCAGGAGAGAGAGAGAAGACTGAAGGAACTGAAAGCGTTTGCAGCCCCATGGGGAGAGCAATAATGCCAACAAATCAAGCTCCCAGGGTCTAAACCACCAGCCTGGGAGCACATAGGAAGGGATCCATTACTCCAGCTGTATGTGTAAGGGAGGATAGCCTTGTTGGGCACAAGTGGGAGAGGAGGTCCTTGGTTCAGTGAAGGCTGAATGCCCCAGTGTGGGGAAATTCGAGGGTGGGGATGTGGGAGTGGGAGTGTGGGTGGGGCACATTCTCATAGAAGCAGGGGGTGGGGGATAGGATAGGGGCTTCCTTGGTGGGTGGAGGAATGGGGAAAGGGGATCACATGTGAAATGTAAGTAAAATATCCAATAAAAAAAAAGAAAAAAAATAGTGTCACAGATTGTTGCTTGCCCATGGGTTGCCTTTTATAAAGGTGATTATGAAGAGAGAAATCAAGGGAATATACAACAAAGACATAAGAAACCAAATATGAAAATGCTCTAGGTTAAGAACATATGTGCATTTTTTTACTGGGACATACAGGTTGCTTCTCAGTGAAGCTACGATCTGGAATTTCACTGGAAGAAATGTTAGACCAGGATATTGTGAATCGAGAAATGACACATTTAAAGATCTGTGACCTTCAACGTACCACAGAAAAATATTCATGGAGAAAGAGTAAGGGATGTAACTGAATAAGCTTGCAATATGGACATTTTATAAGAAAATGTTTATATACTGTAGTTAAACTTGAATATATCTAAATTTTAGTCCTTATAACTTGAGGATTATGAGCACGTGAGTAATAATTGATTTGAAAATTGAAATAATCAGTTAGTTATCATTGTATTGATTTTTAGAAATGTATGATTGAATGTAGGAAGTCACCTAATTCTTAAGTATAACTTAAATATGTACAGATTCCTACTGAGAAACAGAATTTCCCATAATTCTTCTTCCATAAAATTCTTGTATCAGGGATATAATATATACGTAAATGCAACAATATAATTCAAATCATAATGTTTCAAGTGCTGGAGAGGAAATTCAAAAAAGCATTCATTTTGAGAAATATATATGAATCCCTGGCTAAAAATTCAAATCCCTTAAAGGTTGACTGTGACAGTTATGTCTTGAAGGCTGGAAGAGTCTTCAAACCATATTATCTGTGTGAAAAGGAATAAACACATGTAATGGAGAGTGTAAAGCTAATGTGGTTTGAAAGAGCTCATGTGCACACAAAGAAGTAATTGAGGCAGAACTGGAGTCATGCTGGGTAATGCTCAGGAATCATACATGACTGAACCAAAGCGTATAGATTAATTTTAAATATATAGGCAGTGTGGGAATACTGGTAATTAATATACAGTATATTGACTGCTTTAAAATAATATATTGATACATTGTATATAAAAATATTGGAGAATATAATGTTAGAATATTGTGGTAATCCCAGCAATCAAAAACAAGAATGCCAAACATACTTCCCAGATGTACACTGACTGAGATGCTAGCTGTCAGAGTCAAATTATTCATAACAATGTTTCAGTCACCAACAGTCCACATACATTGTAGTGATTCTATGAAATTGTATCCTGTAGTGGCAATGTAATTATCCTAGTCTGAGAACACACACTTTGATACATGCACAATCGCAAAAATCACCAACTGCATGTTCATCAGAATGTGTCATCATTAAATGATATACAGATTAAATGAGACACAACATGGCAATGTAAAATGGGAAACATGGGTATCATATTCAGACACTGTCTATCTCTTTCAGAGAGTCAGCATCAAAGATATACAAATTCATATATGCACATGTGCACCCACATAAACAGAGGTGAGACACACTCAGAGTCAGAGTCAGAAACAGGGAGAATGAGGGAGAGATGGAAAATGAAGGGAGACACAGTATATTCTTCATGTCTGTATGATTTGTTCACAAGTTTTAGTCCAGCCTTTGGATAGGTCACAATAAATAAGGAATTGGAAACAGTTACTAAATTTTTATTGAGGAATTAGGAGAACTTGCTCAGCAGCAAAGCCTTCTGTGTACATGTTTGCTGATGCAGTGAGATTCTAGTTGTCTCTGCTGAGTGATTAACATAGTCCTATGATGGAATATCCATCATGCTTATTTATGATTTAGTACTTATGTTGGGGACAATGTATAACTTGCCTCCCTTGACATGCATATTTCTCATTGCCCTGTGGCACAAATTATATATAAGGGCATTAAAGGAAGAAAGTGTGTCCATTGAAAATGTATTGTGGACCTGAAGATGGACTTCATAAAAAAAAATACATGTATCCTATTGAAATATCAATGAGAGAACATAAAACTTCTAAAACTAACAAACTTGACAGTTTAATAGGAACATTAATGTAGGTTGATTTTATTTGTTCTTAGTAGTAGGAATATTTACCTATGAAGACATTAATTTTTCTGAAAGCCTAGACTGTTTTCTTGTCTGTACTGTATTTTGAAATCCATAAGTTCTTGAATATTATAAATATTAGCAGAATCTGATTTTTAGTAAAGCTTAATACATTTGTGATAAATAGTTTATAGTTTCAAGATTTGTCATGTAGAATATATGATAAACATACACACACACATACACACGTACACACACACACACACACACACACATAATATATCCTCTTTAAGACCTGTTATGAAACTGAGAGGTCACTCCAGTGATTCTAGAATTTTACTTTAATTTGTGATTTTTATTATTTATTAAAACTAGTCCTAAAACATTTTATTTCATTAGCACTGAGGCCTTTGTGAGTTCAATGCCAGAGTGTTCTACATACATATGTATCTGGCCAATCAGAATTTCATGACAAAACTGTCTCAAAAGAGGGAGAGATACCTTTATTATTTTCTATTTTTTCTCCACAGAAGTTTGCACAAATCCATTTTTTTTGTCAAATTTGGACTCTCTTTATTTATAACTACGAAAAGTAACTTATGAATTCTAATATTATCTTAGCTCTTTAGAATGAAAACATCTTTAACAGTACCAAATAATCCTCATTAGATTTTTTTAAAAAGTCTTTTGTACATTTTAACAAAGTTAATAATTAGACAACAAGATCAAATGTCATCCTGATACATGTATAAACACATACAGAGACATTTTACAATTATTTAATGTATCTTTCTTTTAAATTAATCAGTTTATTCAGGCTTCAAGGTCCTCAAAATATGACTTAACAGTTTGATGAGAAAGTTTATCTTTTATAGGATTCACACAGAAACAAATCAAAGGAATAAACTGTTTTGTGTATACTTAGTGGTATATAATAATGCATTTCTGTAGATATTCATTTATTAGTCAGAAATCTCATATATCTTGGAAATACTACCTTGGGTCAATTACAATTATGCTGAAAAGTTTTAAATATGTGCTATTTCCCATCAAAGGGAATGTGTGAGCAAATTATGGGTGCTAAGTGCTTGTCTCTTAAAGCTTCTTCCTATAGAAATATTTCTATTTGTGTCCTTCTAATATACTAGAATTTACCCCTGTTGCTGCTCATAAAATAGATGGGAAATCAGACAGCTCATTATAGAAACAAGCATGCTCCATCCGCAAAGCTGGATGGCAAGTCATGGCGCATGTTGTGATTTTAGTGCTCCTCCACATCCTCAAGCTCTCTGGAGTAGAACGCTTACTAAGCACTGCATTAGGGCTGTCGAGAGTGCTTCATGTGATGGTAATTGAAGTTATGGCTAGGCTATAGTTTTGTAGAGCTAAGTCAGTATCTCATGCAGTCTAGAAATGTTTCCTAGACATTTTACTTTGGAATTGAAGTTTTAGGGAGAAAAACTTTTCAATTCTTTACTAATTTTCATTAAAAGCATCCTTCCTAAGGATTTCCATGAAAGTAACTACTTCTGCTTTACTGTATCTAGTTCTCCAGGAGGAAAACACAATTATTTATAGTCCTTCCCTCTGGGAAACAAACTTTTCCTCAAAAAAGATATGAATGTAAATTGATGGTGTTAGTAACAATAAAATGAACTGTAGTAATTCATATAATTTTCACCTTTTCTCAGCAGCATAGAGTCTTTTCGTATAGTAGACTTCACCAACATTTTTATAGGCAATATAATTTCATTTTTTTTTTACTTATTTAGAGATGTTCATTTTGATAGTTAGGAGCTGTCACTGGTAACATTGCTGTAGACTAGCACTGTTCAAACTATGCTCCTAATTTTTAAGGTCAAATTATGTTAATAACTATTTATAAATAAAGCTGTATTTGACGTTGTTCATTTGTATATGATTTGTAACTCTTTTTCTGTCACAATAAAAAAGTTGAAATTTTTTCATTATGGAGTTAACGTATAGTACAAAGACTCAGAAGTCTATGTTGTAAACCATTTAAGAAGAAAACTTTCCTTTAGGATTAGTGCATGACATTGCAAATTTTGGAAGAATACATTATTCTTTGTTTGTTTAGTTTCATGTAATGGAAAAAGATATAACATAATTTACATGATTTTTCTTTTATTTACAAAGTGAAAAATTTCTGTGAGACTGAATTATATATTCTAAAACTCATATTACCCTTTAGTATGAAGTATTGGTTTGACACATTTTGTATGTAGTCTAAGGACAATAGTAAGTTTGCATCTCAAATTAAACTTTCATATATGCTACGAGATCAGCACATAGGGGAAATAGAGACTAAACTCAGGAGATTCCGATAGTGGCTTCTTGCTCTGCAGCATTCCATGCCTGAGATCTGCATGAATGGGCTTATTTTGAAAGCATTTACCAGCATGCTCATGGCTCTAACTAAATTATAGCTGCAGATTCATTCTCTATAGTAGGCTATTCCTTCTGGCTTTCTCAGCAACACTCCCTGGATCAACTTAATATCTTCTAATTTGTCACATTTATTTTCCTAAAAAGAGAAAGAAAAAAACTGATTAAAAGATAATATATGTACACATCCCAAGTTATTTTCTTAACTTTCTGGTATCTCCATGTCTGTGTGTGTGTGTGTGTGTGTGTGTGTGTGTGTCCGTTAAAAATAGCTGTGAGAAATTTAATGTAATATTTTTATAATATAGTTTTTCATTGATAATACAATGGTTAACAATATTTTCAAAATTTCAAAGAAATAGTCTCTCAGAGCCAGATTCACATTTTCCTATAGGACATCCTATTTAGTTCTTGTCTTCTCAGCTATGTAGTTCTGTGAATTTGAATCCAACAGAGAAGATGTAGTTTCCATATAATTTTCTTCTGGTCCCAGAACCATAATCGTTGTAATGGGATATTATAAACCTGGGCTACTGTCATTTCTGCAGTCAGCAGGGACTCTTTAGGGGCATGCTAGATGGAGGGCACCTGTGGTTTACTGAGTCTCAGTATTCGCCTTATAGACTCAGTACGAGTCAAAATATTCAGAAATCAATGATGAAGAAGAATGCAACTTACCAAACACGATCAAATGCAACAAAGACAAATTTTAAGGGTTAATTAAGAAATATTTAGTTAAACCCAATGATGGTATAGAAACAGAGGCTGAATAAACTATATACATAAACATAAAATTTAACCATCTGAAAGATCTGGTATATTTATTTTAAGTAAAAACACCTACTTCTTGACTTCAAGAATTATAATGTCCATTTATACCAAATTCTTTGAAAAAGTAAGTATTATTTATTAATTCAAGATATAGATTTCATCATTAAAATATCAAAACACTGGGAGAATTCTGTGTAGAAAAGAGATCAAAATTTTGTGACATCAGAGCAAACACAAATAATTTTTAGTAAAGTGAAAAGTTTTTTTTTAAAGTCAAAACTTCCAAGTTATATTAAAATATATCTTGAAGACCTTAGTAATTAATTTTGTTAATATCTTTAAACATGTAAGTTTTACATCCTATTGACAGAACAACTATAACAGTTGAGGCCAGAAGGAAATAATTCTCAAACCATGTTTCACATTGCTTATATATTCTCTAATACATACTCACAATCGTATGAACATACAAAGAAAACAAACAATAAATCACGATAAACATACTTTTACATATACTGTTGTTATTCTTTAGCAATATCTTAACAATATCTACCTTATTTACTTTCATTATTTTGTTTCTTTAAGATCTCGTTTATACTCCCCTTGTCTTTGTCTTACTTTTTCAAATAATTATCCTTGGTCAAGATCCCTCTCTCCTTTTCTACTTCTATTTTAGTATGCAAGTTTCAAGAGCTTTCTTTGTGATGTTTGACAAGGTCCTTGCAATGATACAAGGTTTCATTCACAATGCAAGAAGATAGTTGTCAAATCTCATCTCTTCCAATGACTCTTCCCCTGTATGTTGCCATACTCTCCCCCCAACTTCATGTACTCTTGGTTTTGTAACCAAGAGTCTACTTGATGCTACCTGTATAACTAGAGGATGCATCCGTAAAGATGCTGACTTGCCCCTAGCTGCTATCAATTCCACATAACTCCTAAGCTGGGGGCAGGACTTCATTAGCCCCCTTGTCATATATGCTAAGATTTTAGCTATCTTGATCATGTTACGGCCTTCTTGATCCGGTTACAGTTTTTGTGGGTTCATGTATGTAATAGGGCCCTCAGATGACAAATATTCTGCTGCAGGCATCCATTACCGCTAATGTTTACAATCCTTCTATGCTCCCTTCCAAGATGATCGCCAAGCTTTGGGGTGTGTATGATATGGATGTCCCACGTAGAGCAGTGTACTCCACTTTCCCTTATTCTATAGATGCTGACTACATGTTGATCTCTGCAGTAATCACTGTCAACTGCACAAAGAAGCTTCTCTGATTTGGGTTCTGATTTGTGTTAATCCATGATTATTAAGATAAGGTATTAGTGGAAAGTTTAACACTATGCACATTTAGCCAAATAATTGTAGTAAGCTCTCACTGGGGCTCAAGACCTAAGTAGTCACAGGTCTTTGGATAGTATCAGGCACAAGTTACAGAATGTGATTAACTTTTCCTATCA
Source organism: Grammomys surdaster (assembly GCF_004785775.1). Taxonomy (NCBI): domain Eukaryota; kingdom Metazoa; phylum Chordata; class Mammalia; order Rodentia; family Muridae; genus Grammomys; species Grammomys surdaster. The sequence goes on along the minus strand of NW_021604576.1, from coordinate 10,291,058 downwards.
CACATATGCCACTACTGTACCAGTGGGAATATCTTTCCAGGCCTGTTATTAGTGTATGTTTCAGGGTTCACAACTATATGAACCTTTCACCAGTAGTGTGTGTAGAAGTTTTCAATGCTATAATAGCTAGCTGATGGGGAGCAAGCTTTGTGTGAATACCAGCTTTGCTTTCCATGTTCTATGCCTATTTAGCAAGGGGTTATTACCATCAAATTTTGGAGGATACTCATGTGCAATGGAAATGTACCTGTAATGTTTGGAAGGTCTATGAGGATCCACCAACTAGTAATTTAAATAACCCATACCTGACAATGAATTATCTTTTTATTTATAGCCTATGGTGTATGGAAGAAACACTAGATAACCATTATATGGTAACTCCATTTAAATTCTTCTTATATATTTATGAGATATAGCAACAACAGCTTGAGCTCTTATATGCAATCCTGGGATTTATTTCATCTATAGAGGATGGTTTGGAGGACATATACATTAGTTAGAGGTTCTAGATAAGATAGCCATCTACTTTTTAAAACTACATTGGGAAGAGCTGCCCACATGAAAAATTCACAACAGTACCAGTGGGTTTGATATTAATGGTTGCATCTATGTTTTAAAAAGTAAACAACATAGAATCAATGTGCAGAAGGACCATGGTTGGCACATTTATGTAACTAGTTTTATTTTTGTATATTTTTTTTAATCACAGAAAATTTAAAAATATATAAAATATTTAATCATGCTTATTAAATTTAAATTGTCATAAAGTCATATAGATTTTTGTTATTCAGTTGCCACTGATCCCTGTTCCACTTCACTGTTACCCACACCTCATAGCAGCCTGCCTCTGGTTTCATGTCACATGTACTCTATTACCATCTTCTCTCCAGATTCACATCTTTTCCTTTCACAACTCCCTTTCTCATTTCATGATTAACCCATTAACACGCCCAAAGAAACACACACACACACACACACACACACACACACACACACAGAGAGGGAGAGAGAGAGGGAGGGGGAGAGAGAGAGAGAGAGAGAGAGAGAGAGAGAGAGAGAGAGAGAGAGAGAGAGAGCTTTCAAAAATCAAGGTTCTACATTTAGGTAAAACACATTGATCTGTTTATAAAAAGATAAAGAAGGGGGGATATGTTTTATGGTTGTGTGGTGAGGTATGGAGGAAGGGGATGCCTGGGTGAGCCCATGGTGAGTCATCCTTTTCCTCCTACCCCCAGGGATCAGCCACATGATAGTATAGTATAGAATACAGTTTTTTTTAGGGCATGGGAGGGGAGTTAAGAGGGTAGCAGAGGCAGAGAAAGGCAGAGAGAGGTGGGTGGAGGGGGAGGAAGAGGGGAATGGGGGGAGGAGAGGGGGAGGGGGAACGGGAAGGGAAGGGAGAGGGAGAGGGAGAGAGAAGAGAAGTAGAGGAGTAGAGCCCCCCCCCACCCATGAAAACTTGGAGAGAGTGGGGAAGGGATGAGAGGACAGAACAAGAACAAGAGAGGAGCAAGAGAGAGATGAGGGTCTATCAGCCCCTTTTGTAGTAAGTCAGGCATACCTGGCTGATGCCAGATAACTGTGGGTTGGAGCTTATACAGAATGCTAGCACACATGGTGTTTTTCTTTTTGAGTTTGGCATATTTTGCTTAGCATAATGATCTTTAATTGTGTCTGTTTTGCTAATGCTGTCACATTTTCATTTATTCTTAAGGTGAAATAAAATTCTACAGTACAAATGTAATACATTCTAATAATTCACTGCTCTAATGATGGACTGGAAACAGATTAGTGCAAAGAGTGCAGTAATAAATGAAAATATACAAGAATCTTTATGGTATATCAACTCAGGTCTTTGGAAGGAATATATCCAAGAGTCAGAAAGTTGCTTCATATGGTAGTTTTAGTTTTTGTAGAATCTACACACTGAGTTCCATAGTGGAGTCCCCATTTTAAATTCCTGTCAATAGCATCTAAAGAATTGTCTTTCCCTACATCCTCACCAGTGGTGTCATTTATGCTCCTGATGCCACAGAAATTAATAATTCTGACTAGACTGAAATCAAATCTCATAGTGCTTTCTATTTGCATTTTTCTGATTGTTAAGAGTGTTGAACCTTTAAAAATGCTTATTGGACATTTGTATGTTGTGTTCATTAGCCTATTTAATGATTGAAGATCATTTTGTGATTAATTTTGTTGTATATTCTAGATTTCACCTCCCCATCTTAGAGTTCTATTGCTGTAATAAAATATCATGGCCAATGAATTGTGGGAGGTGAGAAGGAAAGGGTTTATTTGGCTTATACTTTTATACCCCATTCCTGTGTATGAGGAAGTTGAAGAAGGAACTCAAGGTAGGAAAATGGAAGCTTCTCCTCCATTTATGTATTGAAGTGTTTTCCCTGATTAACTCTAGTAATTCCAAAGCTTCCTGTCATAGTGTAAGGGCTTTGGTCCACTTGAGTTGAGTTTTGTCCAGAATGAGAGACATGGGTTTAATTTTACTCCTCCACACAGGATATCTTGTTTTCCAAGCACTTTTTCATGAAGAAGCTGAACATCAAGTCAGCATTAGTGACTTTTCTGTGAACTGATAATTAAGTTTTGAAGACAGAAGTTGAGAGAGAGAGAGAGAGAGAGAGAGAGAGAGAGAGAGAGAGAGAGAGAGAGATCTGTTCACAGCAGCAAGTAACAAGAACCTATTAGGAATAAATATAATGAAAGAGGCGAAATCCCTCTACAATAAAAATTTATAGACACTCTAGAGAGCAAGGAAGTCTAAGGATCAAAGTCTCAGCTTTACTGCCATGGCAAATCCTTTCCCAGGTGAGACACAGAAACATGATAGAAGTCATCTGTGGGGCTAAGTGAGTCTAAGTGTGAATCTAAGTGACCACATGTGCAGAAAATATCCACCATAGCTTTCTCCCACTGCATAATTTGCCTGATGACTACTTTCCTACAGAGATCATTCCTACCATGGTCAGCTGAATGTGCCTTCTTGTTCTGCTCTAGATAGTAATAGCCCTGTCTTCTTGTTGATCTACATGCAATAAAGGCACTTCCTCTTCAGCTATGTGCTATGCAATAACTGTACCTCCCTGTTCAATTGCATGAAGTAAGCACACTGAGCTTGGATCCAGAAGCTTCTTTATCCAAGAGCGCAGACCACAGGAGCCTAGCTTTTCTCTGCATACACCCATCACCCTGGTCAGTCCCTGGGGCCATACAGGAAAACAACAACAACAACTACCACAACAACTACCACAATCTCCTCCCAAAATTCTAGAAGATGGGAGAGCCTTCCATATCAATAGATTGGCAGAATTGATGTAAGAGTGGCTATCTTACCCAAAGTAACCTCCATATTCAATGCAATCTCCAGAAAAATCCCAGTGAAATTTTTCACCAAACTAGGAAAATTAACTCCCAAATGCATATGAAAGCATGCAAAACTCAAATGCCTTGTGGAAATAACAATATTATTAGTATCACCAGATTTCAAATCATACTGCTTTGCCATAGTGACAGCCATATTCATCAATGAAACATGTATAAAGGATCCAAAAAACACACCCATGAGCCCACAACCTAACAATGTTTGGAAACAATGTCAAAAACACACAATACTATACCATGATTTTAAAGTAATTTTATATAGATTAAAGTTTAGTTTTTCAGTTTTTCAACTGATACTACATAGAACTTCATGGATAGGCTTTCATATGCAACTGCTGCTACTGGGTTATAATACAAGAGATTTTGGAATAAAATTATGTACACATTTTCATATCTCCTTGTACACAGGTCTTGTGATTTTACATATAAATTCTATTTTTAATAAATGTATCTTTTGGATTATAAATGAGAATACAGTTTTAGAAATAAGAATTACTCTCATATGAGATTAATCTTACTTGTCGTTTGACCAAGTTCATGTATAATTTAGAAATATATTAATACTATGCTTTGGTCACCTTCTCTACTATTTAGTTTTTCTAGTCCCCTGTAGCGCATAGGCAGAAATGAATATCTGAAATGACTGTTGGTCCTTAGGAGAACTTTGTGTTAAGTAGCCTTCCTGGACCCCTCGCACTATCATTTGCTCACTTAATGATTTATTATATATATCACAACAATTAGAAAAATGAAAAATAAATGTTTTCCACTACAGCTCAAGTAATTTAAGTAATTTTAAGATATGTGTGTTTTGAAAAGCCATAAGTCATAGGCATACAGCATAGTGCAGAGAATGATCAGGTAAGCTGGTAACTTCTAATGGGACTATGTTTGAAGCTATGGAATTGCATTTCAAATCCAAATTACTTGTTTTCCTAGATTTATTGTATACAAAATGCACAGAGAAGCTGGTTAGTTAAGACAGGTAGTTTGAAAATATTTTTACGACTTTTATCTAAAAAAATGTCAGAACGTATTTTTTTTTAAATGAAATATGCTAAGTATAATAAAAGTGTGTATTTATGCTCTCGACAGCCAAATGTGCTTTTTAATGGAATTTAAATAAATGGAATTTTTATGACAAAAAAAGCAACAGTAAAGGCAGTGATTATGTTTTTCATAGTTCATTTGCCTTCTTTGCCCTGGAGACCTTATATGGAGGAAAATGAGATCCTGAGTGAAGTCTACAATGTCATTGACTCTAAAGAAGGACTCAGAGACCCATTGGTGTTTAATGACCCTTACTGGCCCATGCAATGGGAACTTGTATGATCTTCAAAAATAGATGGTTCTTTGGCAATGTTAAGAAATATTATTTTTGTCAAATTCTAATGCAGTAGACAGACCCTTTTATGCACTGGCTGCTTTTATCTATTGATATTGAAGAGAGAGAGAGAAAGAGAGAGAGAGAGAGAGAGAGAGACAGAGAGAGAGAGAGAGAGACAGAGACAGAGACAGAGAGACAGAGAGACAGAGAGAGAGAGTGAGAGAGAGAGAGAGAGAGAGACTAAGCAAACCTTGATGGAATATTATTGTTAGCTTATTAATGAGAAATAATCTTTTTAATTTGATTACAACCTTAGGGCTTAGTTTAGTTGAGAAAATAAATGTATCAGTTGAAATTAAAAAAAAAAAGATGTTAAATTGGTTTGTGAAAATAGTCTCATTACGCAAAAGCTCCTGTTGTAATTCAGGCTTGAAATTTTGTTCTTGAATACCTCAGAATATATTTTGTATTGTATCCACAATGAGAAAATTCTTCTTCCTCTCTCTTTGTCAAGTGACATTAGAGTATTGCAATCATTTTTTTAAATAATGGTTATTGTGTTGGATATTTTGAGAACACACTGCCCTGCATTTGCAGAAAGTTTGGGGCAAGGAAAAGTCTGAAAAAAGAGTACAAAACTTTTGAGTGAAATAAGTTTTAAAAGTTGGCTTAGAAGCCTCCAAAGAATTGCAAAGGAAAGGTGAAGATAACTTGGAGAGAAAGTTGGAGAGAAACTGATAACTATGCTAAATTGACATTATTTAGGTATTTCGCTCCTCAAATGCCTCTAAATGAGGCTGCTGTGGCTGCTCCATTGTTCCAAAGTGAGAGAAAGCTTACATGCACTTCATTATTTTAATGGGCATAATAAGGTGAGAAGTGGAAAACTGTCCCATCAGCTCTTTCTTTATGGTGATCTTTGGCAATTGCCAAGCCTGAAATGAGCTGACCACACATGTTGGAAGATAGTCCAAATTTCTGTACTTTCATCTCATCTTTGATAAATAAAACGTGATTTGAAAATTCCAAGAGATATATATGACTAAATTTGACATTTCATACAAACAACTCAAGTGAAACTAGCAGCAGCAAGGCAGCAGCATCAACAACAAAAACGACAACTGTGTTGAGGATGGATTCAGTTACCTGGAGGTAGGATAATCAGCAACAAGTGCATGTATTAGAATTAATTAATATAATAAAACGCAAAAGGAAAACTAATGAAGTTAAAAGAACAAAGTGAAGAAAGATGAAAAAGCAGTGTGAAATAAGGGAATGAATATACTGTATATTGATTTTTCTTTTTTTGCTCTGATGAATCAGGAAAATTTAAGATGAATGTTTCTTGATAAAGCATTAAACTTTATATTATTAGTAACATCACAAAAATGAAATCTAGAATAGGCACATGAGGGAAAGAATATGGAAGGTAAGAATATTTCTATATACAAAATATTTCTATACAGCAATTCAAAAATGTGAGCAAAGCCCATTCAGCAGTAAATTCTCTAAAAGCAGTGGGCAGAAATTAGACCTTGAGAACAAATAACAAGTAAAAGTATGACATTTCTCACTACTTAAGAAATGGTGATAAACTTTGTAAAAGTTAAGCACTGAGTATTTGAGACTTTGTAGACTATATAACCCTCTGTGGCATATTGTTGTTTGATGACATTATTAAAAATGTGTTAACTTTAGAACTAAACATAACAAATTTCTGATTTATTTTGACAAGTAGTCTAATTTCACTTACTGAACAGCTTACTGACAGCAGCAGGAAGGGAGGGCCTAAGGGGCAAAAAGTAATTAGAGAGGAGGAGAACACTTGGCTTAGCTCTGTAAGGCATTCCAAGATAGGTTAAGCCACATCATACTGTAGTTGTTCTCAGCACCACTAGAGACATGCCAGCAGTACAGAAGTGATTCCATTACTGCAGAGGAAATCTACAATGCAGAAGTGAGAATTAAGCTTACCTTTTTTATCTGGATGTCCTCTCTAAAACATATTTGTAACAGTGGATATAAGCTGTGTTGCAGAATTTACCCTTTGCTGGTTATACTAAGTTGATCTCAAAACAACTTGACCAGAACAGGTGGGTTGTCTTGCCCTACTTAGGGAATTTGAGGTAATGTGCTTATTGCTCCTCTTCAGTGGTGTCCCTTAGTTACTAAGTTATTAGACTCTTTTTCATAGATGAGAGTCTATTCTCATGTTGAGTTTTCATAAACTCTTCAGCCAACAATATATACTAATATGATTTTGCGATACTGTTTAAGTATCTACACCAACTTCTTGGTCAAAATTGTAGAACTTCTCAGTTGCTTTCTTTCTTTCTTCAGCAGTTGTGGGCATGTAATCAGACAGATACATATCTTCAGTGTTTAAACTCAGAATCTCTAGCATCGTGTATGATTAAGTCATTATCTTTCTTGAACTGATTGTGTTTCTTTTGGTACTGTTTATATACAGCCTACAGGCCAAATAGAACAAACGCAATATGAATGCAAATTTCCATGATTACTCTCATAAACATTGCTTATCACTTCCCAAATTTATGTTCATTTTTGTCAAATTCTTGTATTACAAAATTTAGTTGGACTCTGTCTTACAAGATGGTCTTCCAATACTAGGTTAGGCTAACTGTTCACTACTTTAGTAGTGTGTGTACACTGCTATTTGAATGAACGAATCAGTGCATGTGTTAAAATCTTACAACTTACTTGTTCTTTCAATTAGATAGTAATATGTTTAAACATAGATGTGTGTATCTCTACAATGTAAAGTATGGCAAGGTATTTGGAATTTTTAATAAAAAATAAGTATTTGCTTAATAAGTAGAGTTTAGAATGCATATATAAATGTGATTGCTTACTTTTCCCTGCTTCTTGTTTTGTTTTAAAATATCTTTTTAAAATTATAGATTATTCATTTTTATTAATAATTTTATTTGTTTGCATGTCAAATGATATCTCCCTTCCTAGTTACCCCTCCGCAAACTCCTCCATCCCATCCTCCTCTCCCCTCTCTCCTTTGCCTCTATGAGGGTGCTCCCTCACCCATTCACACACTTCTGCCTCACCACTCTATGCTGGGGCATCGAGCCTCCCTCCCTCTCATCAATGTCAGATAAGGCCATCTTCTGCTATATATGTATCTGGAGTCCTGGATCCTTCCATGTATACTTTTTGGTTGGTTGTTTAGTCTCTGGGAGCTCTGGGTGTTCCAGTTAGTTGATATTTTTCTTCTTATGGGGTTTCAATCCCCTTCAGCTCCTTCAGTCCTTTCCTTAGCTCTTTCATTGGGGTCCCCAGGCTCAGTTTGATGGTTGGCTGTAAGTATCTGCATCTGTATTGTTCAGGTGCTGATATAACCTCTCAGGGAACGGCTATATTAGGCTCCTGTCAGCAAATGCTTCTTGGCATTTTCTCAGCAATAGTGTGGGGATTTGATTATCTGTAGATGGGATGGATCCCTAGGTGGGGCAGTCTCTTTATGGCCTTTCCTTTAGTCCCTGTTCCATTTTTTTTGTTCCTGTCTTACCTTTTGACAGGAACATTTCTGGGTTAATAATTTTGAGATGCATGAGTGGTCCCATCCTTCTACTGGGGGCCATGCCTATCTGCTGGAGGTGGTCTTGACAGATTGTCTCTCCCCTTTGTTTGTATTTTGGCTAAAGTCATTGCCATTGAAAAGAACTGTTTGACAATCAGGTAACTTGTATGGTTGTTCTCATTGAAAAGTTCATTTCCTATCAATAGTAAAAGTAGTAGTAGTAGTAATGACAGTCTTACTATGTAGCGCTAACTAGCGTGGGCAAAGAGATCTCCTGGGTGCCAGATTTCAAGTTGTGTGATACCATGCCTGGTCCTTTAGCAGTACTTTAAGATAAAAAATAGAAAACAAAAAGAATTCTTATAAGAGAAAACATTCATAAAAGAGGGTTGGATGAATGAAGATTATTCTTTCATCAATGCAGAACAAACTCCATAGCAATGCAGCAGGCAATACTTTATTTTATAAAAGACTTCCATTTATCTCTCTACCAAACTCACAATACTGTTGTTGAAATTTTATATGAGTGTGCTTGGAGGTGTCTTACATATCCAACCACTCTAACTTGCTTCAGTACCTTTTCTAAATATCACTTAGTTGGAAGAAGAGGAAAGAAAGAAATCTGTGGGCCACGGTTCGCTCATTTCCTTGAAGACACAGATTAAACAGTCATATCTTTCTGTATCTGTACCTGTACCTGTACCTGTATCTGTATCTGTCTGCCTGCCTATTATCTATCTATCTATCTATCTATCTATCTATCTATCTATCTATCTATGTCCTTGTTTGGTGTCTTAGGGTTTTTATTGCTGTGAAGAAACATCATGAAAAGGCAACTCTTACAAATGTAACATTTAATTGGGGCTGGCAGAGAATTAGTCTATTACTATCATGGTGGGAAACATGATAGCATACAGGCAGACTTAGTGCCGGAGAAGTTGCTCAGAGTTCTACATCCTTATCTGAAGAAGCAGAATGAGGCTGCTACACTGGGCATAGCTTGAGCATATAGACCTCAAAACCCACCTCTACAGTGACACACTTCCTCCAACAAAGCCACAATTAATCCAACAAGGTCACTCCTAATATTAAAATGTTCTTTGGGTCAAGCGTTCAAACCCATGAACCTATGTGGGCCATATCTATTCTAGCCACTAAGGTGGACATATTACTAGAAAGAAGAGAATAGATATGAAGAGACAATTTTCTCCCCTAGGTACAAATTAAGGCAAGATAAACAGGAAAATTCATTTTCATCAATATGTAAGTAATATGATGATCAGTTGCATTAAGGGTGGTATAGCCATAAACCAATAGAACAACATTATCAAAAAAATCCACAACTGATCAAAATGTAGAGAAAACAAATCTATGATGAAGCTCCCATACCAAGGGCTCCTGTACATCAATGAAATTGGGAAGAAAAAGTTTGTAAGAGCTATAGGACCGAGCTATCTATTAAGAGACAATATCTTCTATACATAGCATGGAATTACACCGATGATCCCTTAACAGTGTTCATCTAAACAAGACATACACAAGGACAATTTAAGTTGACATCCCAATGTGAACAGGGAAATATCAATAGACCCTCCTTCCAAATGAGTATCCACAAGTAACTAATGGCTACCTGGAGATTGAGAACTAATCTCAGGTAAGAGCCCCTTGACATATCATCCAATACCAAGTGGTCAGCCCCAAGTACATACTCATCATAGCAGTACTGATGAATTCCTCAGGTTGCATTTTTACACACACACAGACACACACACTCACACGATAATATTTAAAGCTAAAGAAGCCATGAAATTCAGAGCTATAGAGTTTATTTTATTCAGCTTCTTTTGGACAAGAGAGGAATAGCAATTGTTCCCCCTATGGACTTTTTGTGTGATTAGGACTAGGAGTACCAATGATAGAGCAAAGGGTGAACAATTCAGCTGAGACCAAATCCAAGAACCTCATAGCCTGCTGTTTGAAACTTCCCAGGAAAACACCAAACAAACATCTATTCACTCCAGATAAAGAACCAACTACTGAAAAAAATCAACAATTTCACCTAAGTCATACATAGTGGACTGTTGAATCTATTTGCATTTTTATAAGTATAGGTGAATGGATACTTACAGAGCATACATGACACAGGCTAGAAGACCTGTAGTTAAAAATCCTGTGAGCTGTTCAGTGCCAATCCCAGGAACTGAGCTATTGTCCATTGAAAGAACAAGAAAATCTTAACTTTGTGGTCTTCTCTATAGCCCCTTTCTTTTTATGTCTGTCCTTTTCTTGTCGATGTGAGGTTTATATCATGGAATAAAATTGCAGTTTGTCAAAAGCCTTTACTGCATCTATAGAGATAATCATTTGATTCTACTTTCGGTTTAATTTATGTTACTTGTGCATGTTGAACCATCCCTGAATGTGCATGTTGAGCCATCCCTGAATGTGCATGTTGAGCCATCCCTGAATGTGCATGTTGAGCCATCCCTGAATTTTGGGGATGATGTGACTGTGATCACAGTGAATTCCCTTTCTGAGTGACTCTTGAATTGAGATTTTGTTTTTGAATTTAATTTCTATTGAAAACTTTTCCATTTATGTTAATCAAAGGAGATTGGTCTATAATCTCTTTGTTGTGTCTTTTTTTGTTTCGTGGTATCAGAGTAATATTGTTTTAACAAAAGAATCACAAAAGCATTTCTTCCTTTTAAATTTTTTCTCTTTTCTTTGTAGGATAGTTCAGGAACCATCAGAATTTGTTTTTCTTTAAAGATCTGATGGAACTCAGCAATACATCCATCTGGGCATTGACTTTTTTATTTTCATTTGAGAAGCTTCTTTCTTTTTTCTGGTTGAAGGTTTTATTTTCTCCACTTACAAGTAGTCTAGCAATCATAGGCAACTAGTAAGACTAGTTACTGAATTTGGCATCAATATGGTTTCCAACCTACAACTTTTGATGAAACAACTTGAGCACAGTAGTCCTCTAAAAGCTAAAAACAGCAGGAGAAATGTTGTTAGTTTTAACCATCCCCAGTACTCCAATAGAAAAAGTTTTAAAGGTATTTGATTTGGTACATTGCTATTGCCCTGGGCTTAGAAGAAATTGGGTCTGTTTCGAATCTTGCTTTGCCAGTTGTCCAATATCAGCATTAAAGTTACCAAGTCTTTCTAAATCTCAGGTTTTTCACTTCTAAAATGGGGGTGACATTCACCAGGATTTTCCTAAGAGTAAAATGGTGCAGAAAGGTTTTTTTCTTTCTTTCTTTTTTCAATATAGGGTTTCTCTGTGTAGCCCTGGCTGTCCTAGGACTAGCTCTGTAGTTCAGACTGGCCTCGATCTCACAGAGATCAGCCCATCTGCTTCCCAAGTTCTGTGCTAGGATTAAAGTCATGTGCCAACAATGCTGTTCGTAGATCTGTGTTTTCAACAGCAGCTGTCTTAGTTAGGGTTTTACTTTGTGAACAGACACCACGACCAAAGGCAAGTCTTATAAAAAACAACATTTAATTGTGGCTGGCTTATGAGTTCAGCCCTTTATCATCAAGGCAACAGCATAACAGTGTCCAGGCAGGCATAGTACAGGCAGAGCTGAATGTTCAATATCTTCATCTGAAAGCAGCTAGTGGAAGACTGACTTCTAGGCAGCTACTTTGAGGATCTTAAGATCATGCCAACAGTGACACACCTACTCCAACAAGGCCACAGCTCCTAATAGGGCCACTCACTGGACTAAGCATATACAAACCATCACATTCCACTCCCTGGACCCCATAGACTTGTTCAAACATATGAGTCTATAGGGGCCACATCTAAACATAGCATAATGCCGAAATACATTTAGTCCAACTCCCAGAGTCCCCATAGTCTATAGCAGTCTCAACAATGTTAAAAGTCCAAAGTTCAAGGTCTCTTCTGAGATTCATTCAATCACTTTACTGTAATCCCCAAAGAAAGACAGGAAATCAGCTGTGCAAACTCCAAACTCCGCATCTCCACATCTGATATAATAGCAATCTTCAGATCTCCAACTCCTTTTTCATTTTTATTGACTGCAGTAAACTTCTTTCTCCTGGGCTGGTTCCACTCCTCAGCAGATAGTCCACGGCTCTGGCATCTCAAACATCTTGGGATCTCCAAGGTGTCTTTAATGTTATAGCTTCTTGTTTCAATGCCTGGGATCCACACATAATCTTTTAGGCTCCTCCAAAACGCTGTTGTCACTTCTTCAGCTCTGCCCTCTGTAGCTCTCTAAGCTCAGGTTGATCTACTCCACTTCTACTGCTATTCTTGGTGATCATCCCATGGTACTGGCATCTCCAATACACTGGAGTCTTTCACTGCAACTAGGCTCCTCCTACCGCCTCTCATAGGCTCTCTTCATGGTGCCAAGCCTCAACTCCTTTGCATGACTCCTTTAGTCCTGGGCCATCAACTGCAACTGAGGCTGCACCTTCACCAACGGCCTTTGATGGCTTCTCACAGTGCTGAGCCTCAGCTGCTCTTCATGACCCCTTCATGCCTTCAAACTGGTACCACCTGGGTGAACATTATCTTACAACATTATCAAGTCCAGCTGCAGCATGAGGTATAACCTTGGCTATCTCTGGAGCACAGCTTCTTTGTGCTCTCAGAAAACACGTCCCAGAAGGTTTTACCTCAGTGATGTTAATCTTTTCTTAATCACAGCTAATTTTTAGCTCCAGCTAACCAGCATCAATTGTCCCAGTATTCCCTTTTATTTTTCACTTTGAAGCCAGAGTCACATGGCTGAGACTGCAGTGTTCTGCTGCTTGCTAGGGCTGGAACTGAGAAAGTTCTTTTAAATAACCAATTTGAAATTGTCTGTTATAGATTTGCAAAAATTGTTTATTTCATCATTGTATATATTTTGCAAGTTCTTTGTATCTAGAAATTTATCCATGTCTTATAGAATTTCAATTTTAGTGGAATATTTGCATAAAGTGTGTCCTGATGATTTTCCGAATTTCATTGTTATCTGTTGTAATGTTTCTCTTTTTATCTTTAATTTTACTAATTAGGGGTATTCTTTCTTTTTCGTAGTTGCCTAAGGATTTGTTGATCTTGTTCATCTTTTTAATTAAATTACTCTGCATGCTCCTTAGAAACATTAAAAGCCAGAAAAGCTTAGAATGTGTATTTCAAGGTCAAAAGTACAAAAACTGCCAACTTACACTATTTTACCTAATAAAACAATCTCTTATGATTTAAGAAGAAAAGAAAAAAATCTATAATAAAAATAGGCTAAATAAATTAATAATTAAGTCAGCTCTGTAAGTTATACTTGTACTAAAGAAGAAGTTTGACATATCTATGAGCCTGTGGGAAGGAATAATTCATGCTGAAACAGTTGTTAAGCAAGTGAAATAAATATCATACCCAACACAATGAAAGAAAATAATATATAACTTTACCTGATAACTCTGAATATTAATTATCTCACTTACCAATCAAAAGGCACAGGCAAGCTGACTGAAGTAAAAATACATGGCCCATCTTTTTCTTCCTCCAGTAAGTGAGTCTTTCCATCAATTGAGAGGCAAGTTTAGTGTGATAGGATAAAAGTAAGAATTCAAAACAAAAGAAACAAGAATCTGGCACATATTTTTCTACTATCAAATGAAATACAGAAACCAAAATTAGGTTTAGAAAATAAAAAGGTGCATCTTATACCAACTATGGAGACGGGCCACTAAAAATGTACAAGTTACAATTCCAACCACATATACATCTAACATGGCTGCACCAAATTTTATAAAATAAATTCTATTAGATGTAATGTCATAGATTAACACTAACAAAAAACTGTATTTAATCATCTTACTCTTGCCAATAAATAGCTCCTCCCAATAGAAAATAAACAGAGTTAAATGTATAATGTATTATTTTAGCTCAAATGAACCTAGCAAACATCTAGGGAACATCCTATCCAAACACTGTCAAATGCACACTGTTCAGCAGCTTTCAGAACATCCTGTAAAATAGATGCTATAATAAGACATAAGACAAATCTGAATTTTGTATATGTTACTTTTAAGTAGATGAATGTTTGCTTGCATGCATGTATGGTCACACATGAGTGCCTGGTGCTGGAGGAGGCCAGAAAAAGATTTCTGTAAACTAGACATGACAGTTGTAAGCCACTGTGTGGATGCTAGAAACCAATCTTAGGTCTTTAGAAAGGGCTGAAAGTACACATAACCACAAAGTTATCTCCCAAGGCCCCATGAGACAAATCATAACACATGTAGAAAACTTGATGTAATTTCTTATATTCGCTCTGGCTACATACCAAGTTATATTGGACAGACTAAAAGCAGTTCTCAGATGAAATTAGTGCCTTTCAAGTCCTTGTTCATGCTGACACCTTAACCTCTTCAGCAATCATTAATATCACTGATGACATCGAAAGGGATGAATCATTTCTAGAATATTTTGAACTTACATGATGAACTCCTTATGCCAACTCACTTTTTACAGGTATTTCTTAGAGTTTAATGTGAAAGAAAACAATATTCCTCTGTTTGTGTATCTCCATCAGATCTCCTGAGTGACTGGGAACATTGTTAAACAGCAATAATGTTTTAAAATGATTTTTTTTCTGAGCAACAGTCCTTCAAAATGTGATTGAAAATACATATTATACTATTTTTAAATGGATGTGTTCTTACCTAGGCTTTGGTGTGCCACTTATAGAGTATAAGGTAGACTTAATGTAAGTTCAAAGGCCCAAGAAGTTTGAAAAGGTATATGAGACATTTCTCCATTCAGAATTCCTAGTTGCACTAGCCTTTATGAGAGAGGACTCCAGCCTTTACATCTTTGAAGTCAGTCCTTGACATTATCACTAGGTCTAAACATCATAGGTGGTGGTTTTCTCTTATACTGAAAATCTATCAATTATGTTACCTGGATCTTCTGGGTAATAAGCTATAGATTGAATGGAAGCACCTGCTTTGCACCTTGATCTTTAAAAGAGATTTCATCTTTCTATAAAACTCATGGCCCAATCTCTACAAGCTTCAAATTTTCTTCTGTAGGTTTTCTCCCCTCTCTCTAACAGAAAGTTTCAGACATTGCTCTGGATTGGTCTTTCAGTTAAGAGAACTTTATGACTGGGTTGACTTTCTACTCAGACTACCAAACCCTCTTCACACTATCATGAAGCCTGTCTTGCTTTCATTTTATAGAGTATCAATGTAACTTCTTTCAAAAGCATTCCCTCTTCAGTCAGAACTTACCACTTGTACACACCTTGGCCTACAGCACCATCACCTTCTGCCAGGTGTTTCTCGTGATAATTTGATTCAACTGAACATTTTAAAACAAACCGTTGTAGGGATTTACTTGGTCCAATTTCAATACAGTTGTGTCTTGGGAAATAAGGATGCCTTAAAATAAGAAAGAGTTGGAAAGAGTCTAAATATAAACATTTATAAAACGTAAAAATGAAGTTTTCCATCTTTCTTGTGTGAGTGTGTGGCTTTTAAAAATAATGTGAATAGCATCAAACATCACTGATTACAAATACCATAACTGATACAATAATTACGAAGAAAACTTATAGTATTGTGGAGCTGGAGAGATTGCTCAGTGGTTAAGAGCACTGACTGCTCTTTCAGAGGTCCTGAGTTCAATTCCCAGCAACCACATGGTGGTTCACAACCATCTGTAATGGGATCTGAGGCCTGCTTCTGGTGTGTCTGAAGACAGCTACAGTGTACTCATCATATATATAAAATAAATAAATAAAATCTTTAAAAAAAAAAAACTTGTAGTATTTTAATAATTACCAAAATGCGATACAAAGTCATTGAGAATGTGTTGGAAAGAATGATGCAGATAGAATTGCTTGAAGCAGACATGACACAGACTTTAAATTTTTAAAATAAAATAACTCAACATTTTCAAAATACTGTTATATTATAAAGCAAAAGACTATAAAATGAGGATGTCTCTACATTCTAACTGGAATTCAGAGCTTCAGTATAATCTGAGCAGATTCTAAGAGACTGAAACAATGAAAAAAATTATTAAAAGTTGAGTAGAACAGTTGACTTTGCAGAGAGCTGACAATTCAGTTTTTCATGTTCATGTATTGGTTATGAAATTATTGTTGTTTCTAATGAGGACAATTCCAGAATTTAATTATAAGACTCATATCATAATAAACTAATTAAAAAGTAGGTATGGAGAAATTAGAGAAATTGAATTGACACTTGTTATAGAAGTCTATCAGTTTTACTTTTGACTTACTAAAAATATTAGGATCAATTCAAGAGTTTAAACTTCTTAGAAATTTGATAATTTATGATATTTCTTTGATAGGCAAAGGAAGTCAGAAAACAAATGAAAATATATCTTGATAGTGAAAGAAAACTTCTTATACTCTAAAGTTTTATTTTAGGAAAACTAAGTAATCTTCATGATTTACAATAAAATGAATTTATCTTTGATGAAAAAATTCATACTATATGAAACATCAAAAAAGGTGTTTGAAGCAGAGGATGGAATTCTATTCTTTTAAAGAACATTTACTTTTGCTTTTGTCAGCCAGAAAGAGAAACTAGCAATCTGAGATAACCTAAAACCAAACCCAGAGATCAAGTTGAGCCAAAGCTGGGCACAAGAAAAAGAACTACTTATGATTCATTCTGACTCCTATCAAAAGAGTTGTTCATCTCCCAAGATTCTGAGCCAACTTTTCAGGAACTGCATATGTCCCTATGGAAAAAGTCAGCTCATTTGCCAAGATTACTTGTCTAAGTTTCAGCTTCTTCCATATCTTGGCCTTCAGAGCCCTCCAATGCATTCAAGCATTTGAATATTTAGCTTATTTTCTAGTGTCTGTAGCAGGAGTGTTGGTGGGAATTATTTAATTCTCCATAACTAGAAATAGAAATCTAAAGTTTATGCTATATAAATAAGTAAAATCTAAAAACGTCTCTTTTTTAAGACAGTTACAAACAAAATGTAGGGCTATCATGCTACCACACCAAAGTTCCCCTAACATATATTTCTGCCAAAATTATATCAATATGTAGTCTGGATGGAAAGATACTTGCTTAAGAGAAAAGCAAAATTTTCTCTTATTAATGGTCACATTTTTCCACATTGGATTTCAAAGTCAGTCTATCCTGTTGTCATAACATAAAAGGATTACATGTTGAAGATAGTCCACATGCTTAACCACGGAACATCAACATGTTTAACGTTTCCATATGGTTATCTTCCCCTAGGAATGAAAACATTTGTATTGATTTTTTTCTGATTAGAAAGTAAATATTTAAACAATAGAGAATAACAAAGAATGAAAATACTATCTTAAATCTGTACAGTCTATATATAACCACTATGCTCTCTTTATTATGTATATTGTTCTAGTCCTGATTTATAGTCCATTTACATGTTAAATATTCCAATGGGAATATTGGTATGCTATAAGTAATCTTTTCTTACTCATTTTTCCTTAAAGTATCACTTTGTATATTTGCTTTCCCTTCCTAGCTAATTTTGATTACATCATTTGTCAGTTATTCATTATGTCATATGTGAACGACTTTTGGTAATATTGAAGTAGTTTCTATTTTAACTGTATTTAAAATAATGAGTTAATTGTTATTTAATTGTTAAACAATTAAAAGCCAAATCCTTACTACTTGCTCTTTAGCTTTGATCAAAAAATGCCATTTCAGTGTTTACTAAAAGATTAGACACATATGTAAGCACATGCATTGAACTAACAACAAAACTCTTCATGTAACAAGTATAAGATATAATTTCAGCTGTGATATCTTTGTGAAATTAAAACAAAGTGTATTCCTGAGAATTTGGCTTTCTTTTTAAATATGCTATAGTTCTCCATTAAGTTTGGAATCTCTTGGTTTGATGAGTGATTTTCTAACAGAGCATTCACTAAGGTGAGACTTATAATCAGGCAGCTTTCATGATAGTACTTTGGGAGACTTCAGCCTATGTGAAAATTGAGGAAGAAGGCAAGGGCTTACTGCCCTTGGCTTACAGAGGGATTCTTAGCATCTTTTGATTTGTTCTGTGTACAATACAATTTACTATACTTTCTAATTTCTTCTTTGGGGAACCTCAGGATATCCAAAATGGTTTCAAAGTAGCAGCTGCCATAGACAAAAAGTTAGAATGAATGGGTGATGAGTAGGATGTGACAGGAATGGACAACGCTATACAACTGAATTTATTAGTTGCTTTCATTTGGATTTATTGAGGAGCTGTAAAGGATAATTATTACCAAAACATCCCATATTGGCTCATCTAATGTTCCATACTGAAGAATTCAATGGAAAAATCTTAACCAGCTAGTAAAAACTTAACAGCATATAGAGTCATTTATAAACACAAATAAGCCCATCTGGGAGCCATGCTTGTCAGGAAGCAGTCTTTGTGTCATTTTCTGTTGTGGTGACCTTGGGAAAGATTCATATTTTTGTTGGAGAAGCAGTCACTTAGCTGAGAGTTTTTGCTTTGCCACTGCTGCAAAACAAACTTATCAACACCAACTGGTCTACGCAAATCACATGAAGACCCAATAAAGAAAGAGAATTACAGATGAATTCTCCTTATGAATATAGGTACAAATTTTTTCATAAATAAGTTGTAAACTAAATGTAAGAACGTATAAAAAATCCATGATCAAGCAGGCTTCATTCCAAGGATACCAGGATGTTTCAACATAGTAATCAAGAAAAGAAATAATACACCATATAAACAAACTTAGAGACAAACACCATATATTCAGTCTGTTATATGCAGAAAAAGTCTATGATAAAATCTAACATCTCTCAGGATAGAAGTCCTGGAGAAATTGGAACACAAAGAACATATCTTAACAGTTTATTGCTAGCCCATAGCCAACATCAACTCAATTGGAGAGGATCTCAAGCACTCCATTAAAACTTGTAACTAAAGAAGATTGTCTACTTTATCCATTCTTATCTGTTGTTAGTAATTAAAATTTCAGTAAAGCAATAATAAGACAACTGAAGGAGATGAAAGAGATGCAAGTAAACAAGAAGATGTGAACGTATTTTTTTGTAAATGATTTAGTAGTATACATAAGTGACCATAAAAATCCCATCAAGAAACTCCTGCAACTGAAAAATGCTTTCATCAAAGTAGCTATATACAAAATTAATAAAAATCAGTAGCCTTCTATATAGAAATGACAAACAAACTGAGAAAGAAATCGTGGAAATGAAACCTTTTACAATAGGTTAGCATAATATAACTTGGGGAAACTCCAACCAGGCAAGAGAAATAATAAAACGTTAGGAATCTGAAGAAAGAAATTAAACATATTCGAAGATGGAAAGTGCTCCTATGACTATGAATTGGTAGGATTAATACAATAAAAATGATTATCCTACCAGAAGCAACCTACAGATTCAATGCAACCCCTACCAAAAATCCAATGTAATTGTTCACTTATTTTGAAAGTACAACTTTCAGCTTGATATAGAAATGCAAGAAAACTAGGCTATCTAAAATGGTCCTGAATAATAAAAGAAATACCACTTCCAACTTCAAGTTATTCTACAGAGCTATAGTAATAAAACCAGTATGGTATCGGCACCAAATCAGACACATTGATCCATCGATTTGGATACAAGACCCAGACATAAATTCACACATACTGAAACCTGATGTTGAAAAAAATGCAGAAATACAAAATGGAGAAAAGACAGAATCTTCAACCAATAAAGCTAGTCAGATTGGATGGCTGCAGTAGAAGAATTCAAATAGATCTCTATTTATCGGTCTACAAAAAACTCAACTCCAAATGTATAAAAAAGAAGAACATAAGATCAGATACACTGAATCTGATAGAAGAGAAATTGTGAATAACCTTGAATACACTCAGGAGACAACATCCTTGACAAAACACCAATAGCACAGACACTAAGATCAACAATTAAAAAATGAATTCTCATGAAATTAAAAGCTTTTCTAAGGAAAAGGACACCTTCATTCTGACAAGTTAACAGCCTACAGAATGGCAAAAGATTTTTATCAATTACATCTCAGATACCGGGCTAATATCCAAAATAAAATACTAAAGAATAGATATCATGAAAACAAATAATCCAATTAAAAATGATGGTACATACCTAAATAAAATTTCAAATGAAGAAACTCATAGAGTTGAGAGACACTTAAAGAAATGTTTAACATCCTTCATTGTCAGGGAAATGCCAATCAAACTACTTTGAGATTTCATCTTACACCTACCAGAATGGCTGAGAACAATGAAACAAGTGAGAACATATGCTGAAGAAGATGTAGTACGAGGACAACATTCATTCATTGCTACTGGGAGTACAAACTTGTACGTGGATATCAGTGCGGTGAGGTAGTTCCTAAAGGAGATAGGAATCTATTGGGAAGTCTTGAGTATATACCCAGAGGATGCTTCACTTTATCACAGAGCCAATTGCTTAACCACATTCATTGCTGCTCTATTTATAACAAACAGATATTGGAAACAACCTAGATCTCCCTCAATAGAAGAATCAAGAAAGAAAATATGATACATTTACCAAAGTAGGATCAGTCATTTTAAAAAAATCAAAATCATAAAGTTCTCAGGTAAACAAATAGGTTTAGAATAAGTCATTCTGAGTAGGTATCCCAGACACAAAAGGAGATATATTCTATGTATTTCATAATGTGTAAATATTAGCTGTTATATCAATGATAACCTAGCTACAATCTGAAGAACAACAGAAGTTAGGTAGAGAGTAAGGGATTAAGTAACACAGATAGATTTCATTAGGAAAGTAAAGTAAAATAATTATGGATGATAAGATAGGTTGCAACTAGAGAACCAGGTAGGGAGTAAGGGAAGGTGGGGGAGGGCAGGAAATACAGAGACACAGCTAAAACTAATGGCCATTTGAGTACTATGGAAATCTAATACTATATAAATCTCTGTGTCTGTCTGTCTGTCTATGTATCTGTGTTTGTGTTTGTGTGTGTGATGCAAAGGAAAGCACCAAATACTTGGGAAGGTAAAGCCCTAACTGGCCATAGCTTGTCACTGAATGAAGCTTCTAGTACTTAAACTGGTTACACATGATTGAATTGTTTGTCAAAGATTTCCCATGAGTATCCACAAACAACGGAGTCTGTTGCTAAGAGGTTACTTTCCACAAACTGATGGCAAGGAGTCACTGCTGAAGACAATACTTGCACAACCCAGCTTCACAGCTCTGTGTTGATGGTTGTGGTTTTCCATAAGACACTCCATATGTTACAAAGAAAAATTTCCATGATGGCTGATATTTAGAATACACTTAGGGAGTAAGTTGATTATGTTTGTCTATTAAAGAGGCAATTGTAGGTTTTCCTCCAAGACCCATGACTTTACTATTGTTGTATATTTAGCTAGATTTCTCATACTGCACATGGTTCTTTCTTGTTGAATGAGGCTTAGCTCTCTAATTAGAGAGCAGTTTGTTACTCATTTATAGTATTTTGAGATATCTTTATGAGTTAGTTATTATGTAGGGTTTCTCTTGTGTTTTTATAGAATTGTGTAGAGACAAAGAATAGTGGTAGCTTAATGATGACTGCAGTTGCTCCATCAGAGTGCCATTCAGTGTCAACATCTAGTCCCTGTTTGATTTGATGTCATCACATATATTTCCCCAGTCCCTCATGTGATTTTAAGTGATAATTATCTTTAATTATTGTAGGAGAAAATGCAGGCATGACTAAGTGGTCAACCTACCTGGCACACTGCACGTCTAAACTAGACACATGGCATGCCATGCTCCTGAGTGTTCCTGGATGTTAGAGTATGGAATTCTGAAGTAGCTGGTAACTGGACTATGGATTACTTTACATTCTCCATGACTCTTTTAATGTGTTTCTTCCACATAGAAACTCTGGTGATTTTAGCACTTGTGATCCAATATGAGGTAACATGCTAACCAATCACAGTTGATAGGCTTCTAATATGTAAGGTTGCTCACAGGCGATAAAGCAGACACTGTTCTCTGAAACCATTTTCAGACAGGCTTATCTCTGCCACCTTACAGACATTGCTATCTTGTCAGATAATGCCCCACTAATGACAGAAAATTATGTATATTTACAAACATATTTTTAAAAGGCCAATCTCAGATCATCAATTAAAACATTTTTCTCATGCAATGTTTAGTCAGCCATGGGGAGCCAGGCAGTAAACAGCACCCTTCCATTGCTTCTGCATCATCTCCTGCCTTCAGGTTCCTGCCTTGTTTGAATTATTGCCCTGACTTTGTTCAGTGGTAGATTAGGTTATAAAAGTATAAGCCAAATAAAATAAATCCTTTCCTCCCTAACTTGCTTTTGGTCATGGTGTTTCACCAGGGCAATAGTGACCCTAACTATGATATGCTAATATAACATGGTGATACTAGCAACCAAGATGTCAAATACGAAACATATTGTTTTATAGCATATATATATATATATTATCAGAGACTTTTCTGTGCTCTACTGACACTATGCAGCTGGACAGATTAAGGAGAGCTTAGTTTGTTTTTGTTTTTGTTTTTTTGAGTAGCAACATTTTTACAGAATGGCAAGTAGAGAATAGTTTTCCATATTTCCCCCCAAACTGTCATTTCTTTGATTTAAAAGAAAAGAAGGTACTCTTATAGCATGTAGAGGGGCATATAGGACCAACGAATAATGTTTCTAGCCAAGGATACCTTGTTCTGAATGCACAGTGAATATACTTACCCCCACAGAATTCACTTTTTGGTTTACAGGGTTTGTTTCAAGATGTTATCCTTGATGACTCCTCTTACAAATCCAGCTTCCTTCTCAGGCTATACTACTAGAGAACTGGGCCTCAGAAAATTGTTAATCTAATAATATAAGAGGACCTATCAATGGGCTTGGACTATCAGAGAGACTTGTCTGTTCTTTGCTGAGACTGTGCAGGTGGACTCTGGCATGGGATAGCTTCTGTTTCCATTGAGCTTCCCGTCTCATTTGGGAATGAAAACATAGGTATACACAGAACTTGAACTCATCTCAGTGCTAGATGGTGCCAAGTTGACAGGAAGAAAAAATTGGAGATAAAAATGGAATGTATATCTCAAAATAACCATCAAAATGATTCTTATTGAAGGAAATTCTCATGTCACGTTGGTGATAGGGTATTAGTTTACTGAATTAATAAAAATGTGAGTAAAAATCAAGCATAATATTTCCCAGATTTACGATTTGAGTCAATGATGTCACACTGTAAGATGCTTATTCAAGTAAGAAGGGAAGGTGAAAACACAGAGCTCAGGGACAACTGAGGGAGATGGGGCACATTACTTCTGTGCTCTGAGAACTGTCAGAGAGCAACCATAGGGGGCAATGCAAGCTCAGCAGTGGTGTTTGCAGCTCTCTGCCGCACCGGCTGAAACTGTCACTTAAGGTATTGCTGTTGTATTATTCTTATTTAAAATAACCTGAATCTTGCAGTTCCACAGTGTTTGAAAGAGCTTAATTTATTTCAGTTTTGGGACAACCATAGTTAGAAATAGAAAAGAATTGCACATAAAAGATGTATTTTACAAAGGCGCAGATAATAAATGGAGATGCAGAGGGTTTGCGTATACAGAGAACAAAAAATAATGCAGAAGTTTTTTGCTATTCCACTGGAAATCTAATCTGGCCCACTATTTTGTTTTTGTGTTTTTATATTATCCTGCCGAAACCAAGTTTGTAGTGATGAAAACTGATTCTTGCTTAAATTTGGTTTTATTTCTTAATAAATTTTGTGTTTGAATTCAGAAACAATTCAGTATAACGAATAGAGCCATTCCTATAATTCAACTTAAGTGGCATAGTCATTTTGCATAGTTCTTATTCTTGTAAGGAACCTGAGTTAGTGTGCCTGCAGATGAATATGGATGCGTGTTGATGAGTGTGATTTTCCTGTCCGTCATTATAAAAATACCATTCCTGGTTGAACTGTTAATGAAATGATGAGAAAATCTAAGGTGAACATTTGGCAGTCTATTTTCATTTTTGTTTCATCAAAAGAATCTATTTTACAATTACTATTTACTTGCAATAACCTGCAGCAAAAAATGATTTAATGTTCAATATGTGCATTAAAATGTACTTGCTTTTTTAATATGTAAAAGCTGATGGAAATTTCATTTAAGCACAATTCCTGGATCACAGATTTTAAGCAAAATGAAAGGGAGTTAGGGTACCATTTAACATGGCTATAAAAATCATTTCTTTCAGTGGCTGGAGGGAAGGAAGGATTGGTCAAAGCAATTTTTATCTTCTATGGGATTCCCAACAAGCCTGCTTTTTTATTTGGCTTAATGCATGGCACAATAATCATGCTATTTCTTGCTAGCATTTTTCTAGCTCACAGTAATAAGAATAATTGCATGGTGTTTATATTCTAAAGTGCTTTTCTCACTAAGCTCTGAAGTCTTTTTTGAGTATTAATTCTCACAAGATTTCTGTGTGGCACACAAAAGTGTGCATTATTATCTTGTTATTTCCGTTTTAACAACAAGGATCATGCTGCACAGAAGCAGTGAATGATACACCAGGCAGTCACTATCCCTGCTACAGATTAGGATCCTGACTTCTGGTTCAAAAGCAAGGGCATGCTTTCTTTCTTTTCTCTTTTCTTTTTTCTTCCTTCCTTCCTTCCTTCCTTCCTTCCTTCCTTCCTTCCTTCCTTCCTTCCTTCCTTCCTTTCTTTCTTTCTTTCTTTCTTTCTTTCTTTTTTTTTTTTTAGAAATTATTAATGTACTTGGTGATTGAATCCTGGCAATTGGTAGTTGTCTTTTAACTTCAACATTTTTCTGTTCAAATGTTAACAGGGAAAGGCAAGAATAGCTTAATATTTGGAGTAAGTTGATTAATTGCCTTGTGTGCAATAGAGAAATACTAGATATTTGTGCTAATAAAAAAGCTACTGAAAATAAATTCAAGTGAAAATGCTTAGTGGTATAATTGTAAGACTCACCATAGTTACATAAAACAAACCAAAATGTAGAAATAATAGTTCTTCAGAAGCTGCTAAAAACAGGTTCCAGTGTATAATTTGAACATGGCAGTGTTTACATTTACTAGATATGACTGAAAAGTATTCAGATTTGTCTCAAGTGCAAACTGTGTATTTTACCTAGGTTGTGAATAATAAACTTACCCAAATTGCCCAAA
>NW_021604576.1:10254482-10265443 GCF_004785775.1 Grammomys surdaster | reverse complement strand
TATATATATATATATATATATATATATATGAATGAATTGGTTTTGAGTGATTTGCTTCCAGTGATTCTTTAGAGTGAGAAAAGATAGAATAATTGTTAAGATTGTTTGTTTCACATATATGAAGCAAATGTATTTTTAGTTAGAGACTGTAACAGATCTATCAAAGAAAATGCATTTACCTATCTAGCATTTGTGTTTATGGGAACTGTACTATCATGATCCTAGTAACTAAGTGTAAAAACTCATACTAAAGAGAAGAATTCTCAGAGGTTAGTATCCTGCCCTAACATACGTTACTTTTGAATCATTTTAATAAAAGATGGAAATTGGTGATGATTAAGCATATTACTTATTGGAAAAGTTATATTTCTGTGGCCAAATATAAAGGGTAGAAGTTATTAATTTGACAATTTATCAATTTCAGCTCTTCTTGTATGGAAAGCAGATATGAAAAAACCTGCCTAAATCAGTTTTAAGATTGAATTAAATTAATACTTTCCTTTGTTCTAGATATTTATCCTATAATTGGTTGTTAATAAGTTTAGGCTTATTAACTATCTAACTTTGTAGACCGCATAAAATTCCAACCAAATATTACTACATGACTTTCAGTGAAGAATCATCAAAAATACAAAAGGTATGCCTTCCTACCTAATGCTCATGTGAGGATTCTTCTTCTTTAGTTTGTATTCCCTTTATTGAAAATAAATATTTTTATCATTTAGTATATCCTGATTACAGTTTACCCTCCCTCTGCTCCTCATAGTTCCCCCCCTCTCACATGTATCCACTCCCTTTCTGTCTCTCATTAGAAAATACCAACAGCTAATATGGAATAATAAATAAAATAAAATATAATAAAAATATTTTAAGAAGAAACAAAAACTAACACACCAGAATTGGACAAAACAATCAGTAGGAAAAGATCCTAAGAGAAGGCACAAGAACCAGACCCACTATTTTATACACTTGAGAATCTCATAAAAACACTAAACTGGAAGTCATACTACATATACAAAGGACCCGTAGGGAAAAAGAGAGAAGAAAAAAATAAATTAATTAAATTAAAATTAAAGTAATAAGATAATTTTTAAAGGGAGAACCTTTGCACCACGTTATAAAACAAGGAAGCTCTAAAGATGCCACTGAATTCATTGTTGGACAACTACTACTGGGTATGCAGTTAAGGGTAGTTTTTTTCCCCACTGAGACTCTCTTGTGGGCAACTGAAGTTTCATTTGAAGGGCTTATCAATTAGAGATTACTTCTGGGTTAGGAATGAGGCATCTCCTTTCAGCATGAATAGCCCAACTGGCACAACCCTGTGCAGTCTCTGAGCAAGCTGCCTCAGTCTCAATGAGTTCACATGAGATTTGATCATGTTGAATTAGAGGGCCTTGCTTTTTTTGTTGTTCTCCATTACCTCTGGCTCTAAAAGTTTCTGCTTCCTCTTCCCTACTGAACCCCAAAGGGAGGCATTTAATGGAGACTTCCAGTTCTAGCTGAATATCCCATGGACTCATGGCCTGGATAACATCTAGCTGTTGATCTCTGTATTTGCTTCTGTGAACTTGAGAAAGGAGTTTTTCTCAAGATGACTGAGCAAGGCATGATCTATGAATATAGTAAAGACACTTAGAGTAAGTTTGTTTATTTTTATTCATTTATTTCATAAGAACAGTAGTATTTGGTTTTAAGGTAGGTCCCTGGAATATCTAGTCTCATGTTCTTGGCCACCCAGGCAGTGTTGGGTATGGGTTCCATCTCATGCTGTAAGCTTTAAGTCAAATTAGATGTTGGTTGGTTCACCCTTCAAGCTTTGTGCCTCCAAGGTCTTAGCATATCTTCCAGGCAGAACAGCATTGTGAATCACAGGGTTTGTGGCTGGTTCGGTGTTTATATTTCTCTTTGATCACTTGCAGAATGTCTTCTTATACAAAAGATACTGCAAAACGCAGATGTGAATACTCTATGGCACCAGCTCAGCATCTCCATGTTCAATGAGTAGTGAAATGTTAGTGCCCATGCTTTCTTACCAAGTTTACCTGGAATGGTCTTGAGGAATTAAACCAGGCTTGTTGGAAAGATCACAAGACTGAGGCTGTGACAATTTTATTGAGAGAAATCAGACTTTTTATACCTTCATCAGAAAAAGAATATAATTGCATTTCCCAGGATCAATACAGTTGTAGTTGACAGGATACAATGACATTTGCAAGCTATACAGGCTACACAAAATTAATGTCTAAGACCAGTCAGTCATCCTGTTAAGCTTCCATGCCTCTACCTCCAAGAGAACATACAGAGAAACACAAAGTAGTCTTAATTCTTTACTGTCTGTGAGAGTGCATTGGTCTCTCAGAAATGGGAAGGAACATTGTTCCCCAGGAGCTATGGACTCCAATCTGAAAACAAAAACAAAACAAAACAAAACAAAACAAAACAACATAGTGCATGCCCTATAGGTGGCTGTAGCAAGCTACCTTCATAATAGTGTAATTGTTGTCCTAAACAATAGGGCCTTTCTATCAGTTTGTGGAGAGCAACATACAGTATTGGCATCAGTCTGGGTTGTTTGGGGGATTTCTTGGACCCTTATGTCAACAACTCAATTACATGTAACCCAAACCTAGTACAGGAATATTAATTTGCTGACAAGAAATGATAATTTGGGACTCTGTATTCCTCATTATTTGGTGCTTTCCATTAGATCACCTTCATTTATGTATATATTTTAGAAAGCTTCTACTGTATTGGATTTTTATGCTGCCTCTTAAATGACCCTTAACTGACTTTCTCCTATTCCTCACTCCTTTTTTCTTTTTTCCATCCTTGCTTGATCCTCCTGTTTCAGCATCTTTTTCCATGAATAAATATGTATTTTATTTCCTATTTCTAGGGAGATCTATCTGTTGTTACTCCCCGCCCTTTCTCTATACCTAACATATATGGCTCTACAGTTGTGTGGCTTCTCAGTTTATGACATGACAGTAAGTGATAACACAGCCATTGAATATTACAAAAATCTCCATAATTAACTCAAGAAAAAACCCACAAATTATCTGTGAGGCATAGTACAGTAAAGGTCTATTTCTCACTGATGGCAAAATGGGGCAAGATTTTCTGGGGAGTACATTATCCAGAACTGACTATTCTCTATTCTTGCCCATAGCATATGATATCCTTATAAGTCTTTGATAGAGTTTTTGCATTTTAGTCAATAGGCAAAACATGAAGGGTTCCTGTCCATGTTTATGAACATGAAACCTGTTCATACCAACAGCCGAGTCAGCTGGGAAGACTTGTAGGATTAGAGTTCTTCTATATAATGTTCAGTGTAAGGATAGTAGAGCATGCCTGGAATACAGTCTACAAAAGTTACAGTCAATGCAAGTGTTTCATGAGTCCTAGAATATTTTTAACTACCACCACCAATAAATTGATGATAATATGAAACATCTGTTGAATTGGAAGTTTTCTCAGACTGAGGATATGACTTAGTTACCTCTGACTTCTAATGAACAGATTTGTGTAATTGGTAGATTGATTAAGAGAATCCAGAAAACAAAGTTTCTACAATATTCTGTATTTTTAGTATCCATAACATTAGTTTCTGTGACAATAAGCTTGTCTGTGAAGTAATAACGGAATGTTTAACTGTAACATAAGTAATTTCATATGGTTTGAATGTCTTTCTTTATCATCTAGATAGCAGAACTGATACTTTCATTGATATATTAGAAAATTTTAGAGTTCTTACTAGATCACATAGACCACCTCATTTATCCTTGAGCAACAATTTGCATAATAAGTAAATACAGATAATATGAACATTTAAAAAGAAAGTTACTTTTTTTTGCCTATGAATTCCTTCCTAAAATTAGCTGAGAGATCATTTTCTAAATATTTCTTTATTCCCTAAATCTGAAGCTATGGAATTGAAAGAGAAGAACTCCCCTTATTTTGATTTTCTTTTGGTGATCAAGACAAAACTTTAAGTATTTTATTTATTCAAAAGTCACTTAATAAATTGTAAAATGTCTTGACACACAGAAGGCAGCAGAATAGATGAATACTGCAGGAGGCTGTGCAGTGAGGCTCAATGTTTTTATTCTAGATGTGGATGTGGTCCTTTCTATAGGAATGGGATAGTGCAAGTGTATATCAAGGTCAATCAGTGGTGTAAGGGGAGGGGTTAGACATTGGGTGAGAAGCTATCAGAACTGGCAGAACGTTAGGAAAATACTTTTCAGGGAAATGGATGAGTAAATATTGTTGCAAGCAACAGTGACAATAAGAGCACATGAATGTAAGAGCTCCCTGGAAGGTACAATCTACATTCTAAGTATTTTCTTTATTTCTGTCTGTCTAGTGTTTTTTACTTCAAATCCACACATAACTTACATGAAGTCCTGGATGTTTAAGAGAGGAAAATATGATTTGCAAAATACCAAATGACATCCAGTAAAAAAAAAAATTAAATGCTTATTAGCATATATTTGAGAATTAAATAATGCTTGAATCCCAGTGGAATTTCAAAATTGATGACAAAATATTGAGAAAATAATTGTAAGTATTTAAGTAAGAACTAAATACATATAATATAGAGAATATTTTGGATACTTTGGAATTTTCTAAGGATTTAAAACCATGACTGTCCAAGTTAAGATAAAGAAACTAAAGACATTGCTTCTGAAACACAACATATAAAAAGAAAAAGATTGGAGTTGGATTAGAGATTATGTTATATAGAATAGAACTGTTATATATAATTCACAAAATATATATGTCATTATTTAAATGTTTAAAAACATCTAACATCTACCTTGTTAAACTCCAAGTTGAAATTATTGTTTGGATTTAATGGTGGTTGTCTTCTTTAAAGTATTTCCCCACATCTTTCTGCACTTAAAATATGTATAAGTATCATCAGCTTTAAATAGGGTTTATAACCTCTCCGGAAGTTACTGTTTATACACTTTAACTGCAGAAAAGAGCTTTGATAGAGATCACTCCTAAATGGTGTTCACTCTGAACACACACAATATGGAATTTAAAGCATAACATTAGAAAATCAGTAAAGTTATATTTTTAGTTTCAGTATAGGTGTACCTCATATATAAATGATCAGTCATTGTTTTACATTGTTATTGAAATAAATGTGGCTCCTAAAGGCATTTGTTAGGCAACTGACACAATCTGAAATGTTTTCATTGTTAGCATAGATACAGCAAAATATAAACATTTATTTTTATTTTTTTCCATGAACAGAATATAGTTATACTAAGGTAATAGTATAAGTTTATGGTATCTATAAAAGCACTGTTATTGTATTACTTTTTTAATGCATTCGAAAGAAAAAGCCACTAGGCAGATACCATATATCTACAAATGAAGAAAATGCATTCAAAACGAAATCACATTACTTTTTGTCAATAATATGCGTTATAATTTTATGGCAAATATTAATGGAAAGAATTCCTTAAATAAAAACAAGTCTGACGTTTTTCTTTTGTTGTTGCTGCCCTGATTGTATTTATATCCAGTCACTTATTGCCCATTAAAGGAGTAATGCTATGTTAATGTAAAGAGGGGGAAAAAAATCAATGCTACTGAGATCAGTAGCTGTGGGGAAACAGTGCTTCAGCTGGTTTGCAAACAGTGAGCACAGAGGGATCAATGAAATTACAACTGAAATCTGCTGATGCTCACAAACTGCTCCAGCAGTGTGCTGTCTAACCTTCTCCAAGTTTAAGAGCTCTAGAAACCAGTGAGATCTAAATGGAAAACAGGACAACAGCCACTGGAGACAGTGGATATGAGTGTGGACTATCTTCTGTGATATATGATACATCT
Source organism: Grammomys surdaster (assembly GCF_004785775.1). Taxonomy (NCBI): domain Eukaryota; kingdom Metazoa; phylum Chordata; class Mammalia; order Rodentia; family Muridae; genus Grammomys; species Grammomys surdaster. The sequence continues at coordinate 10,259,587 of NW_021604576.1, read as the reverse complement.
TTAGACATCACAATGACTGCCATTTTAAACTTATTGTAAAGCCCTTTAATCTGCCAGTAAACACTGTAAAGATCCTTTACGCTCCAAGAAAGACTCTATCTTCAGTGTGTCCTGTGACCGAGAACAGTGAAAAATCTATATGATACTTTACAAATCACATTGTTAAGATAAATTTTATAAACTGCTAATCACTGAACCAATGTGATTCTAGAATACATGGCACGTTGGGCTCTGCAAAATAACATGTATTCTACAATTTTGTGACAAAGTTTAGATGCTGAGCCTCTGTTTGTTATGAATAAATTACTGATGTTATAGATAGTTTCAATCTTTAACAAATGGTCAGTTTTTTATATCACAAATTATTTTTCTGTTAATTTTAATGTTACTAATATTTTATACTATGAATATTAGATTGTCAAAATGTCTTAGATAAACCTTTTATGGATACACGTCTTTATTTTAAAACGTCTGTGCCACATAATAGCTGTATATAGGGCATTTTAATAGTTACAGTGGAGTAGAAAATTGCTCATCCAAGTATATTGCTACTCTATTCATAATAGCCAGAAATGAGAAACAACCTATATATTGAAGATTAGACAAAGAGAATGTTGTTCATTTACATAATGAAATATTACATAGACATTAAAAATGAGATGGTAAATGTATGTAACTAGAAAAATATCATCCTGAGGGTGATAAATTAGACAAAGAGAAATACGGTATGTATTTGTTTATATGTGGATATTAGCTATGATAACAAAGATACAATCAGCACAAACACAGAGTTTAGATATACAGTAAGGAACTAGGGGAGACAGAATGATCTCCTTAGAAAAGGGAAGTAGTAATGGATGGATGATGGGGACTGGAATAGGAGTCTCAAAAGAATAGTGAAAGGGAAACAGGATACAAGGAAGGAACTTCTAAGAGAGATGGCTAAAATTAAGGACAATTTGAGGTGTAGTATGAAAATCTAATGCAATAGAAGAATATATACATATACATACATACATACATACATAGACACACACATATATATAATATATATATATATATTTGAATGTGATCTAAGTGGCATCACCATATAATGGGGGAGAAAGAGAAAGAGCCCTGGCTTGCTTTCTCTTGTCACCAAATGAAGCTTCCAGTCCCTGAATTAGGTTACATCCAGTTGACTTGTTAGCCAAAGGGGTCACATGACACCCCTCTCCCCACATCGAAGCTGTTACCAAGACTGCATATAGATTGCTTTCCAAAAATCAGGCCTGGTTGTTTTGCTGAATGCAATACCTATATACTTATTGAACATGGAGATATCTAGATTGTACCTACATAGGCATGTTCAAGCGACTTTCTTTCTTTCTTTTCTTTTTTTTTTCAGGAATGTACAATGCATATTACCAAAAGAGAAACTGTGGGAGTAACCAACAAATATCTGATTTGACTTAAGAACTACTGCATGAGATGGAACCTATATCTGATACTCCTTAGGTGACTACAAACTTGAGAATAGATTACCCAGAGAACTAGGGTAAAACTAAATACTCCTGTTCTGTTATACTCACAGATCAGTCTGTCTTGGTCAGCATCAACAGAGAAACTTTCTCTAGTAGTATATGGGAAGAAATCCAGAGCCACACCATCAGATATTGTGTAGATTTGGAGAGTATTAGAAATACTCAACCTTAAATGTGATGTCTTCATCAAATATCTCTCTTAAGACCTCAGAAAACCCTGTGGATGAAAGTACAGAGTATAAGAACCAAAGGGCTCAGGGAAAACTAAGAAAACAAGGTCCTCTGTATCAACACAAGTGAAGCTCATGTGAACTTACAGAGTCTGAAGCACCATGCACTGGGCTTGTTTGAGTTTTTCATGCCCACTGTGTATATATTATGACTTCCAGCTTAATCTTTTTACGGGATTCCTGAATATGTGAAGCAGTGTGCCTCTGTTTCTTTTGCCTCCTTTTCCTCTTCATCCTAGTCCTCCTCCTTCTTCCTTCTTCTTTTTCTTCTTGTCCAGTTTTACTGTGTTAGTTTGGTTTTATCTTATTTTATTTTTATCCCTTAGAAGTCTACTTTTTTCTAGTGAGAGACAGAAAGGAAATGGCTACAAATTGAAGGGGAGATAGGGAAAAACTATGAAGAGCAGAGGATGGAGAATTGTAATCAGTATATATAATGTACAACAACAACAACAAAACAAAAATAATCCAAAACCAAATGGAAACCTATTATCAAAAAAAATCATGCTTGGAAACTGCTCCCTACCCTCTGCCTGGGAAGCATAAATTTTATGAGTGAATTTGAGGCTGGACAGGATGAAACTAGAAAAACTAGTTGGGGAAGGGGAAGGGAGCTAGGGCTGAGGGAGGAAATGGTCAAATACAGCTGAAATTGAGAAAATTTGATGGATGCTGTGGAAATCTAGTGTAGTAGAAACTCTTTAAAATATATAAAGGTGATTATAATGAGGTCTATGAATAATGGTGGTGATAGAGTTCTAATTGGTCAACTCTTGTCACCAAATGAGTCTTTCAGTAGCAAGATTGGTTTGCATTCAGTTGATCTTTTGATCAAGTAGATCCATGGGCCTCCCCAAACCACTTAGGCTTTTTTAAGACAATGGGTTGCTCTCCACAAACTTACTGTAGGGCCCCATTGATGAGGATAACATGCACACAGCTCATGAACATGAAGTCAAGTTGGAGCCTACGTGAAGCCTCACCCCTACATTCTTGTGGGTTTGGTGTGGGAAAGTGCTATTAAGGCTACTAAAAGATAAATGTAAATACCAACCAAGCCACAAAACATTCAACCTACAAGACATGCTAGGACAATGATGGCACAAAGCTTTTGAGAATAGCCAATCAATGTCTCATTGAATCCATACACAATACTGTTTGGGTGAGCAAGAACCTGACACTAGATAGCCCAGAATCCTAGGGCAAAACCAAACACTATTGATCAACAAACAAAACAAAACAAAATAAACAAAAAAATGACTCCTAATATCATTCTGCTATACTCATAGATAGGTGCCTTATTCAGCCATAATCAGAGAGGCTTCCCTCTGTGGCAGATGAGAACAAATGCAGAGACCCACAACTAGATATTATGTACACAGTGAATTGTGAAAATAACTTTGATTCTGTTGTAATTACCGTCTCCGAAGCTTACTGCTTCTGCCTTCTAACAGGCCAGGCCTGGAAACTTTTAGCCTCTGTGCGATCTAATCTAAGCCCAGAACCTTTTCAGCCCCTGAGCCTTTCTGCAGAATAAGCTCACCTTTTCCTAGTTCTTTCTGATCTCTGGTCGGATGGTTCAACTCTGCTGCATTAGCTCAACTCCTCTTCAAGCTGATTGATTCAGATTTCTTTCAGCTTTTCTGAATTGCTCTGCTCTTCCTCAAACTAACTTTATCAATCTGTTATAATCTTCTGGCTCCTCATTCTGTGGCTTGTTACTTCTACAATTTCTCTCTGTAAAACTCTCCACATAAAACCTTCCTCCACTCTCTCTGCACTGCTCCCTTAAGCAGCTTCCCTTTCCTTTCTCTCCTCATGAGAATTGGGCATTTCCTATTCTGTCAGATATTTTTCTGATTGATCACTTTGCCACTCAAATAGGCAACACTTTCAAACAATGGGTGCTTCCTTATACAAACTAACTTTACCTTCATTGTTTGAATTAAATCACCTGTGAGCTACAGCAGCATTTTGTATCTATCTATCTATCTATCTATCTATCTATCTATCTATCTATCATCTATCTATCATCTATCTATCATCTATATCTAGCATCTATCAAGCATCTATATCTAGCATCTATCTATCTTCTATCTGTCTGTTATCTATTTATTTATCTTCTATCTGTGATCTGTGTATATCTATATACACATATACAGTCACATACAAATGTTGATACATACAAGCATAAGTATATGTAATTTACACAATCTTATGAAGAATGTTTCCTTATGGCATTTTCAAGTATCTTTAATGTTACTCTTCTCCATCTCTCTGTATTATCTTCCTTCCTTATCAGTAAAAATATCACCATTCTCCCTATTTTCCTCTTCACAGCATATGTGTGCTTTAGAGTCACCACTCCAACCATGGTCTTTTTCTACTTTTCTAGTTACTGTTGTTACTTCAGATTGCATTATACTCAAATTTGAAGATTTAAAGCTAAGGCTCACAAAGAATGTGTATACAGCATTGTCTGAGCCTATTACGTCATTCACTATTAAAATAGTAAGGCAAGAAAATAAAACTAATGGGATACAAAATGGAAAGAAAAATTAAAATAATACCTATTTACAGATGCTATGATATTGTAAACATAAGATATCTCTCCAAATTTTTTACCAGGAAATTTATAGATGTGGTCAACACTTTCAAAAGGGGACTATAAAAAATCAACTTACATAAACTAGTAGCCTTTCTATACACCCATAATAATCATGCTAACAGAGATCTTGAAACCATTGCATTTGTGCTAGTATCAAAATTATATAGGATACAACCTATCCCAGGAGGTGAAAGATTTCTACAGTGAAAATGATACATTCTTGAAGACAGAGAAAGACATAAAAAGAGTGACCTCTGATGCTTATGGATTTGTAAAGCTGGTATAGTGAAATTGACTATCCAACCAAAAGCAACTTACAGATTCTATGCTATCTCAATCAAAATATGCACATCATTTATCACAGAAATAAAAAAATAACATTCTACATTATATAGAAACAAACAAAAGAGCAAAACCCTGTTAGCTAAACAATACTGAGCAAAATGGAAAGTTCTGGAGAATTATCTGACCAGAGTTCAAGCTCTATTGCAGACCTATAGTAACAAAATCAGCATGATACTAGCACAAAGATAGAGATACAGAGCAATGGAATAGTATATAAGTACCAAAAAATTGAGTACATGTAGCTGCAGTAGTCAAAATTCCCAAAAAATATACATGGAGGAAAAAGCATCTTCAATAAATGATGCCAGGAAAACTGGATGTCCCCATGTAGAAGAATGAAATTCATTCATAATCTGATAGATTATTAGTGTGTACACACACACACACACACACACACAC
>NW_021604576.1:10179412-10254082 GCF_004785775.1 Grammomys surdaster | reverse complement strand
CACTCTCTCTGCACTGCTCCCTTAAGCAGCTTCCCTTTCCTTTCTCTCCTCATGAGAATTGGGCATTTCCTATTCTGTCAGATATTTTTCTGATTGATCACTTTGCCACTCAAATAGGCAACACTTTCAAACAATGGGTGCTTCCTTATACAAACTAACTTTACCTTCATTGTTTGAATTAAATCACCTGTGAGCTACAGCAGCATTTTGTATCTATCTATCTATCTATCTATCTATCTATCTATCTATCTATCATCTATCTATCATCTATCTATCATCTATATCTAGCATCTATCAAGCATCTATATCTAGCATCTATCTATCTTCTATCTGTCTGTTATCTATTTATTTATCTTCTATCTGTGATCTGTGTATATCTATATACACATATACAGTCACATACAAATGTTGATACATACAAGCATAAGTATATGTAATTTACACAATCTTATGAAGAATGTTTTCTTATGGCATTTTCAAGTATCTTTAATGTTACTCTTCTCCATCTCTCTGTATTATCTTCCTTCCTTATCAGTAAAAATATCACCATTCTCCCTATTTTCCTCTTCACAGCATATGTGTGCTTTAGAGTCACCACTCCAACCATGGTCTTTTTCTACTTTTCTAGTTACTGTTGTTACTTCAGATTGCATTATACTCAAATTTGAAGATTTAAAGCTAAGGCTCACAAAGAATGTGTATACAGCATTGTCTGAGCCTATTACGTCATTCACTATTAAAATAGTAAGGCAAGAAAATAAAACTAATGGGATACAAAATGGAAAGAAAAATTAAAATAATACCTATTTACAGATGCTATGATATTGTAAACATAAGATATCTCTCCAAATTTTTTACCAGGAAATTTATAGATGTGGTCAACACTTTCAAAAGGGGACTATAAAAAATCAACTTACATAAACTAGTAGCCTTTCTATACACCCATAATAATCATGCTAACAGAGATCTTGAAACCATTGCATTTGTGCTAGTATCAAAATTATATAGGATACAACCTATCCCAGGAGGTGAAAGATTTCTACAGTGAAAATGATACATTCTTGAAGACAGAGAAAGACATAAAAAGAGTGACCTCTGATGCTTATGGATTTGTAAAGCTGGTATAGTGAAATTGACTATCCAACCAAAAGCAACTTACAGATTCTATGCTATCTCAATCAAAATATGCACATCATTTATCACAGAAATAAAAAAATAACATTCTACATTATATAGAAACAAACAAAAGAGCAAAACTCTGTTAGCTAAACAATACTGAGCAAAATGGAAAGTTCTGGAGAATTATCTGACCAGAGTTCAAGCTCTATTGCAGACCTATAGTAACAAAATCAGCATGATACTAGCACAAAGATAGAGATACAGAGCAATGGAATAGTATATAAGTACCAAAAAATTGAGTACATGTAGCTGCAGTAGTCAAAATTCCCAAAAAATATACATGGAGGAAAAAGCATCTTCAATAAATGATGCCAGGATAACTGGATGTCTCCATGTATATATATATATTTTATTAATAATATATATATATTCTTCTAAATACACACACACACACACACACACACACACACCATTGGCCAACCAATTGACAAATTGTTCCACAGAAAGCTAAAAGGCTTTTGTACAGCAAAGGAAACAATTAAGTGTTGAGGAATCCCACAGAGTGGGACAGAATCTTTGCCACTCATATAAGTGATAGGGAATTAATATTCAGAATATATTAATAACTGAAAATATAGGGCTCAAGAAAATAAATGGTCCAATTAAATAATGGACTGTATTTGAACAGAGGATTCTCAAAAGAAAAAATAGGGATAAAAATATATTTAAAAGTGTTCAAAATCCTTGGTAATTATGGAAATGCAAATCAAATCTACTTTGATATTTCATCCCAGATGGAATAGCTAGATTGAGAAAACAGCTGAATAAATGCTGGAGAGGGTGTGAGGAAAGGGGAACACAGATTCACTGTTTGTTGGATCGCAAAGTAGTGAGCCACTCTTGAAATCAGTACGAAGAATTCTCAAAAAGATAAAGGTAGATCTACCATATGGCAAGAAGCAGTACTCTTAGTATCAGCTCAAAGACATGATATTCTACTTCACAGATTACCTGCTCAGCAATTTTATTGCCACTTTATTCATGATAGCTAGGAACTGAAAAGGACCCAAATGTCCTCTAATTTATGAACAGATAATGAATATATATATATATCACATCACAATGGAATTATGATTATCTGTAATGGAAAACGAAAATGATGAAATAGAAAATACTAAACTGTGTGATGTAAGCAGACCGAGAGAAAAACACTGCATGTTCTCCCTACACTCTTAAACCTTTGTGGTGATTCCTACCTCTTACCGAATTTATATTTGCAGAAATAAGACCAAGCTGGCTCTTCTGCTCTCTGTTATGTCCAGTAAGTGGGGAAAAACAACAGTACCAAGAGAACTGTTTCTTATTTCAAAAGTTTCTAATATCAATGAGAATGTCATATAGGTATACAATGAAATATGATTGTATCTCTCCCTTTCAGCTATCCCATGCACCTCCTACTACCTCCAACCAACTCTCACAAACTCTTATCTTTTCATGAAATACTGTCTAAATCCTGTTAATGATGCCCATATGTTTCTGAGGCCTTCCTCCGAAGCATGATATTCCTACCAGTGGTCATGTCTTTCTTCCAGCAACTGTCACCTTCCCCCACCCTAGGTGAGTTTGAACAAAATCTTTGAGTCAGCCAAGAGAATCTTTTAATCCTGTGCAATTGCAAAGCACACAATTGAGAGTAAATCTGGAATTATTTTAAATGTACCTACTCATATGACATTTACATAAGTTACATGTAAGAAATATAAGAAAAACAGTCCAGTGTAAAGGAGAAATATGCTCTCCAATTTAATATGGCATTTTCCTTTGTCTACCTGGTCCACATGAGCAAGAAGAATAAAGGTAGACTTTTCCATCTCTGTTAGTGTTGACAGACCTAATACTGTGGACCATTTTCATTCTTCCTAACTGGTGAATTGTTCTCCTACTAGTGACTTCTTTAATACAGTTTCTAATAGTTCTTGTATAAAATAGTGTTTGTGCCCTAGAAGTTGTCCACAACTACTAGTCAAAATGTAGATCTAAATAAAAGAATGATAAACTAAAGTGAAAATAGACCTTCTTAAAAATTTGTTGAAAGCTGTAAAATCATTGTAAGGATTAGTTTATATTAGATACAGGCACTGTTTGTAATAATCATTTTGTAACTTAAGTAGAAATGATTGCTTAAGTGGACTCTTGGTTTAATGTGCCAATTCAGTTTTCCATGTGTTGTTTATTATCAAATAACTCCCTTTACATTCTGCAGTTCTGAATTAACAGAAAAGTGTGAGACCTCTATCTGAACTGGGTATAGAGCATTGAATCATATTTAGAGCATTGTAATAATATTTTTGAAATTATGCAGAAAAAGAAAAGGTAAGCCATCCTCTCACAGCAGGATGCCTTAATAAGGCCTCATCATGTCTGATTGTGATATTCTTTATGGTTTCAGAATATAAATAGTCAAGATATTCTTTTCCATTCATTTTCTACCGTGCAGAAAGGCTAACTTTTGAGTTAGTTGATGGAGAAGCAATATGTTTGTAGTTTTAACCAGTGATTTTTATGTGTGTGTGTGTGTGTATGTGTTTGTGTGTGTGTGCACGTGATGAAGATTAGATGCAGGGGTTTGTGAATGCTAGAAAGCATTCTCCTATTGGCTACCTACTAACCTTATTTACATGCATATCAAAGTTACATTCAACATACTGCAAACATCTTAATGAGTCTAATACTGGCATTTGCTGGTGAATTTATTCCACAGTCAAATTTTGCCATCCTACCCAAGAGATTTGCTGCATTCTGTTGACCAGTTGCAGAGTCTCCTTTCGCTGCTCTAAGCAAGAATTTTTTTGTTTGTTTTTGTTTATTTATTTTTAGTTGATCTGGTTCTTTTTAATATTTTTATTTTTAATGCTGCAAAAGAACACTTTTAGTAATGTATGCAAGTGCATTTATGCAGTAAACACCCTTTGTGTTTTCTACTGAAGGAAATGATTTGGGGTTTTAATGCCTTTCTATCAGTCATTTTTTCTGAGGAATATTCCTTTTTATGAAAATGTCATATTTTTATAGTCACTCAGATGTTGATGAGCATCTGAGTTGCTTTCTGTTTTAAATTTTTTAATCAAAATAGTATTAATATTTTTGTACAAGACTTGCTTAACTCTCTGTCTTAGTTTTCTTGTGACAGTACCCGGTAGAGCAGCTGATCCATGTGCTAGGTTTATGCTTATCAATTCTACAAACCAGGAAGTGCCTTTTGAATGTTGCTGTAGCATGCAAAAATCCCATCAGCAGTACAAGTGAGTTCTACCTCCAGTCTTGATATAGTTTTAGTTTGGTCATTCTGTGGATTTTTTCATTATTCCTTTAGTTTGTCATCTGCAGTAACTAATGATGCTGGGTTTGTCTTGATGTATTTATTTGACACTTGCCTTTCTTGACTTGTATAGTGATACTAAACAGTTTGTTAGTTTTATTTGGTTTTTGATTATATTTTTATAGATGCATACAATATATTTTATGTGTGAGTTTCTTTTTTCTCATTTTTATTAGTTCTCTATGAATTTCAAACAATGCGTTTTGATCATATTTATTTTCTGTTCCACATCTCCCACATCAGCCAATTTTGTGTCCTCCTCTCTTCTTTTTCTTGTTTTTAATTACTAAGAAAACTTGGTGTTTCCATATTTGGATGTATACCCCTCTCCTGGTGGGTTGTCAGCCCCAAGGGGCCACAGTCTTAAAGTAAACGGACTCTTCCTCTCTCAGCCGATATCAATTATAACAGCTCCATGGTTAAAGATGCCTGGTGTCTACCTCTCGTCCTTGCTGGGATGTCTTCTGGCTCCAGCTGCAGTGTTTTATATTTTTTTAAAATAAATATATTTAAAAATAAAATACCAGTATTGTGACTTCTTCTTCAATTGAATGTCTTGTCATTTTATTTCAAAAAGGCAATTTTACAAAGGAAAAAATTAATTTTAATAGATAAATCTATCATTTATTCTCTTTTATTAGTAATGCTTTCTGTGTTCTTAGAAACATTTCTTTCCTCCAATATTACATATTTTGAAACATTTGTCTCTAAAAGTTTTATAGCATTTACTTTTTATAGACAAATACATGAGCCATATGAACCTCTTTTATTTCATTTTGTATGCTAAGAGTGCGTGTTGAGTCTTATTGTACTAAGACTTTCTTTTTGCACTGAAGTTTCTTATCAACTCCTATGAAAGTTCTTTAAACATTTCAGTAACTGTGAGTTCTCTTTTGCACTGCTCAAAGTTTTTCTCATTCTTTTTTGTATTTGGTTCTTAAATAACACTATTAAAAATTACTGAGGGTCCTATACAATCATATGTTTATGATGATGTGGGTTATTATTATATATAGCATTTTACACTAATATTATGATAGAATTTGTGAAGCATCTTACACAAACACTTTTAGTCATAATACAGATTTTGACATTGATACATTTATCATTACAAAAAAGTCATTTTTGTCTTTGGTAATTTCTTTTATGTCTACTTTATCCAATAATGACAGAGTCTTTTGTTTTGTTATCTTTATTATTTTCACATTTCACTTATTATTATCATATGGATTCTTTGACTTTTAAAAATGTCTTTTGTTTCCTTTTTCTGATATCTGCCTTTGAAATGCTATGTTAATGCATTTATACTTTCAAACTGATTTCTAATAATTTTGCATTTTTAAATCATGGAAAAATACTTCAGAAACATTCTGTCATTCCCTCTTAACTTCTCCATACTATTATACATAACTTGTATAAACTAAGGTTTGAACAATGAGGTACTACTCACTGTACAACTTCAATTAAATCTTCCAAACTTATCTGTTAGTTTCTTTGTTTCTGATGCAGTTAATTGGCTTTCAAATTCCTTTTAGCTATTAAAATCTTTAGTACTCCTGTTATACTTCTCCATCTTCATGATCTCTTTACATTTGAGGAATACCGTCAGTCAGATCCCTCTATTTAGATTTATCTGATTTTTTTAAATTGAAGTCATATGTAAGTATGGGCAAGAAAACTATACAGATGATTTGTCTTTGAAGTTATCATACTCATGGACTATTTGTTGTCGATATTTTTCTCATTTTTATTAGTTCTTTGAGGATTCTGTACAGTGTATTTTTGTTATATTTACATTCAGGTTCTTGATTCTCTCTCCTTTTTTACCTACTCAACTTTGTCTTCTCTTTTTTATTTTAAAAATTTAAAATAAAATTTATTTAAAACGTATTTAAAATTTATTTTAAAACTATCAAGTATAGTTTGTATTGTTTGTATACTCAGAGGTGTAACCTTTCATAGGAGCAAGGCCAAAGTCTCAGAGGCCCCTCTTTTAAGCGAGGCAGACACCCAATCTTCCAGCAGTTGTCAATTGCCAATAGCACCTTAGCTAGGGGTGGGACTTTCTGTCTTCCTCCCCTCTCTATGTTGTGATTTTGTTCTGTCTCAGCTTGCATAGGTTCTGTCTGTGTTGTCTTTCATAACTGCTGTGAAGCATACATTGGTGTGTCGGAAAGACATTATTTTCTCCCTTGACTAATTGTGGGTCTCTGTATTAGTCTCCTTTTACTTCAAAAGGAACCTTCGATAGTGAGGGTTGAAAAATGAACTAATATATGGGTACAGCAATTAGTCATTACATGTTAATTTAATAGTATACATACTTAGCAAAAAAATAGTGGTAGGTTCTCTCCCAGGGATTATGGCATATCAAGTATTTGACAATTTTAGCCATAGAGTTTTACTTTTGAGTTCAGAAGTTTTCATTAGAAAACTTCTCTAATGTTTTGTCATCTGTGGGACATTAGTGGCCAACAGCTCCAAAAGCCATACTTTGTTAGTACTGAGATTTTTACTTATTAGCCTATGGTATCTAATAAGAACATTTTTGCCAGTGTAAAGAAACTTCAATTAAACAGTTTATGTTTCCACTTGTCATATGGTATATTTTTATTATATTTTTTCTATCCCCCAGCTTCTTCCAGAGCCTTCTGCTCCTCCATACCCACCCAACTTAATGTTCTTTCTCTCTATTAAAAGAAAGAAAAACAAAACAAAACAACAACAACAATAAAAATCCCTGGCATCCAATTTGTTTTGGTCAAATAAATTCTTTTTATTTATGTGTATTGTGTATTTAAATTATTCTATGGTAATTAGTTTCCATATGACCATTTTAGTATTTTTAATGTTAGTTATCCATCTACATGTTCTCTTCTCTACCATATGATCCAATCCGTCATGTTTTTTAATAATTCTTGCTCTATTACTTACCCTTGGACTACTATGTTCTATCTCTCTTCCCTTGAAATTTTTCTCTCCTAGTCCCTTAATAACTTTCTGAATTCTATGAGTATTCTGAATAAAACAGTTATCCAAAGATTCAAGCTAATACCTATAAATGAGAGAAAAGTGAGGCATTCATTTTTCTTTGAACTCCAGACCAGGACAACATGTTCCACTAAAGCAACTAAGTAGAGTGCATAAGGACTCACAAAGACTGAATAAGTTAGCAGAGGGCACACATGAGTTTGCACCAGGTCCTTTGAACATATGCTATGGCTTAACTTTTAATTTTTGTAGGACTCCTAATAGTGGGATGCCTAATAGGTGTGTCTCACTCTTTTGTCTGTTTTCTGGGGCTTTCTTATTCCTATTGATTTGCCTTTTTCATCCTCCATATGAGGGATTTTGCCATGTTTTAGTGCATCTTGTTTTGACATGTTTGGCTGTTGTCTCTTGAAGGCCTTCTCTTTTCTGAAGAGAAACAGAGGGAGAATGAATTTGAGGGAGAGAAGAAGGCAGGGGGAGCTGGTAGGAGTTAAGGGAGAAAAATTGTGATCAGGTTGTATTGTTTGAATAATCTATTTTTAAAAATTCTCCCAGTTAGAGGATGGCCAAATGGCTCATCAGTTAAAAAAGTTGTACTACATGTACTATGCTTTCAGAGGGTCTTAGTTAGGGTTTTACTGATGTGAATGGACACCATGACCAAGACAACTCTTTAAGGACAACATTTAATTGGGGATGGCTTACAGGTTCAGAGGTTCAGCCTATTATTATCAAGGTGGGAGCATGGCATTGTTCATGTAGGTCTGGTACAGGAGGAGCTGAGAATTCTACCTCTTCATCTGAAGGCAGCAAAGAGAAGACTGGCTTCCAGGCAGCTAGGACAAGAGTACTAAAGCTCATGCCCACAGTGACACACCTAATAAAATAAGGCCATACTACCTAATAGTGTCACTCTCTGGGCCAAGCATATACAAACCATCACACAGACGATCCACATTCTAATCCCAGCAGGCATGTCAGTTTCAGGAAATCTGAAACTTTCCTCTGTCCTCCAGGTCCAGGCAACTTTCATGTCGCATACCAGCATCCCAGACAAAGTTACAAATAAAATAATATTGAAAAACCTCACTGTGCCACCTCACCACAGTTCAAATGATCCCTGGGTAATGAAACCACTAGCAGACTACTTAAAGACCTGGAAAAAGTTCCATTTTGAACATCAGCTCTTTTGTTACCCATAAGAAGTAGGCAGGTTATTTAAGTTATGGGACATCTTTATTCACAAAGTAGAAGAATGGGCATTGATAGAAGAATAAGACAGGAAAGATTTAAAGTGTTGAGAATTAAAAACAAGACTTTGAACATATTAGAAGCCAATTTCAGTGAATTTCTTGCTCTTTTCTATATTGTGCTGTGGTGAAGTTTTCTGAAACACTTCTAGGAACAGGTCATGTCTATCATTCAAAATCCTCAAGAGGCCACAATAAGATTATTTTCCCTGTGTTCTCCTTGAGATTGTGTGTCCACATAGCTACCTTATAATTGTATATAAGTAATCTACTTTACACTGTATTTTGTTATGTATTTGATAAATAAAGACAACTATCAGCTTTAATTTTATTTGAACATGCCGTTTTCACTTATTCATTCAAAGATCATAGTATAATAAGAACCTTTGATTCAAATAAAATATTGGAAGGGAAAATAAATACGATAACACTTCTTTTGTCTTATTCTGATATTTTTGAAAGTAATGAAAACATCCCCATGACCAGAAATCCTTTGAAATAATTCCTCTTGACTGCAGTAAGTACCTACTTTTGAGGAACAGAAAGCTGATGAGCTGCAGGCTTCCCTGCTGATAAATTCATCTAACAGGGCACTCCTGAGGTGTTCTGATTTTAAGACCAATGGGAACCATATAGATTGGTTTGCTGCTCTCTTTCCTGATACAGAAAAGACTCTGAGATGTGTATGTTTACATTGGTAAATAAATTCTGTTGTGAAATGGTAATCCAAGACTGAAGCCTAAGGCATTAAAACAGTAATAAATTAATTTGCAGGCATATTACCTTTAGTGCTGCTAGGACAAGTTCTGCATAGATAAAGTAAAGCTGAAAACTCACTAGTCACCTATACCTCTAGGATGTGTGGCTGGGTCTAAAAATGACCTTTCTTATATGTCTAACAAGATTGGTGTGAGATTTTGGTCTAGTGAATGACTTAATCTCTTTGGATAAGCTAGGTGGTTGGAAATAGATGTAATGGGATCAGAAAGGCTCCAAATAGATATTACAAAGCCTGAAAATAATAATTACAAATGATATAGTGTCCCCTCCTCACATGTAGAAGTAGCATAAAAGCGTTAGGCTTGCTCCAGGAGGAAGCTGGACAAATTCACTAGCAGGGAGGAAACAGCAGGATGGCTCACCTCCAACTGCTCTTTTCTACATCAAGGAAAGTGGTATGTAAATGCTATCAGTGACACAAAGGAAGGAAATCAAACTTAAGCCAGAGACAAAGATGCAAGAGCACACACAGCTGTAATGCATGAATTGATACCCCTAAATCAGAAAGACTTCATACTAGAATATGAAACCATGTAAAAGGAAGAGCACAGAAGCAGCATCGTTTATCTATTAGGGACCATGAAAACTCTGCAGGGAAGGATACGGGGTTGGGAGAAGTAAAAGAATGATGGAAGGAAGAGCATAAATTAGAAGAGAGAGGATGGGTGCTGAGGTACACTGTGCAGCTGAAACCACAGCTTCTAATCTTGATAATTGTGTTTTTCCATGATGCTCTTACTATTACACAGATGTTATTCATCTCAAAAAAAAAGAAAGAAAGAATAAGGAATTGTTATGTGTTCCCTATTTACAGTAGTTTATCCAAAAATGTCAACTTTATGATGGTATGAATACAATACTCATTCAGAAGAAAGTGTATCTCAAATGTTGAATTTTAATGTTTGTCATGCTGGATATGCATGGCACACTACTGACTCATGCTTCTAGACAATGATATTCATCAACGTTCCTGATGTAATTGTTTTAGCTTACAATATTTTCTCTGGGAGATGTATACACGCTGTAATAAAGGAACATCTGTATATTATAACACTGTAGTGACTGATCATGCTAATTCTGTGAGGTATTTTTTCCAGCATTCTTGAAAAGTTTCTCCATATGTACTAATGAGGATATTTGTTGTCAAAGGAATCTAGAATAACCAAGATGAGTGTCTGGATAAGCAGTGGGATAGTGTCTTGATTCTGTTAATTAAGGTGAGAAGATCTATCCACTGTGGGTGGCACCATTCCCTTACTGACATTTTAAAAGTGACAAAGGAGAACAGAGAAGGAGTATAAATCTTCTTATTGATTTCTGCAGTCTGACTGTGGTTGTGATATAAAAAGCTGCCTCAAGCTTCTGCTGCCTTAACTAGTCTTCTATAATGGACTATACCCTGGAAATGTTAACTGAATAACACCCGTTATCCCTTGAGTTGCTGTTGTCATGGTATGCTATCATAGCAACATGAAGAGAAACAAAATCTGACATCTTAATAAACTTTTGGGATGTCTATGTTTAGGAAAAGAACAGAGAATTTGCAGATAGCATCTCATTGAAATGTGACACTAAAAATCTGGTCAAAGCAGAAGATGAAGAATGAATCATACTTAAGTTTAAATTATATATGTATATAGAATATATATGTATGTATGTATGTATGTATGTATGTATGTATAATATTTCTTGTCTGTGTCCCCTTGAGGAAGATACTTAAAGTTTCTAAGTCTATGAAATGGAGATAGATAACATTATGAACCTCCTATAACTTTTTAGGAGAATAACTATATCATGCACACACTATGGAAGTTGAAACATAGTTAGAAAATAATATAAATTAGATTACAGGAAAGATTTGTTAGAGTACATGGTATAGGTACACATAGAAGAAACATCTGAGGCATAAGAGTCACAGGATTGGCCACAGAGTCAAAGATCAGCCGTTCAATTAGCAGCAGTTTGAAGGCAGGAAACACCTGCAGTGATGAGGGTAGTAAGAAGGAGGCTGGAGCCGATCAAGGTCAGATCAAGATGGACTTATGTATCATATGAAGGGATCAGAAGTTACACTAAGCATATGCTGTGAAAGAAACCAGCAGTGTCACTTGGAGCAGGGGAAATTGAAAAATGCGAAGTTAACAAAATGATGAAGTTGAAGAGCTGACAGGACAAGGTTGGGTCACTCGGCTCTTTCTTCTTTGAAACAGTGTATCTTCAAAGAATTTCTCACAGACACATCCAGGATGTATAAAGGGAAAATAATGGTGGTGATTTATTCTCTCAAAGTTATGAGGTGATGTGCAAATTCTTAAAGGTAAAACTCATTGAATCTTGTAGTCATACAAAATAAATATAACAAATAGAACAGCAACAGCAAACACTGTATCATCTGCTTCTGTAGATTAAGAAGCCTTTATTCTTCAATAAATGCAGAGAATCATGCTTGATCTTATCATCAATTTTACTTTTGATTCTTTACCCAATGTATAGGGTCGTTGGTAAAGTCTCCATGTGCAGCTGTTGTCCATAAAGTCTTCCAAGACAGACATGGCATTGCTTTTTTAAACTCTTGGCAACTCTGAGTATTTACAGGAGAGCTGTGTAGTACTGGGCTCATTACCATTCCATAATTAAGAGTTATTTGAGGTTCCTGAGGATGTACTCTTTTCTGAGACTGAGTAGGTACATTTCTTGGAGAAAGTTTTTTTTTTTTACCTCAATGTCAAGTTGTACACAGTCAATAAGTAGCCCCTCCTTCATGCCCTAATATTTGATATCCTGAACATGTTTCTCAATAATGAAGCTCAGTTGAAAAGTATATTACAGCATCACTTCCTTCCAATGTTAAAAATATAGCTACTTACAGCATGCATTCTATTCTCCTAACTGACCCTACCTGTGGGTCCTAGTAATTCGTGGGGGCGAGGAGGACCACAACCTAAAGAAGAACGGGCGAGAGAGAAGAAAGGACTCAAGGAAGCAATTGCTTGTCAAAAGCCATCTATTTGAGCACAAAGCGCCTTTTTATAGCATGCTTTACAAGAGGAGGGGGTAAGAGGGGCCAGGTGATGAAAAAATACAGAATCTTCTTGGCCTGTGCCCTGGAACATTTCATGGTCTACACGGTACACTGCCTTGAATTATGGTCTACCTGCTTTTCTCAGAAGATAGGGTACACTGCCTTGAATCTATCTGCGGCTGCCAAACAGGATCTTGCGGTTGCCAAGCTGCAGGGGATATTGTACAGGTGGGGAAAGGTAGGGGGGTGAGGGTAAGGGCGAGGGTCCTGGCTTCTGGCACCTAACCAAACATCATATTTTGGATGTTAGTGCTAAAGTTAAAGATTTTAAAATATAAGTAGTATGTATTAGCTGTTAAATTTGGAAGGTACAGATTATGGACTTGATTTGACACTTTTCAAGCATCTGATCTTCAAAACACAACATGCTGCATGAGTCCTAAGATTCTCCGCTATAAAGCAGGCCATGGACATGCACAGGGATCATTGGGTCTGAAGACACTGGTTCAGCTGTCTATGGTTGTAACTCTGTTTTAAGGATTAAGTGGCCTAACTTAACACATTAAGGAACACAAATTGAGTGCTCAGTAAAAAGGAAGACTTATGACATAAACAGTGAGTGGCTCTTCTTACATCCTAGGTTATTTACATGTCACTTTAAGAGTTGTGTGAAACAAGGGAGGATTTGATGGCATATCCTTGATAATGTGATAAGGAAAACACTAGATAGTTAATTAATTAATATATTGATAAAAATTAAAGAAACTAACATTTGAAATATCCTTCATTGTTCCTCAAATTTGATAGTGGTATATTGACAAAGAATGAAAAAATTCATAGATTTGTTAATTCCACATATCTACACTTTCTATTCTCTGAATTAATGTTTTTATCTACTTTTCATTCATATGGTAATGTTTAATTCTCTCCCCTTGTAATATTTACATGCATATTATATATAAACAGTACGTGTTTGTGTGTACTTACATTCTACGTAAAACTAAGACCTGTAGTATTTTCTCCTTCCCTAATTTAATTTAGAGTAACATATACCTGGTTCTTCTATGCCATTGTAACTTCTTAAAGGCTATCATCTGTTTATTTATGTTTTCTCTTTCTCCATCTCACACACAAATCTATCTATCTATCTATCTATCTATCTATCTATCTATCTATCTATCAATCATTTATATGTCTATCATTTATCTATCTCTCATCTATACACTCATTTAAGGTAGAAGGACAGATATTATATATTTCTCATATTTTGTTTATCATTTCATCCATCAGTCATTATGGTTTTTTTCTTAATTCTGGCTTTTGGGAACAATTCAATAACAAATTTAGGAACAAGAAGTTTCTGTTCCCTCTTGAGGTAGCTCCAGAAAAGTATGTGACTGCATGATAGTTCTATTTTTAATTTCCACAAGAACCTGTATGCTGTTTTTCATAATGGCTTTGCTGACCTGAATTTGTACCAATTGTTAACTATGATTCATTTGCCCTACACTTCTACACTTTTATCTCTTTTTTATAGTAATCATTCTAATGGGTGTAAGATAATATCTTATAGTGGTTTTGGTTTGTATTTCTTGATGACTAGTAATAGGAAGCACATTCTTACAGACTTGTTGACCTTCTACAGCCAAACTTTAACATCTTAGCAAAACAAACAAACAAATCAAAAAAGAAAAAAAAAAGCATGATAAACTTGTCAGATGCTTTTTCTCTGTCACTTGGGAAAATCATGTACATTTTAGTTTTCATTCTGTTAATCAGATGCATCAAAGAACAATGCTGTACTATTAATCCATATTCTGACCCCAGTGTACCATACTTAGAAAAATTATAAAGGGCTGCAGGTATAGTTCAGTGACAGAGAACTCACCTGGGCAAGGCCTCAGCTAAATTTCTTGTGATTAAATAGACATGTCTAAAAGTCTAGCCTCAAGTATAGGTCAAGATTGGTATTTTACTGATATATCTTTTTGACTGTTAAGTCATTGTTAAAAGTTGGATTCAGAAATCTCATATTGTTGTTGTATTGTTTTCTATTTCTTTTTTTCTGCTCATTATTTCTTTTATGTATCTCATTGTTCCCATGTTGTGTGTGTGTGTATATATATATACATATATATATAATGTATATACATATATAATATATATGTATATAAATGTATATATATATATATATATAATGTGCATGTTACACTGCATGCATACATACACGTATTCTTATTTAAAAATATTGTGTCTCCTTGACAAACTGACCTCCTTTTATTACCTTTTTGCTAGATCTACTTTTTGTAACTTCTATTAAGTTTGTCCGTTGGGAATCTTATGGGCATATAAAGTTCATCTGATTACTGTAAACCTCACCCCAACTAACATCACTCCTACTGCTACTGTACTATCCACAATTACTTTTCCCATGTTGTGACTTGTCTGATTGATAGTTTTATGTTTAATTTTAATGAAAATATTATGACATCACCCCTCTCCACCTTCTCCCATGTCCTCCTCTAATTTATGTCCTTCTTTTCTTAAATTATTATTGTCACACACAGAAAATTTGAAGTAGTTCTACCTGAAGACATAGCTATACTGCTCCTTGGCATACACCCAAAAGATGTTCCACATAATCCAAGGACATGTGCTCCGCTATGCTCATAGCAGCTTTATTTGTAATAGCCAGAAACTGAAAGCAACCTAGTTGTTCCTCAGCTGAAGAATGGATACAGAAAATGTGGTTCATTTGTGCAATGGAATACTATACAGCTATTAAAAATGTAAACATTATGAATTTTGCAGGCAATGGACAGAACTAGAAAATAACATCCTGAGCTAGGTAACCCAGACACAAAAGGACAATCATGGTATGTACTCACCAATAACTGAATGCTAGTTATAAAGAACAGAATACCCATGCTACAATCCACAGACACAAAGAATTTAAAAAAGAAGTTAGACCCACTTAAAAGGGAAAGAAAATAATCATAGGAGGCAGATCAAGAGGAGAAACTGGTAGGGAGAGGAGAGGAGAAGAAGGGGAAGGGAAACGGGGAGTGTATCAATAACACTATTTAATAGCAGATGCCCTTATCCTGTATATCTCAGAATCTTTTTGTCCCCCCTTTTATGATGTTCTTTGAACCTTGTGTGTAGGGTTTGTGTTACAGATGTATCAATTGAGGCTGGGAACTACTCTGTCACTTGTTTGTCGTATTTGACTAGTTGTGACTTTTTGTAATGGGATCTAATGCTG
Source organism: Grammomys surdaster (assembly GCF_004785775.1). Taxonomy (NCBI): domain Eukaryota; kingdom Metazoa; phylum Chordata; class Mammalia; order Rodentia; family Muridae; genus Grammomys; species Grammomys surdaster. Next base: position 10,238,276 of record NW_021604576.1, on the reverse strand, counting down.
TGGTGGTTTGAATAGGAATGGCCTCTATAGACTCATGTATTTGAACGCTTGTCCCATAAAGAATGGCATTATTATTATTATTTTTTAAAGTGTCTAACATCTTTTTTATTAATTTTTAAATTTTTTTATTGGATATTTTATTTAAATTACAGATGTAATTCCATTTCCCCCCCACCCAGGAACCCCCTATCCCATTCCCCCCTCCTCCTGCTTCTGTGAGGATATGCCTCCACCCACCCATGATTTCCTCCACACTGGGGCATCCAGTCTTCACGGGACCAAGGACTTCCTCACTCAATTATGCCTGACACTGTCATCCTCCCCTACATATACAGCTGGAGCCATGGATCCCTGCCTATGTGCTTCCAGACTGGTGGTTAGACCCTGGGAGCTCTGGTTGGTTGGTATTGTTGCTCTCCTCATGGGGCCTCAAACCCTTTCAGCTCCTTCAGTCTTCTTTCTAACTCCTCCATTTGCCTCTATGAGGTCTATCACCCCAAGTGGCATATCTTCATTTATTCTTTTTATCCTACCCCCCACTTCCTGCTCTCTACAGTTACATGCATTATGTGTAACTTCAGGTGAATATGAAATAAATTAATCAATATTAGAATATCTTTTTTTTAAAATTTTTATTGGATGTTTTATTTACATTTCCTATGTTGTCCCCTTACCCCATCCCCCACCCACCCAGGAACCCCCAATCCCCTCGCCCCTCTTCCTTCTTCTCTGTGGATGTAACCTCTATCTACCCCCCCCACTCCCACCTCCCCACCCTCAAAATTCCCACCCCCTGGGGCATCCAGCCTTCATGTGGTCAAGGTTCTCTTCTTCCACCTATGCACAGCAGGGCCCTCCACTCTTCCATATTCAACTGAAGCACTGGATCCCTCCCTAAGTGCTCCCAGCCTGGTGGTTTAGACCCTGGGAGCTGTGGTTGGTTGGTATTGTTGCTCTCCTCATGGGGCCACAAATCCTTTCAGCTCTCCTTCAGTCTTCACTCTAACTCCTCTATTGAGAACCCCATGATCAGTTCAATGGCTAGTTGTGAGCATCTGCCTCTGAGTATGTCAGACTCTTGAAGACCTCTGAGGAGATATCCATATCAGGCTCTTATCAGCATGCACTACCTGACTTCCACATCAGCATTTACCTTTGGTGATTGCACATGAGATAGATACTCAGGTGGAGTGGTCTTCAAACGGCCCCTCCTTCAGTTTCTGTCCCTCACTTTGTCTCTATATTTGCTCCCTTGAGTATTTTGTTGCTCCTTCTAAGAAGGACCGAATCACCCCCACTTGGTCTTCCTTCTTTATGGGCTTCATGTGGCCTGTGAGTTGCATCTTGGGCATTTCAAGGTTCTGGGCTAATATCCAATAATCAGTGAGTGAATACCATGTGTGTTCTTTTGTGATTGGCTTACCTCACTCAGGATGATAATTTCTAGTTCCATTCATTTACCTAGGAACCTCTCGAATTCATTGTTTTTAATAGCTGAGTAATACTCCATTGTGTAAATATGCCACATTTTTTTAATCCATTCCTCAGTTGAAGGACATCTGGGTTCTTTCCAGCTCCTGGCTATTATAAACAAGGCTGCTATGAACATAGTTGAGCATATGTCCTTGTTATATGTTTGAGCATCTTCTGGGTATATGCCTAGGAGTGGTATAGCTGGATCCTCAGGTAATGCTATGTCCAATTTTCTGAGGAACCGCCACACTGATTTCCAAAGTGGTTGCACCATCTTGCAGTCCCACCAACAATGGAGGAGTGTTCCTCTTTCTCCACACCCTCGCCAGCATCTACTATCACCTGAGTTCTTAATCTTAGCCATTCTGACTGGTGTGAGATGGAATCTCAGGGTTGTTTTGATTTGCATTTCCCTGATGACTAAGGATGCTGAACATTTCTTTAGATGCTTCTCGGCCATTCGAGCTTCTTCTGTTAAAAATTCTTTGTTAATCTCTATACCCCATTTTTTAATAGGGTAATTTGTTTGCCTGGAATCTAATTTCTTGAGTTCTTTGTATATATTGGATATTAGCCCTCTATCAGATGTAGGATTGGTAAAGATCTTTTCCCAATTTGTTGGTTGTCGTTTTGTCCTATTGACAGTGTCCTTTGCCTTACAGAAACTTTGCAATTTTATGAAGTCCCATTTGTCAATTCTTGATCTTAGAGCATATGCCATTGGAGTTCTGTTCAGGAACTTTTCCCCTGTGCCCAAGTATTCGAGGCTCTTCCCCACCTTCTCTTCTATTAGTTTCAGTGTATCTGGTTTTATGTGGAGGTCCTTTATCCACTTAGACTTGAGCTTTGTACAAGGGGATAAGAATGGATCAATTTTCATTCTTCTACATGTTGTCCTCCAGTTGAACCAGCACCATTTGTTGAAAATGCTGTCCTTTTTCCACTGGACAGTTTTAGCTCCTTTGTCAAAGATCAAGTGACCATAGGAGTGTGGGTTCATTTCTGGGTCTTCAATTCCATTCCATTGATCTTCCTGCCTGTCTCTGTACCAATACCAGGTAGTTTTTATCACTATTGCTTTGTAGTACAGATTGAGGTCAGGGATGGTGATTCCTCTCAAAGTTCTTTTATTGTTGAGAATAGTTTTTGCTATCCTGGGTTTTTTGTTATTCCATATGAATTTGAGAATTTCCTTTAATAACTCTGTGAAGAATTGAGTTGGGATTTTAATGGGGATTGCATTGAATCTGTAGATTGCTTTTGGCAAGATGGCCATTTTTATTATATTAATCCTGCCAATCCATGAGCATGGGAGATCTTTCCATCTTCTGAGATCTTCTTCAATTTCTTTCTTCAGAGACTTGAAGTTCTTGTCATACAGGTCTTTCACTTGTTTGGTTAGATTCACACCAAGGTATTTTATATTATTTGCAACTATTGTGAAAGGTGTCATTTCCCTAATTTCTTTTTCAGTCTGTTTATCTTTCATGTAGAGGAAGGCTACTGATTAGTTTGAGTTGATTTTATACTTCAGACCAATCTCCATTATGAACATCGATGCAAAGATACTCAATAAAATTCTAGCAAACCGAATCCAAAAACACATCAAAACAATCATCCATCATGATCAAGTAGGTTTTATCCCAGGAATGCATTGATGGTTCAATATTCGGAAATCCATCAATGTAATCCACTATATAAACAAACTTAAAGAAAAAACCACATGATCATCTCACTAGATGCTGAGAAAGCATTTGACAAAATTCAACATCCCTTCATGATAAAAGTCTTGGAAAGATCAGAAATTCAAGGCCCCTACCGAAACATATTAAAAGCAATTTACAGCAAACCAGTAGCCAACATCAAGCTAAATGGAGAGAAACTTGAAGCAATCCCACTAAGATCAGGGACTAGACAAGGCTGCCCACTCTCCCCCTACCTATTCAATATAGTACTGGAAGTCCTAGCCAGAGCAATTAGACAAAAAAAAGAAGTCTAAGGGATACAAATAGGAAAGGAAGAAGTCAAAATATCACTATTTGCAGATGATATGATAGTATACTTAAGTGACCCCCAAACTTCCACCAGAGAACTCCTAAACCTGATAAACAACTTCAGCAAAGTGGCTGGTTATAAAATCAACTCAAATATTAGAATATCTTTAGTGTTATTTATCCCTTGTCCCTCCTCCTTACTTACTGCCCTCTATTCCCCTTCTTCTCTCTTTGTCCCATTTTCCCTTTATGTCACCTGTTCTTATTTCTGGAGTTATCCCTACATGATTACCATTTATTTACCTTCTTGGTTTCTGTGTTTACCCAGGTTAGATATTCTCATCTCAAGATTTGGAGTTAAGAACCCCAAATGAGAGAAAATGTGAACATTTATCTTTGTTGATTTGAGTTACCTCACTCAATACAATATTTTCTATTTTCATCTATTTACATAAACATTTCATGATGTCATTTTTCTTTACAGCTAGATAGTATTCTGTTGTGTATATATACTATGCACTTTAATTTCATTATTTCATCAGCTTAAGAATATTTATGTTGTTTATAGTTCCTAGACTGTGTGAATACAGTAGTAATAAACATTGCTGACCAAGTGTCTGTGAAGTAGATTATAGAATTCTAAGTATATGGAAAGGAGTGATATAGCTAGATCATATGGTAGATTTATTTTTAGCATTTGAGAATTCTCCACGTTGATTTCCTGAGTGGCTTCAGCAGCTTGCAACTGAAGCAGTGACAGAGTATTGTCCTTTGTGATACCCTGCACCTCAGCATTTGTCAGTCCTTCAGCTGTTTTGTTGCTTGTCCATTGTAACGAAATACAATGATATGTCAAAGTTGTTTTAATTTATATTTCCCTAATTGATAAGGATAATGAATCATTTTAAGGTATGTATTAGAAGTTTTAGATCTTTTTCTTAACTGTCCCATATCCCTTTTTTAACTGTGTTGATTGTGTTAACAATTTATTTATTTATTGAATTGTTTATATATACTGGATATTATACTGTCACATACATAGCTAGCAAATATTCTTTTCTGCATTGTGCAATTCTTACTTGATTAAGTGTTTTCTTAGCTGTACAGAATATATATGGATTTTGATAGTCCTGCTTTAATTCAAAACGTTCTTTTGAGACGCTTTGCATTTAACCAACATACAATGTGCAGCCATAGATTTGGATGTGACATGTCGTTTTAAAATGAATCCATGCTAAATCCAGCTATGCCCGGGCATCAGCAGTCTCTGTTCCTAGCCCGGTGCATAGTCCGAGACCAAGACTGCATGTTTCTCCTAGACACTGCCTCTCCCACAATCCTCGGCTCTGCCTCCTCAAAGCCTCAAATGGAAAACACAGACAACAACCTTAGTTTAACATGAACAAGTGACACAACCACTGGGTGTAGAATCTATCATCCTAAACGCAACTATTCTATGTTGGAAATCTTCCAGTGGTGAAGGTCACCACAGGGTCTAACAGTTCCTGGTCTACATCGTACCACCTCTCAAAAGGGCCGTTTCTTCCTCCAGCATCCCCTTTACCACTCTTGGACCTGGAAGGCCCTCGTCCTCCTTTTCACCCAGTGATTGGCTTCTTGTTGTGTGTATTAGCCAATAATTAGGGGAAATTCCCCTATATTTGGAAGTATCTTTTGGGGCGTGTTAGGCTCCTAAGTGTAAATATGACTGAAGATGATGACTCTGTTTCACCTGGACCAAACTAATCAGTAGTTTGGCTGGAAGGGATAAAGCCCAGTATGAATGCTCCGTGATTTAAGATCAACCAATAGAGGCCTACTCCTGTGTACACAAATCACACCACCCTAGCTAATGTGAGACTATAACTGCATTGGTTGTGCCATGTCCAGTTAAGAGCATTTCTTAACTTTTCTTTCTCCCTGTGATCACTCTATTACAGTCTTTGTGCTCTGTCTTCTGTAATGGTTTACAAAGCTCAGAGGAAATGGCATAAATACCCTGCAAAGGCTGAGTTGTCAGCAACTACATACTCTCAGCATCTTCGACAGCCAAACATCTATGTGTCTACCACTGTTCATTGCAAAGAAAAGTTTCTCTGATTGGTGCTAGAAATAGCATTTGTCTATGGGCTTAAATATAAATATTTAGAAGACATTTGGCAATGAAAATTTACACAAACACCAGCAGTAAGTTTGCCTCTATCCTTAGCAATGTTTGGTTGTTTTTTCAGGCGTACATTACTAGGTATGAATGTTTTCTCATGGAGTGGGCCTCAAATCTCAAAATCAGTCAGAGAGCAGCAGCCTTTTCCTTTAACAAATTTTTATTTGTCACATCTTACATTGTAGGTTGCTAACGTAGATTATAGGATTCACAGATAGACAGGACCATTGTTCTGTTTTTTTTTCCCTCAATAATCAGCCTACATAGTACCTTTGACATTATAAAAGCTAAACTAGCATTGAGGAAATGTTTACCTCTATTCCAGCTTGATTTCTCTTCACCTTGTAATGATGTATGATGGTTTCAGTATTTTATTAACTAGTTCTGGTTGACAGTCAAGAAGACTGGCAAGGGTCGTTACTATCTGGGGGCCTCTGTGACCTTCCTGACCAAGAGTTTAAGCTGAGGTATCCCACACCTGACACTGAAGTGTTTGGTTGATAACTCATAGTTTCTGTAATAAATCTTTTAATCTTCTAACAGTCTCTCCTCTCTCCCTTCTTTCTCCCCTCTTTTTCTTAAAGTTATATATTTTTAAGTTGGCTTGCCAAGTAGTTAGCTTTCACATGGCTGTTTCCCACATCCTCAGGCTTGGTTAACGCCCCACTCGGTCCCTGATTCTCCCTTACCCAAATACTCGTTCTGTTTTCTCACCACATATGTTATATTACAACACCCCTCTCTCACCTAAGGATTCATTTCTTATTTGTGTAATTCTAGTAAGTATTACAGATTGAACATATAAATTTAAAGAAGCTAAAATTTCATTATAATTTAGTCTTAGACATTTGACCTTAAAGTACACAGAAAATTGCCCTGGTGTGCTAGATAAGGGGATTGAGGAGCTTGCTGTCAAAGCTAACAAACTGAGATAAATATCTGTAACCTACAGGATATAGCTAGAAAGCCAACTTCTGTAAACTGTCTCCGTTAGTCCCTCTTCTCTGTCTGTCTGCTCATCTCTCTTTCTTTTTCTCTCTTTATGTATCTTTCTACCCCTTCTGTCTCTGCTCTCTCTGTTTCTATCTGTCTCTCTCTATTCCTCTCTCACTTTTTGTCTTTCCTGTCTCCCCTTTAAATAATGGTGGCACCAAAGTGACTCATGGGATAAATGCACTCAGATTCAGTCCTGAACTCTTGAGGTCAATTTCTGGTACTTGTTGGGTGAAAGGAAAGAGCTGACTCCTACACACTGTTCTTTCACCTTTACATTTGCACTGTACCAGAGACACTTATACACATTTGACCACACTTTCACAAACAAGAACATCAATGTTGCAGGATATTCAATCCCAGTGTGAACCCTGAGATTGTGTTCTGGTGTGGCACAATCTTTTAATCCCTCTGGATAGAATACAGACATGCCCTTAGTACACACCTTTAATCTCAAACAGTGAAGTTAAAGTTAGTTTGTGAAAGGACTTACCCATGTCTCAAAGAGATGCCTAATTAAATACTACTAGTATTAGTAAAATACTATTAGTATTTTAATACTAATTAAAAAGTGATGACTCAGGGAAAGATTTGACCAAATAGGAGATGCCCTGTTCTGACAAAAAGAGAGGAAAAGGCAGCTACTTAAGGGAGTGAAAGACAGTGGACAAAGAAGAGAGTAGAGTATAGGAATATAGTAGTTTTGGAGAAGCAGTACAGAAGATTTAAGAGGGAGAGTAGAGCAGCACAGAGAGGGAGAATTAGGTAATTTTATTGAGAGAGCTTTATAGAGACAGATTGTAGAGAGAAGCCAGACACAGGTAAATGAGCCTGAAATGAGCAGAAGCTAAAAGATTAGAATAGATTGCCAAGGTTAGTTTGAGGCCAAGCAGAGAAATTCAGGAGAAGCCAAGAAAAGCTTGATTAAGTCAATTGGGAGAGACGTTAGAGCCAGAACAGTTCAATAGTAAGTCTCAGAGGCAGAAAAGGTTCTAGGCCTAGACTAGAATGTAAGGAGGCTAAAAGCTTCTAAGACGAGGCTAGGTTAGCAGTTAAAGGCAGTATGCTTGCAGACAACAATTAGACAGGCAAATAAAAGCTATTATTAGACATAAATATAATGAAATTTATTTAAAAATTATAGTAAGTCTATCTTCTCTAACTACAGTTACAAGTTTCTAATCACCCCAATTTCTGGCAACACTTTTCTGAAATGATTAGCTAATAAGTATTTTAGGGGCTGAAGAAATAGTTCAACAATTAAGAGCACTTCCTGTGTTTGCACAGGACCTGAGCTTTGTTCTCAGCACCGATGTGATATATTACTGCTGCTTGTAATTCCAGTTCCAGGGGATTCAGTACTCTGTTTTGGCCTCCAAGGGCATGAAGGAAACATGCAAATACAATCATATACATGCAGGCCAAACACTCACACATGAAATAAAAATAAATAAATCTAGAATTTTAAAAATAAGTACTGTTTAAAATAAGTTCCTGTTCTATAAACTCACCTCTGCTATGTTAGTGAGAAACTAGCCAGACAATAGATAAATGGATGTTGTACATGAGCACAGGAACATTCCAATTAAAAACACATTTACAGAGGCTAGTAGCCCACCTCCAGATTTGCCCAGTCTAGGTCCAGACTATGCCTGAACATCCTTCAAGATGACATCTCTTCATGCTTTCTTTTTGTATTTATATTGTAATGCTGCTATGCCCACACAACATGTTAGGGATATTTTTTATTAACAATTACTGAATACTTTACCCACAATGTATATGTGTCAAGAGAAAAGAACTTGCAATCACCTGTATATTCATAGCTAGTTATGGAGTGATATGATTCCATGAAGCAGCAGGAGAGAGAGAGAGAGAGAGAGAGAGAGAGAGAGAGAGAGAGAGAGAGAGAGATCATTGGTACCCTAAATTCTTTGACATAGCCTTAGTTGAATTTTGTCCTGAAAGCAGTGAGATAATTGGTTAAGCTCAGTTATGAGATATTGACTAGTAAGCCCCAAGGTAGCCTCTGCCTAACTTCCATATATGTCTTGTGCTTTTCTTGCTTAGTCTGCTAATGTTGTAAACACAGTGTTGTCTGTGTCATCATCCATATTAGAAAAGTGCTGGTAGGTTGTTTTCTCTGCTGCTCACCTTTCTCATGGCTTTCTCACTTTCCATCCTAGAGTTCCTTCTAACATACTGTTTCTGAATGCATTTGTTTTTCAGATCATTAGAAGAATAAAGACCAGGGAGATTCACATATTTGAATCCTATTTAAGTATGCCAAGGTTTGCCTTTGCCTTTATGGCTTGCCATTCCAGTTCTGGTTTTATGAATCTCTTTTAGTTTTATATCCGTTATGTGCATTTCCTTTGAAATTTTCTATTTGAACAGTAAGTGATTGCCCAGAATTACCAATATCTGATATAATTCTGATATAATTTACCAATTTTCTTTGACATCTAGGTTAAATAAATATGTAGAAAATATGGCATCTAGGTAAATATGTAGAAGTAGATCTGTAGAAGTAGTTTTCTTGAAAGTATGTGGCAATGCTCTGTTGAGCCTGACACCCAGTCTGAAGCTGCCTTCCTAAGAGAACAGCCACTAACAGTGGTGCTGATGGGCCTTGATGTCTCTGAAAACTGAAAAGTTAGGGTTAGTAGTAAAGGGGATGAAACTGCAGGTAAAGTGTTCTTTAGTGAGACATGAAGAACACAATTTCATGGAAAAATATTTGAATGCTTCCAATAGCACTCCTAGTCCACAAACTTGGAGCTCCAGTTGGCAGCATTTACTCTGTTTACTTGAAATCTTTTAAAAATCAAATACTGAAGTTCCCCCTTTCCTGATTTTCTTCATCCTTCTGTATTCTCTAATACCTTAGAGTTTCTCTTGTTAGTTCTGAAATGATTAGGCCAGCAGTATTGGTCTTTTCTTGTTAGTTCCACAGTAGATCTGAATATCTCATCCAGTTACTGCCAGGAGGTAATTTTCTTTCTTTTTCTTCTTCTTTTTATTGGATATTTTCTTTATTAACATTTCAAATTTTATCCCCTTTCCCAGTTTCCTCCTGAACTTCCCTATACCATCCTCCCTCCCCTGCTTCTATGAGGGTGTTCCCCCACCAACCCACCCACTCCCACATCTCCTCTTTGGTATTCCCCTACACTGGGGCATTGAGCCTTCACAGGACCAAGGGCCTCTCCTCCCATTGATGCCTGACAGGCCATCCTCTGCTACATATGTGGCTGGAGCCATGGGTCCCTTAACGTGTACTTTTTGGTTGGTGGTATAGTCGCTGGGAGTTCTGTGGGGTCTGGTTGGTTGATATTGTTATTCTTCCTATGGGGTTGCAAACCCCTTCAGCTTAGGAGTTAATTTTGTAGACCTACATTTCTAGTCAACTCTCTTTTAAATGCCAATATCATAAATTCAGCTCTTTTCTGGGCTTTACCATATCTAAATATAAAGAACTCAAACTCAACACAGGAAATTATAATCCAAACCAAATTTTTGCTTTCCTGTGGGTTTTTTGTTTGTTTGTTTGTGTTTCATAATACAGCTGCTTCAAATAGGAACTGACTTGATGTCAGAAGTTCCTGGATGGAAATTTATGCCATAAGCATCTAATGCCCAGAGAGCTGGGAGATACAGATTAGCATACAATCTACAGGACCATCTCTCACAAGCAAAATAAATAAGTCCTTTAGTGATAGTAGTCCTAAGGTTGAGAAATATTGCTAAAGATCTAGTTATTCCCAGTGTGTTTGGACACAGAACAAGTGTTTGCCATGTCACAAAAGCAAGAAATCCCTTTAAACAATAGTCAGGACTAGGACTTTAGAGGCAGGCAGGTATGCTTACTAGATCAACATTATTATCTTGTACCAGGCATGTGACCTTTAATGCATTCTAAAACATACACTCATCATTAAATGGAGTTAATTTTAATTTTTCCTCCATAAAATAGTTGTGAAGATTAAATAAGTTAACGTAGGCTAGGTATTTAGAATAGTGCCCAACACCTAATAAAGAGTCACTGAATATTCTTTAGTATTTACATTATCACATTGATCTTTCCTAACTGAATAGGGTTTTTTGTTTATTTTCATTTTCTTTGGAAAATATTTTATACAATATATTCTCATTACAGTTGTTGCTTCCCCAACTATTCTGAGACCCTGACCTTTTCTTATCCCATCTGAATCCAAACCCTTTCTGTTTCTTTTTAGACAAAAATAGGCTTCTAAGGAATAATAATAAAATGAAATAAGATAAAACAAAGACAAACAAATCAAGTTAGGAGAAAACAAACAAACAAACAAACAAGCAAACAAGGAAAAAGAGCCAAAGAAAAAGAAACACATGTAGATGTAGAAACATATGTTTACTACTCACACATTATTTGTGATAACTTTCCTTTTAAATAATGCAGCTTCCTAGTATATCAGTCTTGACTTGCTTACATTTTTCCTACAAAGAACACTATTAACATTACTATTCAATTTAAAAATCTTTAGAAAGTCTCTATTTGGAAGAAAAAATGCCAGTCATAGGCATGTTATAAATAAAGAATGATTTATCTGCACACATATTCATCATAGCTTGCTCACACTCTTCACTCCAAATTTTCTAAGCTATTGGGTCTTACCTGGATCACATTTCCATTTTATTCATAGAATTTCAAAACAAATGATACAGGTGGAGTGGGTACCATTCAACTAAAAGTGTCTATTAAGCTGCAAATGTAAATCAATTTGTGCTGTATATCCAAGCTTAATAAAGACAAAGGAAAGATGACCTTTTTTAAAAATTATTTTTATTGGATATTTTATTTATTTATATTTCAGATGTTATCTCCCTTTCCCATTCCCCTCCCCCAGAGAAACCCCTTATCCTGTCCTCCATCTTGTTACCTCTATGAGGGTGTGACCCCACCCACAACCCACTTCCCCCTCCCCACCCTCAAATTCCCCCACATTGAGGCATCCAGCCTTCATGGGACCAAGGACCTCCTCTCCCATCAATGCCTGACAAGGCCATCCTCCATTACATATACAGCTGGAGCCATGGGTCCCTCCAAGCATCTTTCTAGGCTGATGGTTTAGGCCCTAGGAGCTCTGGTTGGTTGGTATTGTCGCTCCTCAAATGGGGCCACAGCCTCTTCAGCTCCTTCAGTCTTCTCTCTACCTTATCCATTGGGGAAACCATAATTAGTTCAATGGTTAGTTATGAGCATCTGCCTCAGGCAGAGCCTCTCAGGAGACAGGCATATTAGGCTCCTGTCAGCATGCACTTCCTGGCATTCACAACAGTGCCTGCATTGAGTGACTGCACATGGGGTGGATTCCCACATAGTAGTCTTCAGACAGCCTCCCATCCAGTCTTTGTTCCACATTTTGTCTCCATACTTGCTCCCCTGAGAATTTTGTTACTCCTACTAAGAAGGACCAAAGCACTCACACTTTGCTCTTGCTTCTTCTTGAGCTTCATATGGTCTGAGAGTTGTATCTGAGGTATTGTGAGCTTTTGGGCTAATATCCACTTATCAGTGAGAGTATACCATGTGTGTTCTTTTGTGATTGAGTTACCTCACTCAGGATGATATTTTCTAGTTCCATCCATTTGCCTAAGAATTTCAAGAATTCATTGTTTTTAATAGCTGAGTAGTGCCCCATTGTGTGAATGTACCACATTTTCTGTATCCATTCCTCCATTGAAGGACATCTGGATTCTTTCCAGCTTCTGGCTATTATAAATAAGGCTGCTGCTATAAACATGATGGAGCATGTGTCCTTGTTATATGTTGGATCATCTTTTGGCTATATGCCCAGGAGTGGTGTAGCTGAGTCCACACATAGTTCTGTATCCAATTTTCTGAGCAACCACCAGACTGATTTCCACAGTGGTTGTACCAGTTTACAATCCCACCAACAATGGAGGAGTGCTCCTCTTTCTCCACATCTTCACTAGCATCTGCTATCACCTGAGTTTTTGATCTTAGCCATTCTGACTAGTATGGAGTGGAATCTCAGTGTTGTTTTGATTTGCATTTCCCTGATTACTAAGGATATTGAACATTTTTTTAGGTGCTTCTCAGCCATTCAAGTTTCCTCAGTTGAGAATTCTTGTTTAGCTCTGTACTCCATTTTTAATAGGGTTATTTGGTTGTCTGGAGTCTAATTTCTTGAGTTCTTTGCATACTTTGGATATTAGCCCTTTATGGGATGTAAGTCCTTTATTGGATATAAGATTGGTACAAATCTTTTCCCAATCTGTGGTTGCTGTTTTGTCTTATTGACAGTGTCCTTTCCATTACAGAAGCTTTCCAACTTTATGAGGCCCCATTTTTCAGTTTTGATCTTAGAGTACAAGCCATTGGTATTTTGTTTAGGAACTTTTCTCCTGTGCCCATGTGTTCATGGTTGTTTCCCACTTTCTCTGATACTAGATTCACTGTATCTGGTTGTATGTAGAGGTCCTTGATCCACTTGGATTTGAGCTTTTTACCAGGAGATAAGAATAGATCACTTTGCATTCTTCTACATGTTGACCTCCAGTTTTGCCAGCACCATTTGTTGAAAATGTTGTCTTTTTTCCACTGAATGGTTTTAGTATTTTTTGTCAAAGATCAAGTGACCATAGGTGTGTGGCTTTATTTCTGGATCTTTAATTCTATTTCATTGATCTTCCTGCCTGTCTCTGTACCAATACCATGCAGTTTTTATCACTATTGCTTTGTAGTACAGCTTGAGGTCAGGGATGGTAATCCCTCCAGAAGATCTTTTATTGTAGAGAATAGTTTTCCCTATCTGGGTTTTCTGTTATTTCAATTGAATTTAAGAATTGTTCTTTCTAATTGTGAAGAAATGATTTGGGATTTTGATGGAGACTGCATTTAATCTGTAGATTGTTTTCGGGAAGATGGCCATTTTTTTACTATAATAATCTTGCCAATCTATGAGCATGGGGGACCTTTCCATCTTCTGAGATCTTTTTAATTTCTTTCTTCAGAGACTTGAATTTCTTGTCATACAGATCTTTCACTTGCTTGGTTAGATTTATACCAAGGTATTTTATATTATTTGTGACTATCATGAAAGGTGTCATTTGGCTGATTTCTCTCTCAGCCTGTTTATTCTTTGAGTAGAGGAAGGCTATTGATTTGTTTGAGTTAATTTTATATCCAGCCACTTTGCTGAAGTTGTTTAGGGTTTAGGAGTTCTCTGGTGGATGTTTTGTGGTCAGTTAAGTATACTATTATATCATTTGCAAATAGTGATATTTTAATTTTTTTTTTACAATTTCTATCCAATTGACCTCCATTTGTTGTCTAATTGCTCTGGCAAAAACTTTGAGTACTATATTGAATAGATATGGAGAGAATGCACAGCCTTGTCTAGTCCCTGATTTTAGTGGGATTGCTTTCTCTCTATTTAGTTTGATATTGGCTACTGGTTTGCTGTATATTGCTTTTACTGTGTCTAGGTATGGGCCTTGAATTCCTGATTTTTCTAAGACTTTTACCTTGAAGAGATGTTGAATTTTGTCAAACGCTTTCTTAAGATTTAGTGAGATGATCATGTGGGGATTTTTTTTAAATTTGTTTATATAGTGGATTACGTTTCTGCATTTCTGTATATTGAAGCATCCCTGCATTCCTGGGACAAAGCCTACTTGATCATCATGGATGATTGTTTTGATATGTTCCTGGATTCGGTTTGTGACAATTATATTGAGTATTTTTTCATGGGTATTCATAAGGGAGTTTGGTATGAAGTTCTCTTTCTTTGTTGGGTCTTTGTGTGGTTTATGTATGAGCATAATTTGTTTTTGTAAGCACTTAGAGGTATGTGTTTCCCTCTTAGAACTACTTTCATTGTGTCCCATAAATTTTGGTATGATGTGCCTTCATTTTCATTAAAAAGTCTTTAATTTCTTTCTTTATTTCTTTGTTGGACAAATTATCATTCTTCAGTTTCCATGTCTATGGGGCTTTCTGCTGTTTTTGTTGTTGTTAAAATCCAGTCTTAGTCCATGGTGATCTGATAGGATGCATGGGATTATTTCAGTCTTTTTGTGTCTGTTGAAGACTGTTTTGTGGCAAGTTATATGGTCAATTTGGAGAAGGTACCATGAAGTGCTGAGACGAAGGTATATTCTTTTGTTTTAGGCTGAAATGTTCTATAGAAATCTGTTAAATCCATTTGGATCATAACTTCTCTTAGTTTCAGTGTGTCTCTGCTTAGTTTCTGTTTCCATGATCTGTTCATTGGTGAGATTGGGGTGTTGAAGTCTCCCACTATTATTGTGTGAGGGGCAATGTGTGCTTTGAGCTTTAGTAAAGGTTTTGTTTTTTTTTTTTGAATGTGAGTGCCCTAGCATTTGGATTATAGATATTCAAAATTGAGAGTTCATCTTGGTAGATTTTTCCTTTGATAAGTTTGAAGTGTCCTTCCTTATCTTTTTTGATATCTTTTAGTTGAAAGTTGATTTTATTTGATATTAGAATGGCTACTTGAGCTTGTTTATTGGGACCATTTTCTTCGACAATTGTTTTCCAGGCTTTTACTCTTGAGATAGTGTCTGTCTTTGTCACTAAGGTGTGTTTCCTGTATGCACCAAAATGCTGGTTCCTGTTTATGTATCTAATCCATTAATCTATGTCTTTTATTGGAGAATTGAGTCATTGATTGTTAAGAAATATTAACCAAAAGTGAATGTTGCTTCCAGTTATTTTTGTTATTAGAGGTGGAATTATGTCTATCTTCTTTTCGGTTTGTTTAAAGATTACTTTCTTACCTTTACTAGGTTGTAGTTTCCCTCCTTGTGTTGGAGTTTTCCATTTATTATCTTTTGTAGGACTGGATTTGTAGAAAGATATTGTGTAATTTTGGATTTGTCATGGAATATCTTGGTTTCTCCATCCATGAAAATTGAGAGTTTTGCTGGGTATAGTAGCCTGGGATGGCATTTGTGTTCTCTTAGAGTCTATATGATGTCTGTCCAGGATGTTCTGGCTTTCATAATCTCTGATGAGAAGTCTGGTTTAATTCTGTTAGGTCTGCCTTTATGAGTTACTTGACCATTTTCCCTTACTGGTCTTAATATTCTTTCTTTGTTTTGTGCATTTGGTGTTTTGATTATTATGTAATGGGAGGAATTTCTTTTCTGGTCTAGTCTATTTGGAGTTCTGTAGGCTTATTGTATGTATTGTATGGGGATCTCTTTCTTTAAGTTAGGGAAGTTTTCTTCTATAATTTTGTTGAAGATATTTACTTGCCCTTTAAGTTGGGAATCTTCATTCTCATCTATACCTATTTTCCTTAGGTTTGGTCTTCTCATTGTGTCCTGAATTCCCTGGATGTTTTGAGTTAGGAGTCTTTTTTGCATTTTGCATTTTCGTTGACAGTTGTGTCAATGTTTTCTATGAAATCTTCTGCACCTGAGATTCTCTCTTCTATCTTTTGTATTCTGTTGGTGATGCTTTGCATCCATGACTCCTGATCTCTTTCTTAAGCTTTCTATCTCCAGAGTAGTCTTCCTTTCTGATTTCTTTATTGTTTCTACTTCTATTTTTAGATCCTGTTCACCTGTGTTCTCCTGTATTTCTTTAACGAAATTATTTATTTCCTTCTTAAAGTCCCCAATCATCATCGTGAGAAGCGATTTTAAACCTGAATCCTGCCTTTCCCATGTGATGGTGTATCCAGGACTTGGTATGGTGAGAGAATTGGGTTCTGTTGATGCTGAGTAACCTTGGTTTATGTTTTGTTCATTCTTGCACTTAGCCTTTGCCATCTGGTTATCACTAGTGCTACCTGCACTCACTGACTCTGACTGGAACCCCTCTCTCCTGTTATCTTGCTTGTGTCAGAGTTCCTCAGAGTCCAGCTGCTCTGTGATCATCTGATTCTGGTGTCAGAGCTCCTGGGAGACAGGCTGCCTCTGGGATCCTGTAATCCTATGATCCTGTTATGCTAGATTTCCTGGGAGTCCAGCTTCCTCTATGATCCTGGGGGTATTAGATCTCCTGGGAGTCTAACTTCCTCTGGGTATTGTTAGATTGGTTGCAGAGGTAGCGCCCAAGGTCTGCTCAGTGCACTGGCTCAGAACAGAAGGAATCCATGCCAATGGGTTAGGGTATGGTGTCTTCATGGGAGCAGACCAGCTAGGAGTCAGCTGTTCTTAGTGCAGTGGATCCTCAACTGCTCTGAGTGAAGCAGATCCTCTGGGCTGGGTCTGAATATGGTGTCTTCCTGGGAGTAGACCAGCTATGTGTCTTCCCCAGTGAGAAAGGCCAGAGGGTGGGGGCAGAAGCGGAGTGGTATTTGAGAGAGCAGAGTTTTGGTGGATGGTGGGTCCCTAATGTGCCACTGGTCTCCTAGTTGCAGCTCTGGGACTTGAGATCCTGTGGAGAGGGTGCTTACCAACTGCTCGAAGTGCAGCAGATCCTCTGGGATAAGTCTGAATATGATGTCTTCCGGGGAGCAGACCAACTAGGAGTCTGTCCCAGCGAGAAGGGCCAGGAGGAGGGGCAAAACATGACCTTTAATGCATACATCTAATGTCTAAAAGGTTTTTCTAAATCAATTGATTTAATTACTATTAATTGTGAAAGTAATTTGCTAAGTTCTCTTCCTAGTCTCATTTTATAAAATAATTATTTTTATCTTAGTGTTTTGGTGCCACATTAACAATGTGGGATACATGACAATCATCTTCTCAGTCTTGCATTTTTGAGGTGACTATAGCACTTCAGAGAGATGACTTGAGAGCTGCTGCTCACGTCCAGTTACTAAAGTCCTGGACTGCTTCAAATTTTGCTCTATATTTTACTACATGAAATAATAAAGTTTGCAGTTGTTTATAACTATAAATTTGGAGATTTTCCTAGTACATAATAGCACTTGATTGATTTCTTTTGTTCAATTTTACTTCTGTTAAGGAAAATTTAAAAAAAAATATCTGAAATAGTTGTATATATTTTATATAATATGTAATTAAATATATGTGACAATTATATGTGAATATAACATAAATAAAATAATATAGGAAATAAAAATTATTTTCATTTGAAAATTACTAAATTACTCATAAATAGATATAGGCCCTTGATTAATTTAAACACCTCAACAAAATCCACAGTAATATTATAAATATAAAGGTTGGCAAAAGATGAATACTGATACTTTTTGTTTACAAAGAGAAAAATGACCAATTTAATATTTCTGAAATAAATTTACTACTTTCTTGGTTGTAAAAGCCCATCAGTGGGTGTTTACATTTTAACTTCATAGCACTTAATATATGTAGCAATAAAACTGTAGATTTAAATAAAATACACTTAGAAAATACATTAGACTCTAAAATTTAATTTATTTTTAAGTTGTTATAAACTCTTTAAAATTTTTTTTAATAATGCCACATAAAATTTCAAAAGTAAAAAGGTGATGTGGAAAATAGAAATCCTTTCTTAAATTTTAATCAGGTCTTATGAGCATCACATAAAATCAGAGGTCATTAGGTTGCACCCTCTGAATCTAGATCATTGAAGAGAAAATTAATTTAACTTAAAACTCATCCCAGCCATGTCCTGAATTTGAAGCACAGAAGCAATAATCACTGTGTCTAAGTCAAATATTTGATATTAAAATGGCCAAAATAATGGAATATCTTAAATGCTGTCTTTATTTTTCTCATGTAGTATGTAGTGTAAGTGAAATGGATATCATTATTGAATGATATCTGATGTATAATAAAATGTGTACCAGTAAAATGATCTTACTAATATTATTAGCATCAATTTATGTTTTCTTTAATTAATTTGAAAGAACTTCCTTTAGTACCTGGATAAAACTTCAGGAACAGTCAAATTTTTCCTTCAGCCAAACTTCAAAGGTCAAAATTAGCAATGACATTAAGAATTTGAACTAATTAGTTTGAGATGTAGAGAGATGTATACCTGTCTTTCAGTAGCTTAGAAGTGATATGGTAGCTAACCTTTAGTGGTCTCTAGAGACATTCAGAGATGTGAAGATAATACAAGCATATAACATACCACGCATAGTGGTGGGCTGCCTTCCACATTTTCCTTCTTCATGTCTTTGAGGTAAAATCTGTACTTTCCATTAATTTTAAGAGGAATGTTTCTTATAGCCATCACCAACTGTGTTGGTATTCTTTCTTCATGCTCAGCTCACGTGATATGTACTTGGATCATTAAACTGAAGGACTTGTACCATCATGATTTTTAATGAAGCATGTTTGAATTATGCTAATTCACAAAGCACTAGAATCAAATCAAGTGATCAAAGTTTTTATGATTGCTATCATGTGTTCCTAACCCCCCTCTGCCTCGCGCACAATTGGGTGCATCTAGAAGTCTTTCTCAAGAATAAAGTTGGAAATGGATATTAATCAATGATGAACACTGGAAAAAATTATGATGAGCATAATGCAATTTACATTTTTTTCTATAAGAGCTTGTACATAGCTATAAAGGTAGTATCATTCTTCCTCATGTTTGACTAACACCACATACAATCAATATTGCATTCTGCCTTGATAGAAAGCTGAATTTTTATCTGTTAAATGTGTGAGCTTGGGGCACTGATGTGTCTGAAGTGGTTTAAATCTGACATGTGATATGCTGAAAGAGAGTTGATTGACATCTTTGTTTATTGAAAAGTATTACATGAACAACAAAATGCAAGCCAAGGCAGAACACTACACTGCAAAATGCAGCTGTGTTATTTTTCAATCCTATGTGCTTGGCCCCTTTGAAACTTGTCTGATGTAATAAAGCCAGAGGATATAAAACAAACAAGAATATTCTTGATCCAACACTCAAAAATTTAGACAAGGATGACATTTTTTTTTTTTGGCTTGGGGTAAAATCTTTCCCATAATATTCTCCCTGCTTTGATTTTCTATTCTATTTATTCCGCAGAACTGTTGCATTTTTAAAATGTCCTCTTACGTTTATTAACTTGAATATAAACTCAGAATTATTTAATAAGAAAACAAATTGGAGAGGGTTAAAGATTTTTATGTATCCTCTATAAATGAGAGAAAGACATTAATGACACTAATCTTAAAGTACTAAACATGCAAAATAAGAAATGAAGTTCCTTTAAATTTTATGTTAGAATAATTATCCCTTTCAATATAATTTGCCCATGTTTTATTAAAGCTTTATTATGTCAAGGTAAATAGAGGTTAATGCTGCTGTTGCTTCTTCCAATGAAGTATTATCTTTAATCTTGCTTTAATAAAATAGTGGTAAATTGCACAGTAGGGGTAATCACCAAGGGCTAATTTAGAGACTTGTAAAATCTTTTACCAACTATATACTGTAGTTAAAAATAGAAGTAGTTTTAAGAAAACACAAATTGCATTGTAACTTGGAGGAAGTTAGAATACTGATATTTATAATTTTAATTATTCGCTTAATTAAGTGAATGATATTGAATACCTACTATGTGCATAGCAATGTTTAAGCTATTTCAAAAGTATCAGAGATATTAATGTGGATTTTCTCACTTAGGAGCTTATGTTGAATTATTTGAACAAATATTTAAAATCACACACCTGTATCCTACCAGGCAGAAACATCTCTGCTAGGTTATTTAAAAAAAATTTGTTTCAGGAAGAGACTTCAAGATATTTCTTTGTTTTCTACTTTTTCCATAAATTTAGTAAAGTTTTTTGTATGAATTCTGTGGTATGTGAACTCATAACAGTTGTTATTACATGTTGAAGAGACATGAAATGTTAAGCTAGACAAAATCTAGAATGGAGGGAAGAGGTAGACATGAAATCTCACTCTGAACCAAGGAGCTACTGGCAACTGATAGCTATTCATATAGGTTAAGTCAGTTTTATTTTAGAATGGTCCCTACTAAGTCATCTATACTCCAGTGTTAGGTTATAATCCAAAAATAAATGGATACTTAAAATTGAACTTGATGAGTGTAAAGAATAAAAAGAGAATATATACTAGGTGGGTAGGAAAGGTGGTAGATCTTGTATGACTTGATGGAGGGGATGAATATGATCAAAAGATACTGTTTGAAATTTTCAACAAACAAGAACAACATAGCATATTTAGTCTGGCTGGGACTTGAACATGCCTTGTGTATGCTGCTGCAATAACTCAGAGTTCATATGTGTAACTGCCTTTCTGTGTTCAGAAAATGTGTCCTTGCTGCTATACACAGTGGAGCTGTGTGATATGATCCATTTGGGGTTTGGTATTCTGTGGTCTCTTATTTTCTGTAGAATGCTTCTCTGTATATCTATGTGCTAATCACTGTATACTGCAATAGACACCTTTTAGATGAAGATTGAGAGACACGTTGATCAATGGGTGTAATGGTAAGTTATTAGGATCTAGCTTAATTCTATATCCACTTAGCAACATAATGATAGTACTAGATTTTCTTCAAGGATTTATGACTGTCTAGCCACAGATTATTGTCCTCATATTGGTGCCAGGTATAGGTCACATCTTGGAAGTGAAACTTAAATCCAAGCAGAATGTGGTCAGTTATTCCCATGATGTTCCTGCCACTATTGTACCAGAGGGAATAACTGGTTAGGTCAGCAATGTATTTAATATGCAATGCCTAATTCCTGGTTAAGCCATAGAGATTGTTTTTATTGCTTCTGGGATAAAGACACTTTTATCTACCCCTATAGCTCTTACCAACTCAACCATTCTCCAGTAGAATGTTACTTAGAAGATCACATATCTAAGAACATTTGGAGACTACAACTTGGTCTCGAAGCCAAAACAAACCAACAAACAAACAAACACAAAAAATGAACAATCAAACAAAAATTCCACAAAATTAGGAAGACATATCCAAAAAGATTTAAGGGAGGCCAATATGATTTAAACACATTGTATGGGGCTTTCAAAAAAAAACTAACAAAAAAGAAAAGAAGAGAAAAAGAATATAGAAATCCTAATGCTTCCATTCTTTATTCAGTGTGCCATCTGACATCATTTCGATTCCATTGCAGAGCAGACGTTGTATAAAACAGCTAGAAGATAGAAACACAGGAAGGACAAATAATGTTAAATATTCAGATATTTGGATATAGAAAAATTGTAGAACCTGTACAGTTTAGAACATGGGAGACCAAAAGAATAGAGGATTAGTTATAGGCACATAGCAAAGAAGTATTGGGGACTGAAAGCCTGACCTGTTTTGATCTCTGATAAATTGTTGGTAAGAGGGAAGATGAAGAAAATCAAACCAATTTAGTCAAAGTGAAGTTCACGGAATGTTTGCTTCTTGTTGATTTAGATTAATGAAACAAAGATCTTAATACTTAAAGAACATTCAACAGTTTTAAAACTCATGGTAATTAAAGCTAAATATTTAGTTACTATTTTTTTCCAGTGTAATGGGGGAAACAAATTATTCATGAGATTTTGAATCAGAGTGGGTAACGGAGAGTTGAGTCTTCTGATGGGTCTCTGTCACCACATCATCAACACATTATGATGAAATCCAGCCCTGTTGTTTTGAGCAATATTCATGTGTTTGGTAGCCACAGTAAAGTAACACTACAGAGTATAAAATTTTACTTTCTAGATTAATGTAACACAACAGAGTATAAAATGTTATTTTCTAGATTGTTTTGGCACTTTGACTCTGTTGATTGATTGACTAATTGTGTTTTTAAAATAGGGTCTTAATTTGTATCCTTGGATAGCCTCTGACTCATTTTGTAGATCCAGCAAGTTGTCCTTGAACTCACAGTGATCTGCCTGCCTCTGCTTTCATGTGCTGTGATTTAAAGGTGTGCACCATGCCTGGCATTTCACTATCAATTTCAAGTGAACCAAGATTTACAAAAAGTGATCAAACAGTGTACTACTTTCTTTAATAACTCAACAATTTTAAAATTATGATATGAGATTGTCTGGCACTCATACATAAGTAATAGGCACAATGTAAAAAATGAGCCAGTCACCATTTCATTATAGATTTTGTAGCTTATCCCAACTTTGTCTTTATTTTTCACCACATAAAGCTCTGTAGCTATTCAAAGTTATGTTTGGAATATATGTTGTTATCCCTATCCTCTACTTTGAAACTGTCACTTTAGGGTGACAATAATCCTTAGGATTTATCAGGTGGATGGCAGTAACGGCAGGTGTATTCAGAAGTTTACCTTGTTTACACTGGCTGCTTCTTGGAAGTGGTATTGCATAACTCCAAGATTTTGAAGAACAGACCCACATGATGGAAAGTGAATAACAATCAGCTCTAGGTTGCCCTTCTGGAACTAAAGAAAAAGATATTAGCTCGTTTAATATGGCATTCTGTGTTGTCACTCTCAAAAAGGAAAGATTTAATTGGTTATACAGAGACTAAGCAAATTTCTGTGGAATTGTTCAGGAATGAGCACAAAAGGCTATGAAATCACATGTAAATGATGTTACTCTTTAATTTTCCCATGTGCTGTATTCTAAAGCAAACATCCTTACATTGGATGACAAGACATTTTCTCTTGTCTCTCACAAGCCTCTGACAGTTACGGGGTATATATTGCTCTGAGTAAAGATCTGTAGCTGTTATTAAAATGGAAATATTCAAAGTATTCAGAAGTCTGTGAGTCTGTTCTGGAGACACATTAATGTATTTGAAAGGATATTAAAGTTGAACATCGAGGAGAAATCATTTTAATGGCAAGATGTAAAGCTGCTTAACAGAATTATACCTGGGACCCTTGTGTTAGGGCTAATATTACCCTGAGTAAAGCTGGATGTTGGTCTGTGGCTTTTACACTCTTGCATAAATTTAAAACTTCTGGCTTTGCTATTTTCAAGTAATTTTTTTTGGTTCAGTTTGTATATTATAGAATAAAATTAGAGTATTTTCCACATTGTGTTTGTGATGTACTGTGTCTTACTCTTCGATTCAATGTGTAAAAGTGATTTTTCTATAGCAAGAGTCATGAACATTTTTTCCTCAGATGTTGAGGGAGGCCTATCATTCCACAAGGCTGAATCCACATGCTCTAAGTAGGATAGAAAAGATATAATGAAAAATAAATTCCATGAAAAGAAAGATCACATGCTTCTTAGTGGGGAGCAGCCTGACAGTGTTCCTGCATAAAAATATGGAATACATTCACGAAACAGCTTTTTTCAAATAGGAACAAAAGTGTAAGTCAGCCAGACCAGTGGCTTGGCAATCTTTGCTTATACTTTAAGCATATTTATTAGGTTTTAGTTATCCTTATTTTCCGAGTATCACCAGACAACAGAAAGAAGTTTTGAGTCTTACTTTAGATGACACATCCAATCAAATATTCTACCACATGCGTAAAGGACAAAATTATAGATAATATGGGTAGTATCTCCATAGTTTTAGTCAAAGAAGTGGTAAATGGAATAAAAATAGAAGTTGTATTCTTATGTTTACAATTGATGTTAAAACATAAAATCCACGGATTAGTAGAAGAAGAGATAAATTGTGAATTACAAAGAAGTATAAAATGTCATAGAAAGTAGCCATAAGATTTCTAAAACGGCACATGTAAAAGAAGGGTCAGAGGGGGATTGTTTGTAATATTTCTATAATTAGTCATCTAACATCAGAACAATTTAGAAATACAAACCTTAAGTTCATAAGATGTATAAGATTATTATTTCAGATCACCTTTAACATCTTGCTGCTACCAAAATGCTTAATCCACGCCGAAGGAATAGAAATATCACACAAAATAATTGTATAAAACATCAGGTTTCAGCAACAGTTAGTTTTGAGGTGCAAGTACTTAGCCTGTGCTTACAAAAGAACTGCTGAGGTATAATAGATGGTTAACCACACATTCTATACTATATTCCAAGTAATAGCTGCCAGAAGTATATGCTTATTTATCATTACAGAATCAGTAAAAATATTTAACATTAACAGAGAAAAATGAGGTCAATCATATAGGATTATACCTTCAGATATAAATTTGTTAAGATTTACAATGAAAAACTTCAGCTAATGAAGAACCAAAAGGAACATGTTAACTTTCCTTAGAATATTGTGAGATGCTTAAAACAAATTTTATATATGGTTCATGAGAACATGATGTCTCTAGCATCAATAAAATGCCTTATATAACTAGAATTTTTCATGTGTTTGTAACTTTTTCTTCTATGTTCTAAAGCAAGGAGGATATAAAAACCACTGTGGGAGTTGGAGACTGTTTGTATCAAAGTCTAATGACGAATCACTTCCTACAGTAGGAAAATAATGTGAATAATACTGATTACAGCCAGGATCATGATTCTGGCTTCTTGCAGTTGAATTTCCAATAGTTCATTTACAATTTATTAATATAGTATTCAGAAATCCTAAAAAGATTATGTTAGCAATCAGAACAAGTAATCTTTTATATCTATAAATTCTGTAACTATATAGTTTTCATTTTAGGTTGATGTGAATATGATTTATTTAGAGTTATTTTTATTTTCTATTGTTTACTAAGTGTACTATGTAGGAATACATTTTATCCAGCCCAGATAATTAGACAATGGAAGGAAACTTAGAATTCTTTGAACAAAAAAGAGAGACTAGTTTTCTAATTCTAGAGAGTAAAGTGAAATAAATTGGTTAAATTCTATCATACCAAACAGTGAACAAGTTTAAGGGAATAAATATTTGCCTATGATGTATGATTGTATAGTAAGTGCTATACAATGACAACCATTGAATTAACTTATTGTGCTTCTAAATATGGATTTGATTCCTTTTCTGGAAAGAGTAATGAAATTCTTAGGTGAAAATCCCACAAGGTCCATGTCTTTCAGTCATTTAGTATCACTATTCTATCCACAGGCAGTTTATCTTATTTACCTTGTCAAAATTAGCCCTGTCTGTTCTCCTTTCTCCAGGCTATCTTGCTTATTGAGCTCCCTAGTCACTGTAGTCTGTCTTGACTTGGGAAGCTCTTCTATCCTGCTTGCTGCCCTATACTCCATAGGTTTCCTTCATCTTAAAAATCCTGTTAGAACTTTAGGTACCACTCTTAAATTAGACAGAAAGTAGAGAGTTGCAAAAATCAGTAACTCATACCGCAAGTACTTTCTGCTTTCATCAGAGTCCTGCACCAATGTAGCACATCTGTTGGTCAAAATCACCTTACCTCGAGGCCTCATTGCCTCCTAGAGTGTATAATTTACCTTAGAATGATCTCTAGGCATTGTGCACTCTTATCTTGATAACCTATAATGACCTGTTACTGTGACAAATACCCACAAAATCAACTTAATGGGAAGAAAGATTTATATTTGTTCACCGGTACAGAGGTTTCACTCCTTTTTGTCTGAGGAAGACAGAATATCAAAGGGAGGGAAGAATGGTTTAGAGGCTTATTAACTCATGAAATCATAGAAAAACAAAGGACATGGCAGGGGACAACCTCAAAAGCACAGCACTACACACTTCACCCAGGTAGACCCTCACCACTTAACATTTCCATCTCATCACAAGGATGTCCTCAATTAGGAATCCAATAATTGATTCGTCATTGCAAAAAGCAGAACTTTAATGTTCAGTCTTCCCACAGTGGTGCTGCCAGGTAAGGACTAAGCTTCAACCTGTTATCTTCTGGGAGACCTAGAACCAAACATCAAGGGCATGTATCAACTAATTCAGTATCATGCACCATTGCTTCACTCAACTCTTCAGATTTTGGTAAAACTTCTCTACACTCTGTGTAGTCATTCCTCCCTCTCTTAACTCCTGGCAACTGCGGATCTGTTTGCTGTGTCAGAAACACAGACTTGAACGAACGCTAGGCAGCCTTTCCAGATTGGCAGCTTTCACTTAGCCATAGACACATTTTTCCCATGTGTTTTCACGGTTTAATAAAGCATTTCATTTTAGTTGTGAATAAGTTTGTTATCTGGATGTACTGTAGCTTATTTATCTATTTACTATGGATGGCTATCTTGGTTTTACTCCAAGCTTTGGCATCATGAGTAAAGCTGATATCTGCATGTTTCCTGTGATGGATTTACACTTTCAACTTTAAGTGCAAAAGGATGCCATTGCTGGACCATATGTTAAGAGTAAGTTCAGTTATGTAAAGGACTGCCAAGCTTTTTATTCACAGCAACTACTAGTTTGTATTCAGCCAGTGAATAGACTTGTTGGTTGTCATTCTCAATAGCTTTGAATGTGGTAGTTTTTCTGGATTTAGTTGTTTTTTTTTGGGGGGGGAGTGGATAGGAGTTACCTTGTCCAGGATGATATTTTTTTATATCTCTATTTTTTCATTCATTCATTGACAGGCATCTAGATTGTTTCCAGTTTCTAACTATTATGAATATAGCAGCAACGAACATGGTTGAACAAAATGTCTTTTGGTAGCATGAATGTGGCAGGATTTTTTCCTGCCCATTGTATTTGCAGTGGAGCTTAGTGATTTGGCAGTAGAAGAGGTAGGTGGAGCTGGGAGGAGAAAGGAAAGAGGAAGGGGAGAAGAAAGAGGAAGGAAGCAAGATGGAGGAAG
The DNA here is from genome assembly GCF_004785775.1 of Grammomys surdaster. NCBI lineage: Eukaryota > Metazoa > Chordata > Mammalia > Rodentia > Muridae > Grammomys > Grammomys surdaster. The sequence goes on along the minus strand of NW_021604576.1, from coordinate 10,211,111 downwards.
ACATGCGCATCTCTAGGAGTCTCGGGTAGTTATTCATATCAAGGGGTTAGATATTGGGTTAACAAATCTGATTGTGTGGGCATCTGATGTATTGAACATTTGCTAATATATAAATCTATTAAATAATCTTAAGCAATAAAAGTCTCATTTCTACTGGGTATTAGAATTGTTATATCTACCACATTGGGGGGGGGGGGGGTGGTTAGTCCCTGGGTTTTGGAGCATGGACTCCATGAAGCTGATCAGCCGAGGCAGCCACCACGCTAAGGTCTCCTGGAGCCAGGGCCAGTGCTCCAGGACTAGCGCCTCCGACATCATTAGTATGGGAACATAGAACAGGAACACGGCAGAGGCCAGGGAGCTAGCCAAGCCGCTGCTGCTTTTTTAAATACGTCCTGCTACACATGAAGCTTCCTTTGGTACATGCATAGAAATGGTATATGTGAGTCTTGAGGTAGCTCTATTCCCAGCTTCTAAAACGACCTCCACACTGATTGCCACATAATGGCTGTACGAAGTTTGCACTCCCACCAGCATAGCATGAGTACCTTCTTATTCTATATCCTCTCCAGCATGAGTTGTCAACTTTTATTATTGATCTTGACCACTCTAACTGGTGTAAGATGTAATCTCAAAGTAGTTTTGATTTACTTTTTTTTATGAATAAGAATGTTGAAAATTTTTAAGTGCTTCAATCATTTGTGTTTCCTCTCTTTAGAGTTCTATTTAGATCCATGTTTTAATTAGTTGTTTTTCTTGATGTCCAGTTTCTTGAGTTCTTTATATGTTTTGGATATTAGCCCTTTTTCAGTTGTATAATTTGGTTTTCATTTTACAGCCCATCTCTTTGAATGATCTTCTTTACCACAAAGAATATTTTCAGTTCCATGAGGTTCTATTTGTTAATTGTTGATCGTATTGCGTGTACTAATGGTGTTCTGTTCAGAAAATCTTTTCCTGTGCAAATAAATTTGAAGCTATTTCTAACTTTCCTTTCTGTCAGGTTCCTTGTATCTTATTTTATGTTGAGGTCCATTTGGAGTTGAGTTTTGTGCGGGATGATAAATAAAAGTTTGGATTCCTTTTCATGCAGCTGTCTTGTTTGATCAGCACTATTCGTGAAGTTCTGTTCTTTTTCTAGTGTGCATTTCTGCCTTCTTTACCAAAACCATTTGTCCATAGGAGTGTGGATTTATGCCTGTGTTTTCATTTATATTCCATTGATCAATACGTATATTTTTATGATATATGCATGGTCTTCCTGTTTTCTTCCCACACTGGCTCCTCCCAATAATCATCTGTCTCTTCCTTTTCTTCCTCATAGTTATTATGTTTTACCCTGTCTTTAAATGTTATGTTTACTAGTTGAACCTCCCTTAAAATATCCAGACTCCGTTATACTTAAACAAGAATATTTCACAGGAGCTTTCATAGTGGCTTTCACCCTACGATAGCTGCAATTCGTTCCTGATGCACATGATAGAAGGCATTTTAGACATTGTAGAGGAGTTCTGGCTATAAGAAACACCCATCCCCTTTCCCCTAGATGGGTCTAGTTTTTTATATCAGACTACTATTTTTCCTTCCCTTGATACTCTGTAGGCCCTTTGGTTCTGCTGGCTTAGTTTGGTGCAGCACTCCTGGCATTGGTACTAACTACTGTTATCCTAAATGACGGAACCAAGAAGGAATTTTTTTTACTACTCCTTCTCCCCCCCGCCCCCGCTCCACTTTATAAGCACATGATGGCACAATCCACAAAAGCTATTAAGCTCTCCTACATCTATGGAAGTTACCTGGACTACGCCACCGTAGATCCTAGGGACAGGATCTAATTGCCCTTTACCTCTTTCATTTACCTTTCTAAATTATTACTTTGTTTTTGAGATTATGATATAGTTACATTACTTACCCTTTTTCTTTGCTCTCTTCAAATCCTCCCATTTACTCCTCCTTGACCTTTTCTAACTTCATGACTTCTTTTTTTAATTAATTCTTTTTGCAAATGTATATGTATATACATTTATGTTCATAAATATAACTGGCTTAAATTGTATAATATTACCTTTATATATGTTTTAGGGTGAACATTTGATGTCATAATAAATTGGTGTCGTATCCTTTTTTTATGCTTTTGTCTATTTATAATTATATGGGTTTACTTTTGTGGTTTAATTACAATTTACAAATGAACATGAATAAGGACTAAAATTATTTTCTTTTATTGCTATTACTTAACACAGTGAGCACCAGGAATGTAGTTCTCAGTCAAATTCATTCTCTCTTAGGAGGCTAATTTGGACAGAGATCATCAAGGCCTGGAGGATTTGTATTCTAGTAATCATCCATTCCTCTGTAGTCTGTGGAGCCATCCTGAGTTCCTTCTGCAAGCTAACCTGATCCTTCTTTTCTGCCTGCCGGACTCCCTCACATCTATCTGTGGCTTGCACTACACTCAGCCCTTCGAATAAAAAAATCATTGGGTGCACAGCGTAGTGTATGCCTTAAACACACGAAACTTTAGTTCACACTTCCACTGAAAATTTCTTACTGACCTTGTCCAGATGAATATTTTATTTTGAAATATCTGACATATTTTTGTCTTTTGTTTGTTTATTTATTTAGACTCTAGATTTTATTCCCCCCTCTCAGTCCACCCTCCAACTGTTCCACTTCCCATACCTCTTCCCCACCCCCTGTCTCCACAAGATGTCCATACCACCTAAACCCCACCCAACCAGACCTCTAAACTCTCTGGGGCCTCCAGTCTCTTGAGAGTTAGGTGCATCTTCTCTGACTGAACCCAGGCAGATAGCAGAAAAAATGGAAACAGGAAACCTTGGGAGGTAGGAGGTTGGGGGGAATCCTCCAGAATGCACCAGAGACCTGGGAGGTGAGAGACTCTCAGGACTCAAAGGAAGGGACCTTAGATGAAATACCCAACAGTAGGGAGAAGGAACTTATAGAGCCCACCTCCAGCAGAAAGACAAGGCGTCAAGTGACGGGGAGGGTTGCCATCCCATAGTCAAAACTCAGACCCATATTTGTTCCTGTCTGAAAGAATTGCAGGAGTGGAAATGGAGAGGAGCCTGAGGAAGAGGTCCATTGACAGGTCCAAAGTGGGGTCCAGCTCAATGGGATGTCCTAATGCCTGACACTATTACTGAGCCTATAGAGTGCTCACAAAAATGGACCTATCATGACTACACTCCAGAAGATCCAACAAGCCGCTGAAAGAGTCAGATTTTATTTTAGATGAATAGATGATAAATACATGACCAAGTCTTGTCTGATAATTTTTGTGAGGTTTTTATCCGTATGAAGAAAGCTGTCATCTTTAAGTGACTTTTTGGAGGGTTGAGCTGAATTTTGAGCTTTCAATCTCCTTCTCTCTCTCCCTTTCTTTTTTTTGCAACTCTAACTCTCCCATTCTTGCTTATTTTCCTTTTCCCCTTTTTGGTTTCATTGATTTCTACCAGTATATCTTAATATTCCCTCTTGCCACTTTATTTGTTTAATTAGTTATCTTTGAAACAGAGCCTTACCATGTATGACTCCTTCCTGGTCTAGAACGTATTCATGTGCTCATAGAGATCTTTCTGTCTCTGGCTCTGCCTCTGCCTCTCATGTGCTAGAATTAACGGTGATCCCCAAATGTTGCCCCTTCTATATGCTTACAGCAATACCTATTGACTGCATCTTTCTAAAAAGATTTATTTATTTATTTATTTATTTATTCATTTATGTGTACATTGTAGCTGTCTTCAGACACACCAGAAGAGGGTATCAGACCTCATTCCAGATGGTTGGGAACCAGCATGTGGTTGCTGGGAACCGAACTCAGGACCTCTGGAAGAGCAGCTAGTGCTCCCAACCACTGAGCTGTCTCTCCAGCTCCTATTGACTGCATCTTTATCCTCACCTCTAACAAGAAACATGGGACTTTTTTATTTTAAGTTTGGTTTCTGTTCATAAGTTATTATTTACATGTTAGCACTTTTTGTTATTTTTCTATACTTTTAGTAACTATTATTTTTCAATATGATGGTTCTTGAGGCATTTATGCTTGTAAATAATAGGCATCTGTGCCATGTTACATCATTGGACTACAAGAAATGTTTAGTATGAAACATTTTAAGCATTTGGTACTTCAAGATTTACTTCTTTATTTCATTAAAATTACATATTTTCTATATAGAGAATATTTCAACTAGAATTATGTTTTTCTAATGATGAAAGTATAGATATTACCTTAATATTTCCTGCCATCTAGAATTATGAAGATCACTGGATTACTGTCGGGATTATTTTATGCAGTGAACAGAGAGAGGAGTTCTAATAGCTTATTCATTTTTGACATCCAATATAAAATTAGGAAATAATGCTAAGTCATGTCCCTCTCAAAAGTATGCACAGTATCTAATTTTATTGTCATAAGTAAATGCTTTGAACCAAGTGTAAACTGATTATTTTCTTTCATTTTTCACTGTTTGTTGTGGATAGTCCCCGTAATTAGCTAGCAATTCAGAAAACATTGTCCAAAATCATATAATATTGGGATTATTGGGGAATAGAAAGAACTGGTTTAGGCATGAGACCACATGACCAGGTTGCTAGCAATATGGTGGGTGCTTTTAAACCAGGCTTTCCAGGGAAGTTCTTTTCAGAATACAATTGGGCACTGTAGTTTCATCACAGATGGGAAATATGGAAACAGTTCAGCCTCCAACTCATCACAGATATCATAACATCTAAATGCTTAAAAAATGGGAGTCCCTTGAGCTTCTATTCGTCTTCAGATACATGCTATTCCCTTACTTCTTTTTTAACCAGTTTGACTACTTCACATGTTGAATTATTCAGATAAATGTTTCTTTATTTTTATATATTTATTTAAAATAGGGACTGGGATAATACTTGGTAGCCATAGAAAATGTTGTATGAAAAAATGCTTAGATGTAAGTTTGAGAGTTGTATGAATGCCCTAAAAGTGCCCTACAGAAAAAACCATATGCCAGAGGAATAGGCTCATTAGTAAACCATTGATTTTTACTGACTGTACATAAGTCATATTTTTTTCAATTTATAAAACTTATATTGTTATGTAAAATTAAAAGCTATGAGGGCTGGAGATATGGCTTAGAAGGTAAGAGCCCTGGTAACCTCGGGTGACCTAGGTGTGATTCCCAGAACCCACCTGGTAGCTCACAACTGCCTATATCTCTGATTCCAGGGTATGTAGTAACCTGGTCTGGCCTCCTCAGGCATCAGACACATGTATGATGCACATACATTCATGCAGATAAAATACCTATATGCACAAAATAATGAAAAGTTATGTAAAGTAAGACGATAGCAACTCTTATCCTAGTGCCTCTTCAGCACTGCACTGAACCATTCTGTTCTTGCTGCCCATTTACATTCTTAGTTTTTTTTTTTACAACATAATACTTTTCATTGATTCTCTAGGAATCACACATCATATACCCCACCAACACTCATTTCCTAGTCCTTCCAGCTCCACCATCTGTCCTATACCCTTCACACACCAAAATAAAACAAGTCCATTTTGTCTTATCTGTATACCAATTGGAGCCTGGGCAACCCCTTCAATAGAACTGAGCCTTTTACCTCCAACACCTTTACTGGAAGCCAATAACTGTACAGAGATACACTTCTGTATTCTTATCATATTTTTTAAGAGTTCTCTTTGATGGCTTCCTATCCAGACATATAGATTTTTGAGGGGTTGGCAGATAGATTTTTGAGTCGGGATAGAGGTTTTCATTGAAGCCTACCATGTCTCTCTTTCTCAACTCTGTGTCTGCAGCTATCAATGTCCTCGAGTAAGTAGCCTTATTCTTTACAGTCAGCTGGATCACAGGCTTCCATGTGGCTTCTGGAGATAGCATAGACTACGAACTGCAGTAGGATCACAGACCCAGACTAGGCCTTTCGAAGTATCAATATGATTTCAGGTGGGAGCACAGGCTGCTTATATCAATATGCTCCATAGCTCCAAATCCCCATCCGAGGCAGCACTCCCTGCAGACATCAACATGACTTCAGGCTGCAGCGTACAGCACAGACATCCTCATGGCCTACGGTGGTAACAAGGGCCATGGACATCAACATACACCCACACACAACCCTCAGTGGCAGCATAAGCTTGGACAACACCATGGCCTCAGGTGGCAATACAGGTCACTCAAATTGATATGACCCTGGCAGGTGGCCTCTAAATGGCTTCAAGCCATAGCAGCATAGACCATGGATATCTCCATGGTATTTGGTGGTAATACAGCCTAGGAGATCTGACAGGCCTCTGGCTGCATCAGGACCACTGACCTACCCTTGGCCCTCAGTGGCATGGAACAGAGTGGTCCTTTGTGGAGGTCCAGTTCAGAAAGTGAGCTGTTCCTTATCGTATGCCTCCATTACTGTGTAAACTTCAGGCTGCAGCACACCATCGCACCAAGCCAACTCTTGTCCTCAGCTCTCTAACTTTCACACCTCTCTCCCCAGTACATACATTCCTCCAATCTTCCATTTTTTTCAACTCTCCATCACACATTTGTTAATCTAATGTCCCAGTGGCTTCTGCTGTGTTTCCTCCCAACCCTCCCATGAGACTGGGGCAGGTCTAACAATACATCTTGTAAGCAATGCTTTAGAACTCATAAAAGCTATCAGTTACCAGGACCTCTTTATATGACAGACTTAGGATGCTCTGTAATACAGCAGTTGAAACACAAACAGAATTCAACCATGTCGTCACTCCAAGGTCTGAGTGAGCACCACTTCAGTTTCCAAATTTTCAAGCAGGAAGTTCCTCAGTGTCTGCCCTTAAAATGAGTAGTGTCCATCAAAATAACTTATTTCACAGCATCTTGTCTTTGTCTTTGGAGCTGATTAAAAGGGAAGTCTGATTGTTTCTTTATTCTGCTTCCAGTTCTCCAGAGATTTGGTTTCAAGTCAGTGGGAAGAAAAAGAACTGCTTTTATCCAGACCTTGGTGCAGGCTGCTCATCAATGCACAGCTATCTTTGAATGGAGTCTATTCCATAAGACACAATGGTGACTCTGCAGACTCATTACCAGTGGACGTTATTCCTTGAAATTGTTTTTCTCATTTGGTTTCCGTGTTTTCCACAAAACTGACCTTATCATCATATGGCATTACTGCATACTTCAATTTTTTCACATCTATAATATAATTACTATGCAAAGACACATCTTACTATTATTAAATTCACCAAATGAATTCTCTCAAAATTTCTGGAGAAACCTTTGGACTTCCCAAGTCAGAACTTGAAAAATATTGTTTTCTCATGTTATCATTTACTGTCCTAAATAATTATAAACTTCTATCCTGACAAACTTTGTAACATAATTTGTTATATGAAGAAATGGAAGGGCCCAAGAACTTTGTGATGTTTAAAGTTCTTGGTGTTCAAAACAGAGAACTTGAAGATGCAATGTCAAGGCCCTTAAGGTAATCACAGGGCTGGAGTTGTGGAGGCAGGCAGGTCCAGGGGCTCAATGGACAGTCATCTTAGACATAATAGTAGTATACAAGTTCAGTTAGAATCTTTGTCTAAAGAATAGAGGTGAAGAATGATCATGGAGAAAAGTTACCACTGATCTCTGAAATCCATACAACACTAGCCTGTGCGAGTGGACACAGAAAAACAGTGGAAAGTACTTTCAAAGTAAACCTTAATACATTAATAGGCCTGGTTTATAAATATGGTCTGTTAAATCAATTAGATTGGAGAAAAAGCCAAGCAAAACAAAACCTATAACCCTTCTGTATTACAGGAATTTTCAGGATGTTTATTGTAATTTTCATTGTGAATGTTCAAATATGAGGTATCAAAACCCACATAACTGAACTTTTGTCAATCATGAAATGGAAATGTGGATATGAGATATTGGAGGATGTGACGATTAGAACATGTCATACACACATATGAAATAGAGAAAGAATTTTCCCACTTTCTTTTATACTTATTTATTTATGCTTTTTTGATATTTTATTTACTTACATTTTAGATGTTATCCCCTTTCCCCATCCACCCCCCCCATTAACCCCCTATGACATCCCTCCTCCTCCTTTTTGGCTTTTTTGACATTCAAATTACATGCAAGTATTAAGGTCAGTTCTAGGTTGAGGAACTAGCAATACAATAGATGCAAATAGTCAAGGAACAAGCAAGACAATAAACCCAGATAGTCAAAAAACAAGCTCGACAATAAACAGAGTCCCATGATCACTCCTGTGATCACTATTTCTAAGGGCTTATCAGGATGACCAAAATATCTAAGCCTACTTCCCTGTCCTAGCCCAAAATAATTTTCATGCCAGAAGCCTACTTCTTTGATCTAGCTTAAGATTTAGATTCCTAACTGTAATTGCTTCTTTGTTCTAGCCTAAGATTTAGATTCCTGCCTGAAACTACTTCTTTGTTCTAGCCTAGGATTTAGATTCCTGCCTGAAATTACTTCTTTATTCTAGCCTAATGTCAGATTCCTGCTTGCAGCCCATTTCCTTGTCCTTGGCCAATGTTAGATTCCTGCTGGGCAGCCCCCAAAGCTCTCCCCATCTCCCCCTTCTTTATTGCATAAACCAGACTGACTCTGTCTTAGGTGGTTCTGACTTGAATGCCTTCCTTACCCATTGTGGAGTGTGCATTATCAAAAGCAATGCACTTCTGTCTTAGGTTGGTAAGGCTCTGTGCAGACTCAAACCCATTGTTCGCTTGCTGGCCTGTTAAATTAATAACTCAGAGAATGAATTTCTAAAATGCATAAATAAGAAATCTGAAATGTATAAAATGCTGTCATTTGATTTTCAGTTGTTGAAATTGAATTGATTACTTAGCTATATTGTTTACCACAGTCCAGATGCTGTCCTTACTGATTATAAGATTTCTTATGTTATTAATTAGCTTCTACATTGAGGTCTCCACAGGAGTCATTTCAGAAGCCTCTGACTCTATTTAAGTGGCAGTGAATTTATTTCCCTCCTTATTTACCAATACCTAAAATTCTAAAGGCTAAGGTAAAAGGCTAAAGATGTTTCTTTTAAAGTTTTAAAATTCTATTTATTTGTAATTTCATGCACATGTGTGAAGTATGAGAGAACATGTGGTGTTCATTTGTATGAAAATCGGTGGGTCAGTCTTAACCTACCATTACAAGAGTAGCAGGTGCTTTTTTTCCCCATCTCTGATTTTTACTTTGGATTATTCTGACCATGTGGCAGGGCAGCATTGGGCTAGTGGGTAATAGGCAAGTATAAATCTGGCAGCCAGGCTTTTCTCTCCCCTCTCCTTTCCTCATTCCATGTAAATGCCCAGTTAGACAGGAAGGTTACAGATTAAATGGGAGGTATAGAAGAAACATTTTTCTCCTTCTCAGGAGTATTTTTATTTTTAACACTTAGAAAAATTATTTTGGCCAGAATTGAAATAATTTTAATGAAATCAAATGAGGCCTAATGTAAAATTTCATAAAAGAACTCCTCAATTATAGGTTCACAGCTTTTCGGTTTCTTCTGACTCTGATGTACTGAGAAATCTGTAAGCTAAACTAAAATCAAAATTATGCATGTAGAATGTTAAAGCATGTGACTTAGAATTTAGTGTAGTAGTATGCATCATAAAACCAGTTATTCTATATTCGTAGTGCATATTGTACAGTTGGTGAAGCATAGGGAAATTATATGTTTTGTTTGTTTTTAATTTGGTGCATTGTTAGAAATAAATTTTAAATTATTTCAAAATGGATAGAAAGACTAAAGATAAACATTTATTTCATTCACTAATATTCAAACATATTACAAAGACAGGGAACACTAAAATTTTCAAGGTTTCAAGCAAACTGCCAAATAGCACATTCCATTTTCAGTATTAGGAGATCTGACTGAAGACTGAGCTCTTGCTACTAGGACCCAATCTAGGATGACCAGGACTGATAACTGTGCTGCATGCATCTTGCTTGGCTCTGGGTTTGTGAGTAGGTCAGCCTGCTTTACAATTTCTATAAACAGGATCCAACTAGACTGCTAAAGTCAGAACATGCTAGGGTGCTTCATATTCAATACACAGCCTTATAAAGAGAAGAAAAATGAGCCTTGTCCAAAATTCTTACCTCAGCACCCACTGGCAAAAATAAAATGTAAGCTGGGGACCACATCTCTTTGAAGCTGATTTTTTTTTAAAAAAACTCTCTAACAGGCCTCTGGTGGTTACAGATATTGATCGTCAGAAAGTAATCTGTTCAGGTTTGGGGGCATGCCACTACAAATTGTGGAATGCATTCCTTCCTCTCCAAGGACATGTTGAGCTTTTTATATTGTCCATTCTGGCTCACTTGTCAGCTACTCTATTTGACATGAAATATTTTCTACCTTTTATAGGGTTATAATTAAATATATCTTTTAAAATAAGGAATTTTACTAACATAGGATCTTTAGCTTGAGTCAAAACATTCTTTTCATCTTTTTTAACCCTCATTTTTCTTCCATAATCATTATTTGCTTCCCTCTGGCTGCCTGCTACTTATTTGTAGTAGTACCATTCATCCATTGAGACCTCTCCATCTGTCACACAGCTTTGCTTTCTTTACCCGAAGCTCTGTTCTCCCACTGTGCCATGTTTGCCCCCCTTCTCCTTCCCTGTCTCTCCTTAGTTGGAATGAACAATATTTTGTGCAGTTGTTTTCATATGTTATTTCTGTTATTTTTGATTTATAAAACATGGTAGGAATGCATTTGCTAATATCTAAAGGTTGATCTGACGTCTATAAAGTGTGTCTTTGGGGAGGGGTTATGAGTGAAAATTGGGGTAGATCCAGAGCATTTTAACATTCTCAATGTTAAGTGAAGCAGTAGGAATTGCACAACTAGAATTTGCATAAGAGGAAAGAGCGGTTCAACCTTTTCCTTTCTATGTGTCTACTTGCTTGTTTGTTAACCATTGCCAATTAGTTGCTTAGGGTTTTTGAGTGTGTGTGTGTGTGTGTGTGTGTGTGTGTGTGTGTATGTGAATTTCAGTGCTTGGAAATGCTTAGACATACGAATTAATCTCTGTTGCTATCACTTTTCCTCAGATATTACCAATAGTTTCTATTAAAATTATATATTGTCGGACAGGAGAAAGGATTCCAGAGATAGGAAAAGAAGGGAGAATGCTAATGAAAGCCCGACCTGATTAAAAAAGAAAACAACTCCATTTTGTTTATGTTATTGAAGATATTATATTATGCTGTGGCATCAATTGAAGAGAGAGCTCTTTTCCTTAGCAATTGATCTGTTAGGTGAGCATGATAACTCAGCAGAGAAGGGAACGTTTTCCAGAGGAAATTTAAAGTGATAAGAATAAGAATTTTTACAGTAACAGATGCAAGAATATTTATAGTTTTTCTCTCAAGAAGATGTTTATCCTTTCATTATTTTTGTTGATATCCTAATATTTTGGATTAAAAGGTTGAATTATATTCAATATATTATTCCACAATAGTTTGCAATACTCTGGTAATGAATTTCTTCTTGGCACATGAAGTATTAATGTTTGTGTATTGGAATACAGGATATGCAAAGTTTTTTTCCTGACAACAGATCCTCTATTGTCATATAAAAAAGACCAAAAAAAAAACCCTCAACCTCCCCCCTCCAAAAAAAAAACCATCACCAACAAAAACCTGAATCCATGATACTCTTTTAGACTACCATTGTTGCAAATGGTAGGTAGGTAGATAGATAGATAGATAGATGCATGGATGGATGGATAGATAGATAGATAGATAGATAGATAAGATAGATAGGTGAACAAACAGGAATAGCTGTGAAATAATTTAGTATCCTTGTTATATTCTGATTATGTTTGGGAAATCAGAACCAAACAAGAAACTAATTTGCCTAGTCAACTAAATATAATTCAGTTACTTTTGAGGTTTGTTGATAATGCACTTGAATCTGGTTTCATATTTTTATAGTATTGATCTCACTTGAGTAAAAGGAATCTTTGTTAAGAAAAAGGATAGGTTGTACTGACAAGAAGCTCATAGTATAGCTGATGGTGGGAAAATGTTGATACTTTGCTTCTACCATCAGTGCAATATAGAACTGACAATATATTTGTTGAAGAATGGTCGATTCAATTTGCATCATGTGAGATTAGGGCCAGAAAGGGAAAAGTTTTTTCAAAATTTCAAGTGCTTATCTGGACATAGAATAAATGATTAATTAAAGTGAGAAAAGTTGAAGAGAGTGATTCATATATGTCTTTAGAACTATATGTGTCAATTTTATTTTATAGAAGGATGAGGTGGTAGATGAAGCATAAGATGAACATTAATACATGCTGAGAGTTGATTATGTCAGTGCTGCAACAATTAAAGATGATGAAGTGAATTCTTGAACATAGGAAACTTATCTATCTATCTATCTATCTATCTATCTATCTATCATCTATCACCTACTATATCCAACAACTGTAGTTTACAAGAGAGTCACTGAAATTTTATGAATAATGATATAAGATCTATTGTCAAAATAAAAAAGCTTTCCATGAAGAATGATATAAAGAAGTTGGATTAAATACAAAAAGAAGCTGTCTTCTAACAATACGAAGAGATAGGATTTGAAGGGCAAAGGTCTTAGAAAAAAGCAAGCCTTACTGGGTTACTGGCAGTCAGTGGCATTTTACTGGAGAGATTAATAGATTCATAACTGGAAGATATGAAGTCAAGGAAAAATGTATTTTACGTTCTTCTTCACTTTCACAATGCAGATGAAGTACCAGTAACGTAGGAGAAGAGGTCCTGCCAAAAGGGATCTTGAAAATAAAAAATTACCTCAAAACATCTAGATTTATAATTGAGAATACACACACTATCTATGTTGCTGGAGTAAGGAGTATTCAGAGACTGACCAGCTCTCACAACATTTGAAATGCAGTCCAAATTATCTCAACTGCTAATAAGAATTAAATAGCCTGCCTTACTCAAATTTCTTATTTGAAGAAAAGATTGTGGAATAATATAGGACTTTCCTATGTATTGTTTTGATATGTAAGTCTTTGTATCAACCGTATCCCTGATTCTATTGGAATCCAAAGATAGTATCATCACCAATTCATCTAGAACTAGAATTAAGGACAGCTGCGAGTTATCCTGTAAGTAGGTAGAAATCAAACTCTTTTTATCTTCAAACACAACTAGTGGTCAATGAATTAGATTTTATAGGGAGAGTAAAAAGTCTTAAAGTTTCTGAATGAAAACCTAGTGGGATAGAGTATGTCTGTAAGCACAGAGGAAATGTTGAGATTTCGTGATCACATTTGGTTACATAATGAGTTCAAGGTCAGACAGGGCTACATGAAATTCAGTCCCCAAATAATGTATTTTAATAATTAAAGAAGCAAAAACAGTAGTATGGGCAATTGTTGTGAGAATCAATAAAAAGAGATGAACCTTACACTTATGGTAGATTTCTGACTGAAAGTAATTCTTTCTGTTCCACAACTAAGGGAGGGAAACCAAAGGAAAAAAATTAATGTTCTTAGTCTGAATCAAGGGACAATGTTCATTAAGAGAAGAGACTACTATTGTTAGAATTTACAGACCCATGGTTTGGTCATCTGGAACTATGCAGGAGAGAAGCTTAGCAATCGATATTGCTCAATAGAAACCATGAATGAATATGAATAAACTACAGAAATATAATGAACCAAGGGAAATAAATTAAATCAAATAAATGAGCAAATAAAAACACATGGAAAAGGAAAAAGAAAAAAATGAAAACCTAGAATATCTGCAATGTTGCAAATTGATTAGAAAGCTCCAACAGCAGAATTTACATGATGCAGAGAAACTTGAGCAACAGTTAACAGTGAAGAATTTTGGGAATAACAAATGCTTAGGGGAATGGAAGAAATGAAATGTTTCCCCCTTAAGATATGTGAGAAAGGTAACTGGATTTTCAAAGGAAAAATTAAAGAGCCTTGAACTGTATTTTAAAACAGGAAATATGAAAGATAACATACACAAGAGGAAAAGGAAAATGTATACTTGTAAAATTCTCTTTATTCAGGATGTTATACATCATTGAAAATATCACTGTAGACAAACTATTAAAGCAGTTATTCAAAAGTGTTTAAAATTAACCAGAAAATTCTTGAAACAGAAGAAATGGAGAAAGACCACAACCAGTAAGACAAGTAGGATATAAAAAGAAGAATGTTAGACTAGACCTTGTCAAGTTGGCTTGTATTCTAAAGACCTAACAATCCATTTACGTCAAAGAGAAAAAAAAGAAAAAAAAAGAAAAAAAAGTCAGATTAGGACAAAACCAAGACCCATCTATTAACTGGGAATTTTGTTTGAGAGTTGGATAGTATCTTGCTCTACAGAGCCTCCCAGAATCCCCAAGCAAGTCTTAGAATCCAGGTGTACACCCCGTCAATAACACAATGATCCTGATGAGGACTTGCATGTTGGATGCAGAGCCACTTTAGTCTGGCTTAGAGCAAATAGAAAGTTTGAATTAAATTTTCTGGTAATTTAATTTTTATTTTAACTTCAATACATTCTTGAATATTCTTGAGTTTGAGAATAATCACAGAAACTGAGAGGATTTGACTACCCCAAACAGAGTTAGGCCATATTACTGTTCTCTTCCCATAAGTGACATTGAATTTTATATATGTTGATATAGCCAGTTGATTAGGATTCCCCTATTGTGTTGGATTCACCTGCCTGTTGAGATAGAAAAATGGCTGGTTGCAACTTAGTGGTATTCAAGAAGCATATGGTATTAGAAGGAATCTGGTAGAAAGACCAATATTTTTTGCTTTGAGAAGGAAACTGGAGGCTTTTAGGTCACTGATGGGGATTCTCTCTCTCTCTCTCTCTCTCTCTCTCTCTCTCTCTCTCTCTCTCTCTCTCTCTCTCTCTCTCCAATATAGGGCCATTATATTCACACATAAGGATAGTCTTCATAGAAAGAAAAACCTTTGTTATTATGTTGTTGTCTATTACTTGCAAAATCAGATGATGTGCCAAAAACTGGTGATGGATTTTAAAAAAAAAAAAAATCAGAAAGATTATGTCTTGTAGTAGGTCTGAACAAAATAAGATTTTATTTTTTCCCTTATTTATTAATTTATTATTTTATTTATTAACATTTCAAATGTTGTACCCTTCCTGGTTCCTCCTCTATGAGCACCCCAGCACATCCACCATCCCCTTGCCTCTAAGAGGGTACTTCCCCACCCACCCACTTTTATTTCACCCCTCTAGCATTCCCCCTTCTCTAGAGCATCATGTCTTCACAGGACCAAGCACATCCCATTCCACTAAGGCCAGACAAGGTAGTACTCTGCCAAATATTTAGTGGGGGCTATAGATCAGTTCATGAATGCTGTTTGGTTGGTAGCTTAATCCCTTGGATCTCTGAGGGTTCCAGTTAGTTGATACTGTTGTTTTTCTTATGGGGTTGCCAACTCTTCAGATCCTTCAGTACTTCTTGTAACTCTTCCATAGGGGTGCCTTGTCTCAGTCCAATGGTTGGCTGTAAGTATCTGCATCTGTCTTAGTCAAGTGCTGGCAGAGCCTCTTAGAGGACAGCCATGCCAGGTTCCTGTCTGCAAGTGCATCTTGGCATCAGCAGTAGTGTTGGGGGTTTGATATCTGCACATGGGATGAATGAGTGGTCACATCCCTCAACTGGGAGTCATGTCTATCTACTGGACATGTGTCTTCAGGTTCTATCTCACCACTGTTGGACATTTCAAGTAATGTCATCCTCATTGGGTCCTGGGATCCTCCCACATCCATGGTGTCTGGGTCCTTCTAGTAGGAAAGTTCTCCCATACCCACCTCACACTACCGCATATTTCAATATATCTTCCTAGTCCTCTCGGCTTCTCTCCCATTTTCCCCCATTCCTGATACTGCCTCCTTTTTTCTCTTCTTTTCTCCCACCCAGATCCTTTCTTTTTCCTGCCTCCCATTATTTTTTTGATCCCTTTTCTAAATGTGATTGAAGCATCCATACTTGGGCCTTCCTTCTTGCTAAGCTTCATATGGTCTGTGAGTTATGACATGGGTATTCTGAAACTTTTGGATAATATCCTCTTATCAGTGTGTACTTATCATGTATGTTCTTTTGGGTTTGCCTCACTCAGGATGGTATTTTCTAGTTCCATCCATTTGCTTGTAAAATTTGTGATGTTCTCATTTCTAATAACCGGTAGTATTCCATTGTATAAATGTACCACATTTTCTGTATCCATTATTTCATTGAGGGACATCTGGGTTGTTTCCAGCTTCTGATTATTATAAATAAGGCTGCTATAAACATAGTAAAGCATGTATCTTTGTGATATGGTAGAACTTCTTTTGAGTATATGCCCAGAAGTAGTATAGCTGGGTCTTTAGGTAGAATTATTTCCAATTTTCTGAGGTATCTCCAGATTGACTTCCAGAGTAGTTGTACCAATTTGCAATCCCCTCAGTAATGAAGGAGTGTATCCCTTTCTATACATTCCGGCCAGCATCCTAGTCATAAATAATATAAAATATCTCGGTGTAACTCTAACCAAGCAAGTGAAAGATCTGTATGAAAAGAACTTCAAGTCCCTGAGGAAATTAAAAAAAAAAAAAGACCTAAGAAGATGGAAAAATTTCTCATGCTCATGGGTCAGTAGGATTAAAGGTAAAAATGGCCATCTTACCAAAAGCTATCTACAGATTCAATGTCATTTGATTCAGACTGAAATTCCAACTCAATTCTTCATAGAGATAAAAAGAGAAATTCTTAACATTATATGAAATAACAAAAAATATAGTGAAATGTTTATACTTGACTCACTTGCATTTTATCATAAATATCATCTAATAAATCTCACTGAAGCCAATACCTTTACTATATTTTCTTTAATAATTAAGATTAATATACAAAATATGGTTGATTGTGAAAACAATTCTCAACAATAAAAGAACTTCTGGGGGAAATCATCATCCCTGACCTCAAGCTGTACTACAGATCAAGCAGTAGTGATAAAATCCCCATGATGTTGGTACAAAGACAGACAGGTAGAACAATGAAATAGAATTGAGGACCCAGAAGTAAATGTACCTATGGACACTTAATCTTTGACAAAGATTCCAAAAGCATACAGTGGAAAGAAGAAAGCATCTTCAACATTTGGAGCTGGTATAACTGGTAATCTGCATGTAGAAGACTACAAATTGTTCCATATTTATCATCTTTTACAAAGCTCAAGTTCATGTGGATGAAAGACCTCCACATAAAACCAGGCACACTTAATCTAATCGAAAAGGAAGTAGTAAATAGCCTTGAACATATTGGCACAGGGGGTGTTTTCCTGAACAGAGCACCAATGGCCTAGGCTTGAAGATCAACAATTGACAAATGAGACTTCATGAAACTGAAAAACTTTTGTAAGCCAAAGGACACTGTCAATAGGACAAAATGGCAACCTACAGATTGGGAAAAGTTCTTCACTTCACTAACCCTACATCCAATAGTGGGCTAATACCTAAAATACACAAAGAACTCCAGAAATGAGACTCTAGAAAACCAAATATCCCAATTTAAAAAATGGGCTACAGAACTAAATAGAGAATTCTTAACTAAGGAATCTTGAAGCTTGAGAAACACCTAAAGAAATGTTCAACATTCTTATTCATCAGGGAACTGGAAATCAAAATGACCTTGAGATTACATCTTATACCAGTCAAAATGACTAAGATCAATGTAAGATTTTAAAATGATAAATCTACTAATAACTTTCAAAATTGGATGTTGTATAGTCACACACACACACACAGACACACACATATAAATATAATTATTATGTGTATATATAATACATATAAAATATAATTATAACATATAAAAATTAAAATATAAAATATAAATTATAATAAATAATGTGTATTACATACATACCATGTATTTGGACCAGATAATGTATATACAATAATAGAATCATGAATACTAAAGTGAGCAGTTATGCAGGGGCTTAATATAAAATCTAAACTGTCAACATAACTGCTCAGTAATTCTAAGGAAGATACAATGAAGAACACAATTAGAAAACAATCATGAATATTTACATAAGTATACATACATATATAACTTTCATATATCAATGTAAATGTTATTTACATAAATATATATAAAATCATGTAGTACATTTTCACACATGTATAAAACATATGTGATATACAAATATATCTCAATCAACCATATTTTGTATATTAATCTTAATTATTAAAGAAAATATAGTAAAGACATTGGTTTCAATGAGATTTATTAGATGATATTTGTGATAAAATGCAAATGAGTCAGGTATAGACATTTAACTCAACAGCTTTGTTAAAAGTAAGTTATGCCTTGAATGTTCCCATTATTAATAATAAGACAGAGCTAACAGCAGAGTGAGTGATGAAAGCCACCATATTTTAGGAATCTAAAATCTATTTAATGTGTTATCTCACTCTAATCACTCATAAAGATGAAGTGTGATGAATTCTACTATTTTGTATGAGAATTCATAAAGTAAAAATCATGTCAATCATTTCACAACTTATTTGTTTCTTACAGATTTAGACAGTGACTAAGTGCGGAGGCAAACAGACTCACTTTACAAGCTCATTTACTACATTTCAAGGAATGTGGAAAAGTATGAGATTCTATAAGTTCTCTGCAGTTGAGTGTAGCTCAAAAATAAAAGAAGATTAAAAATGGAATGTTTATTTATCATTTAAAAAAGTTGCAGTGGGAAAGACATAAGGCTTATCAGTGTACAACTCTGTGTTGTCTATAGGCAGGAAGCATCAACCATAAGTGTAATAGAAAGTTTATGATCGGAATGTGTTTAAATGATCAAATATATTTGTAACAGCAAAATCATCAGAATATCCCATACCATGACCCCTCAAAAAGGCAAGGTAAGAAGGCCTAAGAACAAAACATAGGATCAGAATAATATCCCAGTCTTTAGTAAAATGTAGAATGAAAAATACAAAAGCAATAATGCAATGTTGCTGTTGCTTTGCAGTGGTTTATTTTTAAACAAGAAAATGTTTTTCTACAAAAGATAGTAAAGTTCATGATTGATTTGCAACTAAAAACTGAAGACAGTTTCTTCTGATGGTAGAAGTCAATAAATCATGAATAATGGCAGCATGAATGGAGGATATTCACATGGTAGAAATCAAATGCTAAGGAAATAATGGAGCTGTTTTCAACATTTGCAGTTCAAGCATGCAAAAACACAGTCTACTCATATAACTCAAGTATGCAGACATCATTTATACAAAGGATAGTGGTTGATTAATGTTAAAAGGATTCCCAATAAAGCTCTGACAACAAAAGTACTTCAGGGGAATGCAGAGGCATAAAAGGATTCCTCCCATGGAGACCAAGTGCCTGTGAGGTTCTATATGATTCTATTTGAAGATATTGTAAGAGTATATATTTCAGTGGCAAGTCAGTTTTAGAAACAGAACTAGAGATAGTAGCTTAATTATCCAACTTAGTTCAAATGCATGTAACTGAATGTCTAGAATATCAATTTAGACTTGAGTGTTCAGAACTTATGGAATGATGGACACTCGTGGAAAAGGGTAGTATTGGGCAGAAGTTTAAATGTTTTCCACAACTCTTACTCAACTGGGAGCTTCAAGAGTAGACTGCAGATTTCCCTTGTACAACAGTACAAGTAAGCAGTACTTATTAGGAAAATAAGTAAGAAACTCTAAACTATGTCATCTCCACTTGGGAGTGAAAGAAGTTTTGGAGAATTACTTTCTTATTTTTCTAAAGTAGACTTAATAACAAGTATGGTAAGGCAAGTGAGAACCAATCAAATGAATGTATACTTTTATCAAACATAGAAGCTACTCTTACACTGTAAGAGCCCACTTTTATCATGTGTACTCCAACAGCTAGTACTAAATGAGCACTTAAGTATATTTTTATTGTTTACTTACATGCATTATTTTCTGTTAATGTACACTAACTCCAAAAAGTAGGAGTGATGGTCATAATTCAATGAGGAAAACCTACTTAAAGAGCTTAACATAATTTGTTTGATACCAGTGCCCCACATTGGAATAACCAAAATTTCTATTCTAGTTTATGTGACACAGGAACCCTCTTCCTCATCCTTGATGGTCTGTGGATTACTGATGTTGCTGGAAATAAAACTGGCCTGTATTGCAAGTTTGAGAAACAAAGAGATGCAAACTCACTCAAGACGGCCTGTGTGCCTTTTGGGGGGTTGGCACTCAAATGTGGCACCAAACCCTGGATCCAATCAAATGTTTAGTACTGTCCAACCTTCCATATGGTTGAGAGATCTGGGTCTGTCACAGATGTCGCAGGCAGCTTCCTACATCACCTGCAAGACATATGTGACGTAAATGTGAAAGCAGAATTTCTGAAAGTTACCCCACCTGGGTTTGTAATGGTGAGGCAAAGATCAGCACAGTAGCAAGCTTGGGAACCAGGCAAAGTTTGAGGATCATTCTCTGCAAGGCCAGAGTCAGCTGCTCAACAGGGAGCTGAAATCGGGCACTTTGAGGAAGCGGAGGAGGCAGGGCTGGCAAAAGAAAAGCTTGGAGGACACATTGAATCACAACTTCTAACAATGTGGCGTGGCTATGCAAACAACATCAGACAGGCCAAACTTCCATGCAAAAAAAATCAAAGACTGAGTGACTCTTTTTGGGCAAGCGTGTCTGGCAGCCTAAAAGGAGGAAAGGAAAGGCTTCAAGTACAATATGCTCTGCAGACAGAGGAGAGAGTCCCAGCCCAAAGACGGCTTCCATGTGTGTGAAGTGTGGAAAAGCTGAGACATGTACTGGGCTCTTCAGCCACATTCTCACCCTTGGAAAGCAATCCGGCACCAGAAAAATCTCCAATTTAAATGACAGCAAAATGTATGCTTGGAGTTATCTGACCAAATTAGCAACTGAGATATTCTAGGGACTTAATTTGCACATTGAGTTTTAATAGTATTATATTTGTATAGCAGATTATGTAACCAAAAATGTTAATGGGAAAATGATTTTATTTGACTGGGAAATTGGCACTCTGACTAATTGTCTGAAAAGGAGCCAATTTTAAAATTCAGATGCTATTTGAATGAACTAGTATTGACTGAATTAGGATTTATTGTGTAAAATATGCATGTTTTAAAAATAGCCTAAGGAAAGAAAAAAAAAGGACTCAATGAACTAAGTTTGTGTACTTCCTTGTGTTCTTGGATGAGCTTCCGAATGGCACAAATAAGACCACTGAAGTCATCAGAAAGACTGGGGCAGCATGAGATATGATAAAAGACCTGTAATGAACATATTGTAGGAATATGGCTTTTGTTTGTTCCTTTGTTTCTTTCTTTTCATCACTGGTAGGATGGATTGGATTCTATATACTACTTAGCCATAGAACAATTATTTGGTAAAGTTTTCAGTGACTTATGTATAAATGTCTTGATGTATTATATGCTTATCTATCTATCAATCTTCATGTATACTGTTATGGCATGACACATATACTTAGGAATAACAATGCTTTGAATGTGACATTACTGTGTTTGGTATATTATGGAAGTTCAAAACTTGTAACAAAAACTGATATTTTTCTTACTGTGAAGTTTATTAGCTGTTACTAGCAGATACTAAATAAGAAATAATACTGGGTAGTCATTATTCTTATTCTTATACTTAAATGGCTTTTTTTCTTTCATAACTTGCTTTTGGGGTATAGAACACTGCAAGGCTTCTTCAGAAAAGTCTTTTCCTCTTCACCCTATCTCTACAAGCCCCCCTCTTTAAGACAACATCTTCAAGTTGCCATAGACAACTGTGAGTGTTAAATGAATATCTTTGACAGGAGCTAAGACTTTTGGGCATTAAAATAAAGTTTTGCTTCTTTCTTGGCAAGTGAAGATTGAGCGTGTGCTTTGACACTCGGAGCAGAGGATGTAAGCAAGGCAACTTTCAGAGCCTCAGAGGTGTCGGTACAAGTAAAATCAGCAGTAGTCAACACTATGAAGGTCATTTCCCACCTATAGGATCCCAGCAAGTCAGTGAGCTCATTGCCTCTCTTGGCTGGTAGAGCCTCATTCTCTATTGTCAAATGCCACATAAACTGTCTTTCAACTTCTAGGGCAGCAATTCTCTAAGAGAAAAGCACAGAGGTAAAACAAAACCATGTGCAAACATTTTAAAATAGTGTTTCTTGATTCATTCACAAGAATGTTATTGTTGGGGGAGATTTCCCCTGAATATCACATAGAATACTTACTATGTTTGTTTGAATTCCTTCAAGAGCTGAAGCTATCAGTTTCTAAGTGAAAAAGTGTTTCCATTATCTCCTGGTTTGTTTCAGTCTTAGGATTTTAAAATATGATTATATTTGCATTGTGGATGTAGGAAACATTTTCTTGCTGGTCGTGAAATAACCCAACCTTTTCTATATAACATGTGCAAACTGATATCTACCTGTCACAAATTGAGATTGGTGGATTTTTTTTTTTCACTACGGGACACATCCACGTATCCAAACACCAGGGTAAGAAGCAAGATATATGCATAGCAAGGTTTACAATCATTTGAATTGTCTGAATACTTTCATTTTGCTCGTTTTTCAATTTTTCAAGTTTGTAAAAACATCCCCACATAGAGGTTACACCTGTGTTTAAACATTTTGGTCTAGTAAACTCCCCTAATACCCCATCACATAATTTCCACTAATATTTAATTCATTGCACGTAGCAACCTGTATAGCTATAAGAGAGGACATAAATTAGCATTGCAGAGTATGAACATTTGCTTCATGGCAAAACTGTTTCTTCTGGCAACCATTTTGCATTTTTAAAGCCACAAGCACCCTGTGTAACAGAACTCCAAGCAGCGGGGCAGCAAAATGGGATAAAGATACTGTAAGTAAATGAAAGAGGGCTGAGGGGTTAAAAACTTTGCTGGATGAATTTTACCATGGCTGCCCCAAATTCACAATCTCAGTGGATGAATGAAGAGGGTTCCATGTGGGATTTATAAACTTGCTGGAAATGGATGAGAAGCCTTCTGCTCTGCTGGAGTTTGTAAGTAGTTTCTAGGAGTTGCTTTCTACACAACTGAAATTGCTTGGATTGTTTTAGTTTTCTTCTGGCAAGAAATGTTTTTCATGTCTGCATATTTTTCTCTCTGTTCTCTTGGTTGGCTTGGTGACAAATTCTGCAAGACCCAGACACAAATGTTTCTTCTGAAGGCACTGTCTTGATCTCTGATCTATCTTGCATTGTGAACTTTGTTCCTTGGTGCTTGAACATTACCTCAGTGGTTACTGTTTAGATTTTTATTATAGGTTATTAGTTTCTGCCACTTATAAATTATGTTGTGAGACCTTATTTGTTCACTTTGCATATAGCAGGCCCAGACTGATTTATTTATATTTCCACTTTTCTAATATGAGTATAAACAGACATTTAATTCCAGAGCTGAAAGGTTATTGGCAAATTATAGTTGAGGTAAGAATATTTACCATAGAGCATTATGATCTAGAATTCTCTGGTGTTATGTGGGTGACTTATTCAGACTGTTTCTTCGCCAACAACCCATTGTAGAGCTGGGCATTAATAGCAATCTACCCAGAGTGTTTTTTTAACCTTCATGATGAGAGAAAAGAAAAGGCATTTCCCATTGGACATTCCCCTAAACAGCTAGTATGTCACAAAAAATGTCTAGCTATTTTGTAAGAAAAAATAAAATGATACTCAATCTCATAATCTCTTTGTTGGCAAACACTCTCTATTTTTTAAGAACAAGAAGTCATTGAAAATAAATCAAATTATAATTGCTTATAACACAATTAATATTTTCAAAAGATATAGAAAAGTCAGTGGCTGATACCCATTGTTCTGTGGAAGTTAAGATGGTCTGCTATCTCTTTCTTGAAGTTACCATTTGTTTTTATTCTAAACTATTGAAAATTTGTGATATAGATGATGAAATGATACATGCCATGATTATGATCTCTCCTCTTAAATGTATATTAAAATGTAAGAGAATTATATGTAGATATACCATATACCATATGCACATATGCATAGGTTATTACCTGGAAAATACTATATAAAGTTCAGTGGAAATTCGAGTATTTCCAAATAAACCTTTAGGTAATGAAAGTATTGAGTTACTAATATTAGAATTGATATGTTCATGCCAGACATTTAGATTCAAGTACTATATTCTACTTAAAATGCATCTTAGGTAAGTTATTTAAACTTTCACCTATAAAACTGAAGTGATAAAATACATTTTAAGTTGTTATGAAAGTTAAATGTGCCAGTATACATAAAGCTTTTATCATAGTCTATAGGCAACATTGTTAGTACACTGTTAGCATTAGCCATTGCATTGTGATAACTATTGTATAGCCTAAATTACCACATTGCCTGGTATAATACCCTGGTGCTAATCAAGCACAATTAAAACAAAAGATAGGGATAAAACGTTTGAGTATTATAATACATAATAATGGATCTACTTGTTGTTAACATGTCCTTAAATAATATAAACAAAAGGCGTCTTTATCCAAAAATCATAAATAGTGGCTGCCTGGAAGAACAGCATCCCTAGATTCTTTGTTACACACTTTTTGGCTAACTATCTATATTTAATAGCTATTTAGGCATCAAATTTTAAACTCGTGTTATATAAGCGAATCATGCAACAGAATTTAGATGAATTAAATTTTGGGTTCATCTGAAAAATATTTATATATGATAATCATTGATACTTCTATAAATGGATGAATTGTAAAGTTAGGCTTTGTGAATTCAGATAACATGCCAGCATAATAGAGATAATCTCTCATTTAAAAAAATGCAAAACAAAGATCTTTAGAAAGACTAGGTCATTGTGTGGGTTTGTTAGCACAGCCAATGTAGTGATTTAGGCTTCTGTTTCCCCATCTTATGCCTAAATGTCTTTCTTCCTAGTTTTCACATGTGATTTTCTTTCTTCCTTTCTGGAGAGCTGTGAATTTCTCCAATCCTCAGGGTCCAGTGTGATTATATTTTACCAGTATGCGAGTTGCTGCCTCTAAGAAACAGGGACCTCTCTTGTATTGTAGGATTTGAGACGTAGTATACTTGAAGGAAACTGCAAATAAAGCTTGTGTCAGGATGAGTAACAGTACAATTATAAGCTCATTCATAATATAGAAATGTATAGAGAATATCAAAGACTCATCCGTTTCAGTCTTAGAAATAAAGAATCAGTCAAATATACTCCTTTCCCTTTTATAGGGGTAAAACTGGATACAATGATATTAAATTATTAGAAATTACAAAATCTTTAATGTACTTTCCTTCTTCTTGCTCTTGGATTTTCCTGGAGAGTACAAGAAATACTAACTTTCACCATCTCAAAACACTTTTACATTATAAACATTTGAATGCAAGTAAACAATAATTATTATTGACCTTATAATGGACTATGGAAATACTAAGCGTTATGTAAATTTTTATGGGAACGTTATGTAAATTTTTAGAGGGACGAGAGAGTATCATCTTAATTAGAATGCTTGCATTACGTATGTTAATTGTTAAAGTATTTATTTTGGAAAATGAAGAGAAGTTAATAGGGGCGGCAATAGTGTAGCATGTTTCCCTAATTTATAATCTTTTATAGGTGACAAAGTATGAAATCAATTGTGCTACTTTATAGCAGGGAATTGGTTTTATTGCAAAGGGGGCTAGATCATAATTGATGATGATAAATTATTTTTGTTTTTATTGACAAAAGCACTGTCATATATTACTTATATAGTTAAACCTTTATTTTACTTATCTTGGTCTCAAACTTAGAAATAGCAATGCTTGCTTTTGGTCCCTGCAAAAACTCTTTCTTTTTCTCTGGGAAGTACAACCCGACTGCCATTTCACCCTCCCTCTCTTCCCTCCCCTTTTCTTGAAGTGCTTCTTTTGTTTGTCTCCATTACACCAGCACGAAGGGACACAGTGTTTCTGCACAGTGGGAGTTGGCAATCTCAGAAGAGGCTTTTCCAGCACTGCTTTTTAGACTGAAATCATTACAATCTTCAATAGCTACTTGGATTAAAAAAAAAAAAGGACAGAAACTAGCACATTATTATTCTCAAAACCATCTCAATGTAAAAAGAGGCTATTTGCTTGGTTCTCCCCCATCTTCCCTTCCTCCCTCCTCCTTCCTCCCCAGCTCATCTTGCTTCTTTTTCTTCTAAATGTGTTTCCTTCACACCTAAGTTTGGTTTGCATGGTCCTGATTCACTAATTCTATTCAAACTGAGTATACAAATGCATTTTTTCCTGTTGGTTCTGAATATTTTTACACTGCTTATGCAAAAAGAAAAGGCTGTATCTTTCATTCATTGGTATTTGATTTTTATCTTTGAGAATGTCAAATTTATCAGCACTGACCCAAGTAATGCCTTCAAACCCAGAAATTATTAGCATATTTACCACTTGATGGAAAGTAGTTTTAGCAATAACTTTACAACAATTTGTAAGTAGATGAGAATTCTTTTTCATAGATATTCATGCATCAAACTCTAATCTCCTGTTTTTCTGAAGGCTCCTAAGTGTCTGCTTTCATCACTAGTAGCATTTGTTTATGTACATGCTCACAAGTGACCTGAAGTACACAGAAGAGGTTCTGGGTATAAGATGCTGCTGGTAATGCCTTCCCCCCATGAAAGGGATTAGTGTACATGAACACATAATATTTCCAACAGAGGTTTGTAGTGTTGCCTTGTAATTTATTTGTTCTCTTCAGTGAGCATAACTATGAATAATGAAAGGGAATGGCCTGAATAAAAGAGAGTAATTTATGTACTTTATCAAACCTGCACAACCAATTTATATCCTGGAAAGCAACTTGATGTATGTGTATTCAAATAAAACAAAAATAATTTTTTTGTGCTAAGTAAGTAGAGAAAACACTAAGAAAGAGAAAACAAAACAAATGTTTATAATTTATTATCTATGCTTTTTATTTTCACACCTTTTAAAATAATGATTCAGTGAAAAGTCGTAGAGTATATTTGGTTCCATTTGAACCTACAATATTCCCTGGCTCCACCATCTTCCCAGAAGATGTCAGTAAAGCTTTTCTATCGGTTTTCCTCTAGTCATAGGGCTTAGAGAGTAACCACTAGAGAGGGTGCTTTTTAATTAATATTTTGTTAATACTATTTATACATTTTATAGTTAGTTGATTCCATTTATTTCTTTAGAGTTTAATTTTGTTGCTTCAAGTTATATCACAGGAACAAATGCAAGTTTACCTAAAACCTGAGCAGTATAGCTCAACAGCATTTTTCCTGGCAAAATTTGTTCTGTACTTCAGGGTGTAGTTTCAGGGATAGTTTTCTATTAAGCTCCATCCCTCTCTCTGCTATCCTGGGTTTCTAGCAGTCTCTTTCGCAGTCCTGTGGCCATGCATTTGCTTTCTGTGGTGCACATTAAGCATTCTTCTGCAACATCAGCATTTATGTAGCATAACTCTCTCCTGATGTTTTAAAATGCCTTAAGGATCTCTGTGTTGTGTTTTTGCTCCTCTAAAGACCTCCATTACTACTTTGTATGCTGAGACTTGTTAAATGCTTGATGGAAAAAATAGAAAATGACTGTGGTTTAGAATCTCTTCTGTGTGACACATCTTATGTTTGTCTATGCATTAGAAGTACAACAATCATTGCATCAACAATAAAAGACAGATATAAGAACAAATTTGTACTTATAGTCTTCAAATCAATATATGTATATTTATATATGCACCCACTAATATGATTGCAGATCAAATTCTAATATTTAAAAAGTCCTGAAAATGTGTGCATAAATTGCATTTCTTATGTTCTCTCAATAGAACTATAGTGTGAAATAGAGTGGAGTTCAGTTTTAGTATTGCACCTGCAAATTATAGCTCTTCAAAACGCACCAGTTGCTCAAAAGGTTATGAATGATGTCATTTGCATCCACACAGGGAAAGATTCTTGCTTGACTTTTCAGATCTGTTTACAGAGATCCAAAATGTTCCGCCTATTTGTTTATCTAAAATATGTTTCTTTGTGAATGCCAGAAAGGAATTGCTACTGTAATCCCAGGTATCAATTTGCTTCCTGTAGGATATTGCCTTATGATCCCTCCTAGGTATCCTTTTATTTTTTTATAATCCCAAGCCCTAGAGGCATCATTTCAGCCTAAGTCAGTGATTTAGAGGCTCTCTTGCTTTTATTTATAAATGTGTGTGCTGTAAAAAGTTATATAGCTCAGAATATAATGAAAACTGCTCACAAAATTTTGCTTTGAAAAATCACAAATATGTCCTCATAAATATAGGTTCATCCCAGACATACAGTTTTGTAATACTAGGTAACTACCTACCTCACAGGTTTGTTCTACATTCTGAACTATTTTAGTATTTCAGACTCTGGCTATTGGTGTTTCACACAACACATCCTATTTCCTAGTATGTATGTTACCAAATCATCTTTTCCTTCTGGACAAGCTTTAGTCAAATATTAAGGCTAACACAGAACACCTTAGGCTAAGCATATAATACAATTAATGATGTTGGTCATAGGTTATTGGGTGGAACAGAACTGAGTTGTGAGAAAGATTGAAATGAATTAGATTTGATTAAGGGTCTAAAACTTGGGAAGATGCTATATATTGTATGTGTGTGAACTAACATATCTACACACACACAGACACACACACACACACACACACACACACACACACACACACACCAATATCTATGGTATATCAGAAACAAATTATATTTATATCAGGTTACAGGTTGAATGCTCATCAGCTTTGCATATTCCCTGATTGTCAGCTTTAATTTTCAAATATTACTTCATTGTTATAAGTAATGGAGAATGTCCAAGTAAGAAAGAAAAAGGCTTAGGACAGTGGGAAGGTAGAAGAAGAAGAAAAGAAAAGCAGAAAAAAAGAAAAGGGGGAGGGAAAAGAAGAAAGGTAAAAAACTCCAACAAATTATTTTTAAACATACTTTTTGGTTAATGATAGGTTAAATAAGACCTACTGTTTTTGATTTAAATATATTAATTTCAATGGATGTACTCATGCTGACATAATAGAAGTGTTTTAAGGTAATGAATCATTATTTTAAAGGTCACCAATTGGATTTCTCCACCTGAATAATTTTCCACCTGCCATTCTGCAGGTGGATGGTTTCACACATGCAGCTTTGCTGGCTTGGGAAGTGGCCTGAGTGTTGCCAAGCTTTTAGCTGGAAACAAACATACTTTCAAGTCCCAGGGTCTGTGGCTAATCCTTGTCACTAAGATTTTTGGATGTTTGTCATTAAAACCTAATTTTTTCCTTACTCAATTTTCAAGGAAAATATAATGAAAACAGCCTGCTTTCTATCGGTGTTTGATAATTTCCTCTGTACCTTCTGTATTTACATCCTTTTGCCCTTCCAACTCAACCAGCCCCTCCTGTGTCCTTCTTTTTAAATTCATGACTTCTTCTTCTTTAATAATTATTGCTCCACACAAATAACACGTACTATGAATACAATCTGTTAAATATAGTTTTGCTTGTATGTATTTAAGGTTTACAACTTGAGACTGGGTCACATATCATGGTATTCATGCTAGAGGATACTGATTTTTCCCTCTCTTAGCTATTAATTGCCTATAGTTCTACATCAAGGGGTGGGGCCCTGTGAGAATTTCTTTATCTAGATTCATACTTCAACTAGTATTGTCATTATATGGGGCTAATGACATAACCATACGTTTGAGATTCCACTGGGACAGCTTCGCTGTAATATGTAGAAGATATTATGTAATAATAGGCATGCTTTTCCTCCTGCCTTTACAATCTTCTACTCCTTCTTCCAGGATGTCTCCTGAGCCTTAAGTTTAGAAGTTACATTGTAAATACAGCAATTGGGCTTGGGTCGCTTGCAGTTTATTGTTCTTTGGAATTGACTAGTTGTGGACTTCCATGAGAGTTTCTATCTTCAGAAAGCATCATCTCTGTTGACATGTAGGGAGAGAGACTTATTTGTGTGTTTAAAGATAATTTTTTAAGAATGGAGTTATAAAAGTATATTTGTTCAAGGAACATGGCACTAGGTTCTCTTCTAGTATTTAAGACCTTACCAGCCAAGGTTATTTGGCTAGCTTTGCAATAGCTGGCATGAATCCCTTCCCAGTGAATATAACGCTAACTCCAATTATGTGTCATTTCTTACCACTGAGATGTAAGTGGCACTATTGTACTGTTGGGGATATATTTATTATTGTGCTGACCATTGTTGAAGTCAGAAGGCTTTAAATTTGGGAAGAAATATTGGTTGTTTCTCTCCTTTATCAGATTGCACCATATCTTTAATACTATGAGTGCTAGTCCTCACAGAGTAGGCTTCCATGTCAGTTCCTGCTCAGTAATTCCAAGTACTATGTACAAAGTGTGGCAACAACATAGTCGATACTTTTCTGTGTTTCTTTTGGACTTTCCTGATCAGCAAATAAAGAGGAGGTTCGCATGCCTAGCATTTGTATTTTTGTTTGTCCATTATTCTTGGGAAATAAATTATCACCCGAGAGGTATAGCTTCTTATGCACAAATATACATTTGTCCTGGCTGTTTGAGGACTCACTCTTTAAACCAAGGGGTCCTCAAACTTACAGATCTGCCTGCCATCTGACTCCTCAGTAAGGGTATTAAAGGTATGTGCCACCAATACCTTGCTACATATATATTTTAAAGTAAACATAAAATAGAATGTTTTCCTAATGCATTTTCAAACTTCCTTGGTGTTATTTGTCCCTTCTCACTCTATCTCCATTTTCATTGACTTTTCCCTTCCCCACTAAAGCAGTACATTTTTTTCCCATTTACTTCCAAATAGCACCTGTGTCCTACGATTTTGCCTCCAAAATGCCCCACCTACCTCTACATAGCCTCTTTTTACTTTCCTGGATTTTGTGGTTTACTCCCAGTTAAATTTTAAAATTCAGAATTAAAAGACAGCTTTCCACATTTGCCTTTCTGTGTCTATGCTACTTCACTCAGTATAATATTTTCTAGTCCCACAGATTTACCTGGAAATTTCATTTTCTTGGAGCTTAACATAACTCTGGTACATGCAAGTACTGAATTTCTGTCTCCATTCATCAGTTGAAGGGCATTTAGATTGTCTCCCTTTCCTAGATACTGTGACTGGAGTAACAATGAGCATGCAAATATTTATTGATTAAGATGTCAAGTCTTCTCAGTATATGTGGAGGAGTAGGTCACATGGTACATCTTTTAGTTTTGGGGGAGAATTTATCCAAATTGATTTCCAAAATGGCAGTATCAGTTTTCAATACCACTAGTAGTGAATGGAAATTCTTCTTGCCCACATTCCTGACAACATATGTTACTAGTTTTTGTTTGGTTGGTTGGTTTGATTTGTTTTGTTTTCTATCCATTCTATCTCTGGTACAATGAATCTCTCTAAAATAAGTTTTAATTTGCTTCTTCCTAATATTTAAGAATCAAACACTTTTAAAGATGTTTATTGGCAGTTTTTCTTTTCTTTCTTTCTTTCTTTCTTTCTTTCTTTCTTTCTTTCTTTCTTTC
>NW_021604576.1:10114211-10179402 GCF_004785775.1 Grammomys surdaster | reverse complement strand
TTCTTTCTTTCTTTCTTTCTTTCTTTCTTTCTTTCTTTCTTTCTTTCATTTTTTTTTCTGAGAACTCTAGATTTGGACCCATTGCTCAGTTTTTAATTGAATCAATTGTTTTCTTAGATTGTAATTTTTCTTTTTTATATATTCTGGAAAAAAGTTCCTGTCAGATATTCAACCCTCAAAGATTCCTCCTGACTCTGTGGGCTAAGCTTTTGCTGTTCTGAGTGTTTTGATGTCCCATTTGTTGGTTGTTTACCATATTCCTGAGATGAGTTGGACAACACATTGCCTCCAGAAATTAGGAATTATTCAGGTTCATGTTGGCATAAAATTTTGTGCTGCTATAAGTGAATGAAACTAAAGGAAAGAGAGTTTTACACAGGGAGCTTCATCTAAAAGGAAGCTTATGTTGAATTATAGAATGACTGTGCATATTATAAATAGGACATTTAGAAAGCATTGAGTCAGGAAGTCTTATTTGAGAAACTAAGAAATAAAACTTCTCACATTTTAGCATAAATAAAAAGGAAAACTATATGAGTATATTGCTACATCCTTTCAGACTCATGCAAGAGGCACTTGAAGATGACAATTCTTGAAGCCTAAACATCTTGTGAACCTCTTTTGGAGGTACACAGCCTCTAGAGATTAAGATCCGGTGGAGGACTATAGCCAGACAAAGAAAGTTCAGAACAGACTTGGAGGTAGATCTTAGACACCTAAGGAGCACAGTTGAAGAAAATAGGTATAGCTGTCAGTAGTTCATCTACAGTTTCTAAGACACATGATATAGCTGTTCAAAATATAACTTACTGTGAGAGCAGATGCAGATATTGCTTTAAAAATGAATTTTTGTTTTTATTTATTTGTTTATTTATTGTTTCACCAATCTAGGAAATTCAAAGTTTGCATTAATATTTCGTGTCTGTTCATTGTCACTTAATACAATATCTGAGTATCTGAAGTTGAGAAAAAGAGAAAGAAAAAATTTTATTTTATCCCAAGTGGAGCTTGAAATACAGATAAATGTACTGGTAGTTTTTATCTTACCTAATATCAATGAGCTGGGCATACTGGAACTGTAGGATCCTGAATGCAATAGTAAGCTCTTGAGGGGAAAAAAATCTGCACCGATCAATAGCTTGTTTTACTGTAAAAATCCTTCTGGGCTTAAAATTTTGTTTTCTTGTATTATAATAGAAACCCTGAAGAGCACTAAGGAGGGCTAATCAAAGAAATAGCAGGAAGAAGCATATGTGTTCCAGTGCAGGAGTGTCTTTATCAGGGACATTATATTTTCCACACAGACTGCTACTTAACAAGATTTTCTTATTATCTCCATGGCATTATTGTTTTAATAAAGGTTTTTCTAGCAGTAAAATGAGTTCAGCAACATATCTTAAAATAGAAAAGTGATTGTTTGCATAGATTGTGTGTATTGTGTGTATGTATGTGTATATTTATGTGTTGTGTCATAAATTCTCCTAATGTTTTACTTGAATACTGAAAAAATATTCATCCAATCAAATCACCCAATATTTTATGTAATGACTATATAGTATATGGTCTGTATGTCAGTGATGATATTTTGTATGTACTTATTAAAATATTTTTTATCTTAAAATGTTAATGTGTGATAAAAATGTTAATCTGATATTATAGATGCAAATTGTGGCTATCTGCTCTTTTCTTGTCGAACAACTTCACTGTGAAATGCAAGCACATATGGCCAATGATACAAGTTTTCAGCATTGTGACATGGAAGGAAGTGACTTTTTCATTCTTTTTATTTTTGGTTCTTTCAGAAGAAATATTAGTTGGCAGTAGTTGGAAACAAACACCTTGATAAATCAGGAAGATGCTAAGTAAAAATATAGGGAAAGACAATTGTGCATGAAACTTATCATTGGTAGAAGGGAATTAAGGGTAGAAAGTAAATTCATGATCAGATACGAACAGGGAATTTCCAGATACAAATGTTTTCAATACATGGGAATTGTTGAATATAGTAGACACTCACCAGACATTTTCACACTTCCCAGTTCCAGGGTCTCAAGTATACCTCATCCTCTTTGTAGAGCTTTCCCTTTGACTATGTGAGCTATCCAATGCCTCCTGATCACCTTACATGAGACAGCTAGAGCAGTATGCACTTAGGATGACTTTCCTGAAAAGTTCCAATCTGAACAACATAACCAGAATACTATTAAAATGTTCGAAAGGACCCAATACTGGATTCAATTGTAAATTTTTTCCATTAATTAATTAATTAATTAATTCACTTTACATCCTGATCACAGCCCCTCCTCCTGTCAGTAACCCCCATAGCTGTTTTCTAATACTCTGCCTACACGACTGCTAGCTCCTTGAAGATGGAGGCCATGTTAATCTTTTCTATAATATTCTCACCCATTCTATTGTTAATGTTTTAATAGATTTAAACGAGAACAAAATAGAGAAAAGCTATAAAGTTAAAGTTCTGGCAAAATGGTCATTAAAACTTCAGAAATATCATAAGTTCTTAATAGTATTGCAAGTATTCTACAATGTGTACAATGTGCTCATATATGTTCAAAAAGATAATTATAATCATTTACCAGGGTACTTTCTGTACAAAAAAAAAGTCTTCTTAGATATGTAAGGAGAGATTGTAAGTGCAGCCGTATAGAAGAAGATATTACATATTCAGTATCATCAATAAATATTGATTATATGTATACAACCCTTTGAAGAAACATTTGTTTACCTAAACTAGAACCAGATGTGTAAGGCCGAACATAACTGATCTGTCAATACCTATATATACATATTTGCATGTTCAAATTGATGACACCAAGCTGACAAATAGCTATTAGTTATTATAAAAGAGCCAAGAAACTAACTAGGTTTTCATAAGTGGCTACAAGTATAGAAAAAGAGATTGGATTAGAGACAGAGAGTAAAGTAACATCTCGGTTTTCCCATCCAAAATGGTTGTGGTAAAACATCAGCCCTTATCTCTGGGGACTTCCCAAGGTTGCTTTTTTTTTTTTTGTCAAATATGTTTACATTTAATTTATATTGGATCCTATACCAAAACATAGATAATTATAAATCAACTATTTTGCTTTATACATTGATAGTGAAGTATGGGTAATACCTAATTCCTAACAAGAACCAAAACAATCATTTTCTTGGTAAAATAATTTAATAATGAGAGTTGCTGCTACTGTTGCCAAAAAATTTAAAATTGAAAATTGTTTATCTTGATAGATATTTTACTTATATTTTAATTACTTCATATGTAAGTTCAAAACTTGCAAATGGGGTCATAATTTAAGTCCAACAAGATGCATTGAAAGAACTCTAACTTAACTTAGACCTGTCAAATAATTCTGAAAGTATGATGCAGTGATGATGGTGAACTGACTAGCTTGACTGCGCTTAGAATGAGATCAGTACCAAGTGTGAACTACTTGGTAGTGAGCAGTGTGTGTATGGTGCTCAAGAAAGCTAGTGAATATGTCAACCAGAAAATCAAATACAATTTGAATACTAGTTTGTTTCTTCATACCAGGTTTATAGTTGTTTATGTTCTACTCATTTATAAGGTTGCTATAGGGATAGAAATCACATATTTCTTTGTTCTGTTATAGAGATTTAAAAATAACTGAGTTTTCTTATTGAGATTTTACCTAAAATATTCTTTTAGTTTAACTTTTAAAAAAATGAAAAACAATGTGGTGATAAAGGTGGAAATTTATGGCTGAACATGGTTATGAGCATAGGAGGTACTTGATGGCTTACTCCTAAAGAAGAATACCAATATATGAAAAATTCATATGTTTTTCAAAAGCTGAAAATGTAACTCACTAATAGAGTACTTGTTTAACATGTATGAGTCTCTGGGTTCAATCCCTAGGACTATAAATATGCATTTGTGTGTTTATCCTTTCAAAGAGTACGATTAAGAGCCTGGTGTTCCCATCAGTGTTTTTTAGGGAGAAGGCTTTGTCATAGTACTGGGGATTCGGATGTAAAACTGTGTTGAATTTCCTAGAAGGTTTATTTTCAATAAATTCATAACATTATATTTGCTCTACTTTGATTTTTGATTTTTGTAGTCCATGGGTATCCCTTATAATATATATTTCATGGAGTGCCTTGTAAAAACGTGACTGATTGCTTCATTAATTAATTTATTGATAAAGTAAGAAGGAAGGCTTTGATATCAGGCAAACCTGGCTTTTCATTCAACTCAGCAACATTATAGCTGAATAATCCCTAAACATTCCTTAAGTCCTGATTAGTTTTCTTTTCTTTTCTCTTCCTTTCTTTTCTTTTTCCTTCTCTTCTTTTCATTTCTTTTTCCTCTCTCTTTCTCTCTCTCTCTCTCTCTCTCTCTCTCTCTCTCTCTCTCTCTCTCTCTCTCTCTCCCTCTCTCTCTCTCTCTCTCTCTAGATCTAGCTCTCTCATTTATTTTTCATTATTTTTGAACATAAAATTGAGGTAATAACAGAACCATTTTCCTTTTATTTAAACATCAATAAAATTCTTTTTCCATTTTTCTTTTTAAAAGTTATTTTTGACAACATTGCTCACATATACCATGCATTCTAACTACTCTTGTTTCCACTTTTTCTCATCTCTTCTCCACTCCCTTTGTCAACTGTCTCTGCCCTTTCCAAATCCCTTCTCAACACTCATCTTTTCATGTTGCTTTGTGGTTCACTAGCTACTAAAGCCTAGTGGGCTTAGTGTTAGTACAAATCCCAAGAAGAAGCTTTGATATCAGGCAAACCTGGCTTTTCATTCAACTCAGTAACATTCTAACTGAATAATCCCTGAACATTTCTTAAGTTCCGGTTAGTTTTCTTTTCTTTCTCTTCTCTTCTTTTTTTTCATTTCTTTTTCTTCTTTCTCTCTCTAACTCTCTCATTTATTTTCCTATTTTTGAACATAAAAGATGTAATAACAGAACCATTTTCCTTTTTATTTATTTATTTATACTCTTTTTTATTTATTTATACTCTGCCTCATCCAGAATCTATTGGTAGCCAATAGTTCATCAGGGTGGGCTAGGGTTCTGTGAGCCCCCTTTTCATCCATTATTGATTGTTGATAGGCCTATTTCAGGTAACTGTGGCTACATGAACTCAGGATTACAATTGCCCAGAAGAAAACATTCCATAACACTTCTTCCTATCATCTTGCAGTTTTATTCTTTCTCCAATCCCCCTTTTGTAATGTCTCGTGAGCCTAAGAAGGAATAGTGTTAATTTATAGGTGTCAGATGCCATCTAGGAGAGGCTACAGCTAATGGATGATTTTCCTGAGATTGTTCACCATTGTTTTGCATGGTCTGTGATAGATGAGTTGTAGGAGGCGAGACTATAAGGGACGTCATCCCAAGGCTTGCTTTTTATTAATATGCCTTTCCTGCCATTATTAAATAATATAATAATTTATTTAGAACTGAATCCAAGAATGATGGTTGCTTCTATCACAATTGTGCCACTGTTGTGGCAATGGGCATATCTTGCTTGCTAGGTTGATATTATGGAATGCAGAATTCGAAGTTGGATGTGACATTAGATACTGTTTCTTCTGGAATCTTGGAATTATGAAAGCTAATATACCATTTCCCAGCTTTCTTTACAGTAAACAATATACTGTATATCTTTATTTTAGCTAATGAAGCATTAGAAAAATATGATAGGAGAATTGGTTTTATCTCTTTTTTGATATAGATATGACTGAGTATGTTTTCTTTCCTACCTCTTGCCTTTGAATATACTGTTATTCAAAAGAGGGATAACCAGTTTTACAACTGAGGTCAATACAAAAAATATGGGAAAGTGTCAATATGACAATAGCAGTACAGAATGATTTAAAAACCCGCATCCCTGCTCACTTTGCTGAAAAGTTGCATGACCTATTATGCAGCTCTTTCTTGATGTCTCCTTATGGCTTAGATGAGTATCAGCTACTCAAGCTGTTGTGAATCAGAGCATTGCTTAGAGTTATCCTAAGGGCTTTGTGCAGTGTTATTATTATTTTAAAGGTTCCTTTTATTAATTGTGTCATACACGATTTCCTAAAATATTTGGAATGATATATTTTTAGATAGAAAAAAATAAAAATTGCATAGATAAAAATCATTTCTTACTATAAACAAAGGTAAGTTTGAAAGGTTTTCAACATAACCACAAGAACTTTGACTTGTAAATAACACCTTCTATGTGCATCATTATACACGAAACCTACAAAAATATTTGCAAAATTGTATAAAATCATAGTCAAAGAACAAGCAAGGCAATCAACAAAATTCCATAAACACTCTTGTGATCACTGTTTCTATCACAAGGACTTATCAGGATGACCAAAATATCTGAGCTACCTTCCCTGTCCAAGCCCAAAGCCATTTTCATGTCTGAAGCCTACTTCCTTGTTCTAGCCTAAAATTTAGATTCCTGTCTGAAATTACTTCTTTGTTCTAGCCTAATGTCAGGTACAAGAATGCCCATCACAATGTTGTCTATATTAGTGAAAACATGGAAATAAAAGAAATGAAAATATAACTGAATTACAGCATGTCCAGAGTATAAATTATTATATAACTATCATAAAACAACAAAAAGAACACTGAGGCAAGGTATAATATCTTTTGTAATCTTGCTATGTAAACTGCCTTTTTATAGGAATTTTATGAGGTACTGTGTGAATCATTCTGTAGAGTGATGTAGATGCATCAATATCCAACTCAATGAAATCATTTATGTGAGGCACGTAGAAGTAATGTATAATGTTTTCCAGTGAGACATTTTGATTTCAAGCAGAATGTATAACTTATAGTTGAAGGAGAAGTCTCAAATTACCTTCAAATACCATAGGCCCTGGTTTGGGTTATAATAAACCAGAAATAATCTAGATAAAAACTCATCAAAGAGCTGTAGGGTAGGCACCAAATCATACGACTAGCCAAGACACATTTGGTAAGTACAGATTCTGGAAGAGAGAGTTTTCTTTAGTGATATATTCCCGGACAGGTAACCACACTCCAGTGGATGGCCACACATACACACAAGAATATATAGGCAGTACAAATTGAACTTGCTGGGCTTTTAAGAATGAAGGACAAAAATAAACTAGATAAATACGGTATAGGAGGTAGATTTGAGAAGAATTCGGTATGGTGGTGAATATGATCAAAATATATGAATATGATATTTCTCAAGTTGCTTATTGAAAATTTAAAAAGTAATGAGTATATAACACTGGGATATTGATATTTTACACTGTATAGAGTACCATGGAGAAAATATTTTATATTTCTGATTGAGATAAGATTCATATGTCTAGAAAACAGTCACATGTTTAAGTTTGTAAGCAATATTTAAGACACATAATAACTCATCTCTAAAAAGAAAACCACTGCACTTTGCTCAAAAATGGCCTCATAGGTACATGTTTTCTCATAAGTCAGTGTTGAGTCCTTCATAATATGTAAATTGATCATAAAGTAATGTAATTTTACGCTATACAAAATGGGCAATCTTATTTTGGCCTAAAATGATGACAATAGATCATCTATTTAAATTAGTTGTAAAACAAAGTCATATTTTTGTCTCTGTCTGCCTCACTCTTTCTTCTCTTTGTTCACTCCCTCCTTGTTTCTCTTTCCCTTCATTTCCTCTCGCTGTCTCACCTCCTCATCATTCCTCTCTCCCTTCCCTTCTCTTTTCTTCTCTCTCCCCTCCTCTCCAATTCTCACAATCCACAAAACACATCTTATTTTGTATTCTCACACTTTCATGGTTTTAAGCAAGTTATCTTTCATTTGAACCTATGAGAATTAGTTATATATAGAAAAAAAGCATTAAAATGTAGATATTCTTTTCCGATATAATATTTCTGAGATCAAAATGTTTAATATTATATCATACTTTGTGAAAATATTTATTGAACACCCTCTGGTTACTAAATTGTATAATTAATACTTGGGATTATTATTTTCAGATTTTCTGAGAGAGGAAAAAAACTGTGTACTTGATCAGATGAATAAAGAACACAAATGTCCCAGGACATGTGCTTAGATGGAGAGGAGTGAGGGTAGGTTGATAGATATTTCATTAGTCAAAAGAAGGCAGTTAAGAAAAGGAAGCTGCCTTGTTACCGGTTGTGCCAGAGTATTTATTCTTCTCAACATTGATATCACTCAGAGTGTGAAATTATTAAAAAAATTTAAAGGAATTAATGGGACATTCTTCTATAGGACTAACTGATAGAACAGATCTAAAAATTTAATCTCATTTAATTAAAGATGTTTCTAATCCCCTCCCTCTGCTCTTTCCATTTCTTAGTGCTGGTAGGAGTAGAACACTGGTTGTTTAGCTTTTCTTCCTCAGTTCTGATTTGCTACCTAAGGCATCTCGATTGGTGCCTATGTTTAATCTGCTTTTCAAAAACCAAGTCCACAAAGTCATTTATGATAATTTTACTTTTAGCTTAGCTTCACAAAATGTGTTATTCTAAATCTTGGATAAGATTCCATATTCTACTTCTGCCTATGCTGCATAAGCATTTTGAAAGATGGCAGATCAAAGATGAGCCTGAATTCATAATTATTATGATATGCAGTTAATATTGTTGATAACAGTATACACACACAATTAAAAATATGCTTGATCAGGCTAAGGAGTTTATTGAGGACTTGGGGAGGAATAAGTGTGTGTAGTTACAAGCTGCATAAACTTCCTTTTGCTTCCTCAATGTCACCGTCTCTTATTGTCTTCCAGTTTCTGTACACTATTTGTCTCATGCATAATAATTTCCTCATTTCCCAACCTCCGCACCATTCTAGAACAGCTTTGCCTTTTCAACTCATTACTGTTACCACCATTTAATAAGAAGGTTTTGCTGGGCTTTCTAATCGAAAACTTGCTTTTATCTTTCTTCATGAAAGAATTGAAATGGCTTCTTTCAGGTTGCTGGAGCCTCTGGGGAGATAAGGACCCTGCGGTTAACAGGATGAGAGATTTTTGTTTAGAAATTTTTATTTAGACAATGAAAAATGACCTCTGTAAACTCAAAGCTATCTTATTTTGGGGCTTTAGGCTTCTGGCAGATAAATCAATTGGGCCCTAGGGACAGCAAGGAAAAACCTTTGCAGTAACTATGTCAGGGCAACGCAATAGATTTGCTGTGAGTATGCAGTTGTGTTGAATGTAGAATGCACTTAAAAATAAATATCATTTTATTTTCTATTAAATATTCAGGATCTGAATTCTCCTCTTTTCAGCTGTTGTAAGAAATATTTCTTTTTGAGGCAAGCTAGAGAAAGCATTTTTTTAAATATATGAACTATGTGGCTATTACTGGAATTTTGATTTTGACTTTTTAATTATTTACCTCATGTTCTTTAGTGGAGTTTTTTAGATAGAAACCTTCAAAGTTACATCCTTTTCTTTAAGAAGTTCACTATCACCTTCTTTTTGGTTAAACATTTTCATTGTTAGCTAAATAATAGAATAGTAGGTTGTCTAAAACATGCTTTGCAGATTGCTGACACATTTTTCACACCTGTTCATCCGCTCAAGGAGCGTTGCAGATCCTCACAGCATGAATTTGCACTGCATGTTGTTTCTTAAGGATGAATATTACACTTGGCTATGGGCATTTTTACCTGTGCGATGTAGAGTACAGATTTAAGGTGAAAAGTTATACAGAATAACCTGCAAATTTGACAAAGAAAAAAAAAACCCACAAGATGATTTTTCAACCAATATGGATGGATCTGCAGTTGTTAGAGATGGGATTGGTGATTAACATAGCAAAGAGGAAGTTTTGAAGGGGTTATTCCTACCCATTTTGCAGAACATGGGGGACATTTTGTCATGTCATTAAGATTATGATGCAAAGTAACAAATCTTATGAGGTGAGAAAATGAAAATGTTTGAAAAATAGAAGTGACTAATACATTAAGCAGTGGGAAAGAAAGACTGAGCTTTGACTGGTGATCCAGGAATGCCAGAGAGTAAATCCCATGCCTTTCTTAAATTCTAATTCTGATGAAAGTGAGAACAACCTGTTTAATCAATCTCTTCATCTTATGAAAAAAATACTGCTTTCTTTTCCTCCCCTTTCCCCCAAGTTGTTTTGTTTTGTTAGTTCACAGTAAAAACTAGTGTGTAAACAATATTTTATTTAATTTTACACATCATTCAATTTGGAAACTTAAATAACAGAAAAATATGAATGACAATGTTTAAATGCACATGGGTTGGCTGTAATGTCTTGATATTTCTTAAGTGTGAAAAGTAGGTTTCTCCTCTAGGAGGTACCAAGATAAATTAAATATCAAGTATATTTTGTCTCAGATATAATTTCTAAGAATGTGTTAATAATAGCAATGTCAAAATATTGCAAGAAAGAAGGAGAGAGAATAGCATATTCTGTTATATTTAAGGAATATATATATATATATATATATATATATATATATATATATAATAGTTTTCTGAATACCTACCTGTGTAGCCAGCATCTACATCATATTGATTTATTTGTCTCAGAATCTTATAGGATATTATAATACATAATATAATATATAATAATACAATGTATTCCTAATGATTGAGGGACGAGAGAATTAAAAGATATTGGTTATTCTGCTACTAATTGGCAGAGCTTGTTGTCAGTGGCCGCTGTCAGGTCCCTGTGAAAGGTGCATAGTGTCCATTAAGTAAATACAGGGTTTCCATTGCTTCACATCATCAGATTCTCATATGTTGTTTAAATGATCTGTGACAATCTTCTATGATTTTGATATTAAAGGTCTTAGATTATTGAAGAGCCTAAATATTCAAATATAAAGACATACTGTAGTTATTTATTATGTCAAAGTATGTCAATATAATGACACTTCATTTAAAATTACATATTCTACCAAAATATGTGTTTAAACTATATATTAGCATTTACTATATTCCTAGGGTCACCATTATCTATTATTGTTATGCATTGTATGTGCATGTATCTCAGGTTGTTTACAAATATGCATCTCCAAAACAGGAAAAGAGTAATTTTACTTGAAACCAATAGAAAATCATTTATTATATTGATTTAAATTGTAAATTAACTAAATTCATTGTCAGATTATAATATAAATAACAAAACCAATGAGCTATTGTAATGAAAAAGTACTGCATCTAGTTACAATTAATAATGAATGCCTCATGGAACAGTCTTTAAACTTAATTTCATTAGACCATTTCTGAAAAAATTAGTTTCCTATAAACACTAAAAATGTCATGCAACCAATTGTAATTCTAATTATACATAGGTTTTAAGTTTATTAGTGTCACTCATTCCATTATCTGAGGTTTTTTTGTTTTGTTTCTACTTTCAGAAAAATAATAAATTCCATGTTAGTATGCCCCAGACTACAAACCAGTTGCTATGGTCACAGTGCAGTTTCTCAGGGTACATCCATGCTGCTGTCAGGTGGCTTCTAGATGCCCAAGCAGGATTCACTCTTATGCTTACTTGCTCTTCAAGCAAAAATTAGCATGTTTAAAATATCCATGGAGAAATATGATAACAAACTGTCTTAAAGGATCACAGATGATATTATATGGTCCTATACATCATTAGTACTGTTTAGCTCAAGGTCTCGTACAATAGATCACAATTTACAGTGATCTGACAAAATGAAAGAGAAATAAATGGCAAAAGGAATAGTAAAATGGATCAGAGTCTATTATTTATAAGTGTAGGATCCTGTGAAATAATTTTTAAAAATCCTTAAGGCATTGCTTTACAATATTTTATGCACATAATAATCAGGTTATGTAATTAGTTAAAGTTTCATATTTAAACATTTAATTTAATAGATTAGAGTAGTATATGAAATGATTTGAAGATAGTTTCATCAGAGATCTCAATTTTTCTATTTTATTTATGTTGCGTTATATAATTGTTTTTATTTTTAAAGATTATAAAAAAATTACATTTCTCCCTTTTCTTTCCTCCCCTCAAATACTTCAACATACCTCTCCGTGTTCTCTCTCATATTTATGTTAATTGTTGTTATATGAATATATTCTTTTTTATAAATATATATCTTCCTAAATACAACATACTCACTCTGTATAATTTTACTTGAATGTGTGTTTTCATAGATGACCATTTGGTATTTGATAACTAATTGATGTGCCCTTACCTTGGGAAGAATCTTTCTCCCACTCTTAGCATTTCTTGATTGCCTGCAGCTCTTTGTGTATGGTTGAACCCTCCTAGTTTCTCTGAACCTGTCCACTTTCAGCTCGTGGTTAAGCAGTTATGTTGATGATAGTTTATAGATGTACAAAGAGACACGATCTCATAGCAAACTCTTTTATCCTCTGATCCCTAAAATCTTTCCATTCCCTCTTCTGGAATATTGCTGAAGATACCATGTACTTCAGATGCAGGACACAGAGACCTCTGAGCAAGAATTTATTTGAAAACCTCTTCCCAGGATACTAGCTTTCATAGAAATATAAGGTAACATTTAAGCTTTCAAAGGGAAGCAAATAACAGTACAACCCAGCTATGGTTCTCATGAACCACAACTATGGCCAGCATGACATAATAACCCTTAAGAGTACAGTAGTGGCACACAATATTGGCAGTAATCAACAGCTTTTTTATTGGATTTAAGACTTGCTCCATAAGAAGGAAATTATAATTAGTACTGAAAATCTAACCAACTACTCAGGCTAGTAATGTCATGGATCTTAAAAAAAAAACCCTATAATTACTACTTTACTAAGCCAGCATAATCCCTAACTTTATTCTAAATATATATTTATATAAAGATATATACTTATATATGATATATATTTATATAAAGATATATTCAAAGATAAGTATAGTTCCCATCTTTTATCAAGGAAATTTCTATTTGTATCAGATAGAGAAAAGTACAGAGAGCCACAGGCAGTCTTTGCTGATATTTTAAAGAAGAGAAAATATAAAAATTTGAAAAATGGTTAGAACAATCGAAAACAAATATTCTGGGAACACCTGAAAGGAAGGTAGACGATTGTAGCAAAAATGAAAATACAATGTGATGGGCATTG
Source organism: Grammomys surdaster (assembly GCF_004785775.1). NCBI lineage: Eukaryota > Metazoa > Chordata > Mammalia > Rodentia > Muridae > Grammomys > Grammomys surdaster. The sequence continues at coordinate 10,166,302 of NW_021604576.1, read as the reverse complement.
TGTGCGTGTTTGTGTGTATGGGTGCCTTGTATATTCTTATGGCAAATGTGACACTGCAAAAGAAGACAGGCAGGGCACAAGCTTTAAACTAAATATTGGGTTTGGAAGCAGATTTTACATGGACATTCTAGCTCATTGAGCAGTACAGTTGTGATCAAAATTTCAATCCTTTCATGTCTCTGTACCTGGATTACACTGAAGTCAAAGGGAAGCAGAATTTGGAAAGCAACAAAATACTAAAAAGTCAATGTAAATGAGAGCTAGTGTGGTACTTAGAATTAAACAAGTTGATGCAAATATATAGACAGCATACTGAGCTTTTACATACAGGCAAGGTTCTAATTGTTTATGGCTTATGGTCTTCGTCAGTCCATGTGATTGCTGCAGTAAACACACAGGTGGAGATGTTTAGCAAACAAAGGGATGATGTGAGGAAGTATATATTGTTGTGGTCACTGAAACTTTTATTAACCTTTCTTACTATGTCTAAAATATGTGAAGATCGTCAGGTGAATATAAACAAAGGACCACATTTTTCATTTTTTTCCTTATATTTTTATGTGTCTTGGCAGTCTAGCTGTTGAATATCATTCTTAATTCATAGCTAATGATTGGTATATAATTAAAGGTGAATGATTAAGTAAGCCTATATCTGCGTGTCATTTCACAAACCTGCAGTACTAAGATCTGGTGACACTTTTATTTCCTTCTTTTTTTTCTTGCCTTCCCATGTCTGAATTTCTTATCCCTCAAAGTTGCAAAGGCAGTTTCAGCATGTGATTAAGGATAAATGGGTCTTCAAAAATGGCTGCTGTAAAATTTCATGAATAATCAATTGGTCAAGAGATTTTATAATGGTTTACTGAAATTTCTATTTTTTCCTTATTTCCTTGATAAACTGAAATTAGAATTTTCTTGTTTTTCTTCAGTCTGACTTAAAACCTACTTACAGAGAAAATTGGAATAAAATTTTCTAAATAGTTTCAGATGTTTCAGGAAATTTTAGTGCTGTGATGTTTTCTAAATTGCTATCTACTTCAGAAAATTCTTCTTTCATTATTTTGTAGATCACTTTGTATACTAGTTTTATTCTTACATAGTATAACCTAAAACTATATACCTCTTGAATCTGTCAGCAATGAATAGCAAATTAGTGTGGAGTAAATATTAATTAATGATAATTAAAATAATATTGATACAGTAGCTTAACTGTGTAATTATTTTGTGTACATTACCCATCCCTAAAGCCCTACTGGAACAGTATTGCTTTTACAACAAATGTAATATCTTAGCCTTGAAAGCTGTTCTGAGATCTCAATTTTAACAATTGCTTAGTAATATATAGATGATCTGATGAGACACCTGCATTATTTATTTTTCCATCACTAATGTGTGAATAAAGCAAAAGATAATTTTGTCATAGGTAACTTACATCCAAGAGCCAGAACATGCAAGTGTGTAAGGCCAAGATACATTTTTCAGAGAATCTTGAAATATTATGTGATTTTTTTCTTATAAATATATTGTCAATTTATACTTAAAAATGAGAGACAGTATCTTTTCTACATACTATATGTTATTTATGATTTCACTTTCAGAAACATTTCATGAGAATATTTTACTTGGATCTCCAAATCATGTGTTTGCTGGAACTGGTTCATCTACTGGTCCATATCCGCATAACTCATGCTTTACAGTCACAGACTGGGTTGACACAGAGTAATAGAAAATGATGCATTGCCTGAATTTAAAGGTACATGGACTATTTCTGGATCTCCCGTGCAGTATGAGATCTGTATCGTATTGAAACAAAGCTAACCAAGCAGACCGAGGCAAAAGATATCTATAGCATCCATTAATCAAGTTAGAGTACATATATGCATATATACTCGCTCTGTTTCCTTGGCATAGTTTTAAAACCTAAAACAGAACAAAATTAGCCTTAGTAACCATTCACACTGATACTTAGGTGACCATATTTGGAGAATTATCTCCTTGTAAAAATAAAGGAAGTCTACTGTAGTCAAAATGTTTTAGAAGCTTAGTTCTTTATATATAGCCCTTTACTCAAGTTTCTTCACTGGTCATCATTAACATTCTGCAGTATACTAATATTTTTCCATTTTATGTATATGGGTAACTCTACTACGTAAAATCCAATTAATTTCAGAGTAAGATAAATTATTGTATATAAGTAATCCCTGTATTAAATAACTTCATATTTAAACTACTGTGAACAAACAAGTAGTGGAAGAATAAATTAATGAAAATATATTCACCATCACAGAGGACTTCCAGTTTAGCCAATAATAAGCATTCTAAAGAACTGTCTAATATACCTTAAAACAATCAATTATAAACTTCTGCACTCTAGAAGATACTAAGAATTTTCAAGATCTAGGTTTGTTTTCTTTTCCCAAGGTGTCGTTACATTTAAAATCCTTGAAACAATAGACATGAATTTGAGAGAGAGGGTTAGAGAAATGGTAGGTATGTGAGGAGTTGGGGATGAATAGGAGAAAAACTCAACATTGTATGAAATTCTCAAAGGATTTATTGTTAAATAATGTCTGAAGAGATGGAACAGAGGCTAAAAGCAATTGGACATTGGTTTAGTTTCCAACACCTACACAGCAGCCCTCAGCCACGCAAAACTCCAGTTACAGGGGTTTGATACCCTTTTCTGATCTCTGTGCACAGAGGGTGCACATGTAGTACACACACACACACACACACACACACACACACACACACACACACATATATATATATATGTGTGTGTGTGTGTGTGTGTGTGTGTGTGTGTGTGTACATATATATGGCATAATAATAACAAACACAAAAGAAAATCAATAAATATTTTAATTTTAAAGACCTTGAAGTTGAGTCACTGTTGTTGTTCACCCATTCAAACCAAACCAAAACCAACAAAATGTCATTCAGAGTATTTATCCAACCTCGTACAGTGATGGAGGAATGGGCTAGATCAGAAGGACACATCTGCTTCACCTATTTGCTTATTCCCTTGATAGAAAGAAGTTGTGAGTAAATTCTTTCTAACCATATTGAAATTAGTCATTTGTAACATGAAGTTTACCCTCTTCTAGATTTCATTAGTGTTTTGCTGTTTATACTATTTCCCCTTATTTGTGCCAGGCTTGTGACTTAGAGTGTGTTGTTCCTCCTAGCTATACCTCCATTCCTGTTAGCCCTTTTGTTACAGAAAAACAAAGCAAACCAAAACCGAACCAAACCCAAACCCAAAAAAGCTTTTATTTTAATAAATGATTTCAGCTATTAAGTACATATAGCCAGTTCTCAAGTCTCTATTCCCACCTAAGTTCCAGTTGAGTTTTCTCTGCTATAATTAAGTCATCCAAATTAGAAATCAGTAGAATATATTACATAATATATAGATCACTCACCTAGAAGTAACTATTCACCCACCATTCCACAGTTCCTGTTAACATCACTACTTTCATGGCTGGCTACACTGGCATGCCAGGAAGGGCATATGTACTTGGAGAGTGATACTCTGTTATTATCACATCTGTTGAAATGATTCCTCACAGTGGAGAAACAGCCTTTTGGCAGCTTTGCCATAGTATCTCCACGTTCATTTCATTTTCCAGATGCAGAACTGAGTTGAAGCCATTGCTATTCCTGTACACTAAACGTAGTCTGCCCTTGCTTCCCTTTCATGTTATGAACTGGCTTAGGCTCATAGGTGGGAATAATTTCTAACACATCTGAAATATTTCCTTTTTCTTCCATGTGTTATAATAACATTCTCTTGTTTTATTTTAATACTTATTATTCTCGATAGAGTTAGTGAGAAGCTCATGTAAGTCAAACCCTTGTTTTCAGAGAAATGGTAAATTGAAGAAAATTGGAAATGAATCCACTTATATTCTCTACTTATTCTTTATTTCCTTCCTTTCCTTTCTATGGCCCCCAGTTTCTGGACTTTGCATCTCTCTCCTCATATGCCCTCTGTTTCCAGCACTCCACTGTCCTTATTCTTTATTCACTTCCTTTCTCCTTCTTCTCTCTTTGTCTTTACTTTCATTCATTAAACACTTACTTCACACATACTGTGTTTAGGTGCCTCAGAGTTAGAAGGTTGTAATTCATAAATAATTACACTTGAAGGCCAAAAACACTTATGAAATCAAAATATTCACAACAGGATTTCCAAGTGAGTAAACAAATTGGTCTTGGATTATTGTGCCTTTTCTTGACCTCTTTTTCTTCTCATCATAAGTCAACATTTGTCTTTTCTAACTCCAAAGTTATATATTAGTTTTATCTTATTATACTTTATTTTGTTATATTTGAAAATAAATGAACTAATGGAAACCTAGCCACTAGGATAAAGGTTAACAGCTGAACTTCTGTTTATTCCTGATGGGAGAGGGGAAATCAGTTTTCTCCACAAGAGAGACTGAGTATATCAACCACTCCAGGTAGACCTTGTGTCCAGAAACAGTTGAACAGTTGTCCAGTATATAAGGGTCTCTCTCTCTCTCTCTCTCTCTCTCTCTCTCTCTCTCTCTCTCTCTCTCTCTGCTTTTATTTGCTTATACTTTGGTATTTTGGGGGGAGTTTTGAGCATGGTTTTATTTATTAATAATAATGTTGGCTGGGTAGGTAGGGATCAGAGGAGAATCTGGTAGAATTTGCAGAGGGAGCAGAGTATGATCAAAATTTAAAAATGTTTTAAGTAATAAAATTCTAAAAGAAAAAAGTTAAAACCCTAAAAAGGAAATTCTTGAAACACGTTTAAGGATTAAATATTTCACAATGCAGAAAATTAAGATTGGCAAAAGTTATACAATACAACATTAATGGAGCATATATCAATTTTTTAAGATTTTAATCTAAAAATTTTCAGTTTTAGAAAGCATGTGTTTCTTCACAAATTGATTTCACAAAATTCACATCTAGGGAGTCTTGAAATCCAAATCTCAGTACTGAGAGACAGATAGTGCAAAATTTAATTGGAGAACTGAAACAGCAAGTATGTCTCAAGGGAGAAAAAACCTTGGATTTTGAGAGGTAAGAGTGTAGGAGTTGATATTTAAGTATGTATAATCTCAGGTCATATGTCTCAAGGAGTCCTTAAGTCTGTGAGAAATCACTCAAGCACTTGACTAAGTAGATTGTAAGACAAGATTTATACTCTAGAAAGTTTGCTTTAGATCTAGGTAGGAGAATCTCAGTAGACTGGTAGTAAAACAACTAAAGCAGAAAATTTTGGTCGTGCAATTACAATATTTAAGTAAAAGTAATATATTTGTATTATGATATTTTCTGTGGATTTGATATGTGGATTAAAGGCTAAGATAGGACTCTTTTTCTGTCTTTCATACTGAGTAGTATCTATTACACTATGATAAGAAGTAATAATTATCAACTTGATATAACCCAGAATTACTTTGGAAGAGAATCTCAATGAGGGATTGTGTACATTGGATTGGCCAGTTATCATATCTGTAGAGGATGGTCATAATTTAAATGATATGGGAATACTCAACTAATTGTGGATAGCATTGTTCCCTTGGCAGAAGTCCTAACTGTGTAAAAGTGGAAATATTGAGATGATCACAGGCAAGCAAACAGCTGAGCATGTATATGTTATTTCTATATGGTCTTTTTGGATGTGATGTAATCAGGTATCTCATGTTCCAGACACAGTGACTTCTGCAAAGTGATGGATTGCAACCTGAGATTGTGAGCTAAAATACACTGTTTTCCCCTTAATATGTTTATGTCAGGGAATTTTATCTCAGATACATAAATTAGTACAAGACAGGAGAATGAAAAGGTAGATGGTTAATTTAGCCTATTGCATGTATGAAACAGAGGAAAAATAATGATAGACCTAGGACCAAGTTGTGAAGAGTTGTAAGCATGCAAATCTGATAGAGGGAGATCATATTGGAAAAAGTACAATGTGGATAACAGGAGTTAGAGTTCATAGTAATAAATACAGGAATGTATACAATTATTAAGCAGGATGAGTACAGTTAAATAATATTTTTCTGGGTGTGCATAGATATATGTGTATGATTTATACATGTGCCTGTGAAAGTACACATGGGCAGAGGCCAGAAGAGGATGTGGTGTGTATTGTATCAGACATTGTTTGTCTTCGGGGTGTCTCCAGAAAGTACAACGAATGCTTCACTCTTTGCCACCGGTAGTTTTGTGGTTACAGGTGAGCAGGAAATTTTTCAGATCCAAACTCAAGTTAATATGTCAAGTTCAACTATGGCATTATTATGACTATATTAATGTTATAAAGCCTCCTGATTTGTTGACTGTTGGGTTTTATTGACTTTAGTAAGAGACACTTAAAGTTTCCACAAATCAAATAAGAATTGATGAAATTTTGCAGTAGAGTTTGGGACAGTCTACAATGTGTGAAGACAGATATCTGTGCTGATTGTAAAGATTTTTAAAAGAAATTACAATTCATTTTTTCTCTTAAGACAATATTGTATTCTTGAGAATTTCATACAATTAATTTTGATTATATTCACCCTTAATGCCTCCTAGATTCACCCTCGCCTTTCCACTTATCTACCTTCTAATACTCTAACTCTTCTTCCCCCTCTCCTCACCATACTCCTTCTTTCCTCCTCCATTTCTTTCTCTCCCTCTTTCTCCTCCTCTTCTTCTTTTCTCCTTTTTCTATATTTCTCTCTTGCATATTGAACAATCATAAATTATTTATTATATATATTATAATGACACATTGTTTTCTCCATACACAAAAAATTTCTTAGAAAATTAGTTTATATTTTCATTAAATGAGTAATTTAAAATAGCAATGATAAAATAGCAAATAACTGTGTTTTAGAAAATGAAAGTAAACACTAAGTTTTATCATGATACTTCAGTGCACAAATTTGCATTTGTCATTTTTATTTCTTTTATTATTTATTAAGTCAAGATTTTCTATGAATCTAAAAAAAAATCTTGCTAAGCGAAATGGAGTGATATTGTGATGTCTTAATTCATTTATAGTCATAGAATTCAAGGCTAGGAAAAGAAACTCTGACAAAATAATCATATTTAATTAACTAAAGATCATGTTATTAAAAATAATTAACATATTAATAAATACAAAGTGAAATAGTTATTCCCATCCTAATTTCTAGCAATAATTTTGGATGACCACTTATCTGACTGCAATAACTGCAATATAAGCATTCTATTAAAAGAAAAAGTAAAGCTTGAGTCAACAAAATCTTGTTAATATGGTTAAGATAATTAATAACTGAAATATTTGATTCTTTTAGAGAAACAACACATACCATTTAAATATCACTATTAAGTTTCACTTTATGCAAAATATTATGTAAACAGGGATTCTATGTGATCAATGTTAAACTCAAAATGCAAAGCATAATGTATACATAATTGAGTTAATGCTTTGTAGATGAATCCAGCAACATGGCTTCTGTGATCACTTCCAACGACTTCTAGGTACTTGTGATCCAGTTGGAATGCAGACAAACCCTTAGCACACACCTTTAAGATAAAATTAGTTTGAAGAAGAAAGAAGCCATGTTTGAAAATGGTGTCTAATTGAGTGGGAGACAAACTGACAAATCAGAGAAAGATTTGACAGAATGAATCAAAGATATGTCCAACCCTCCAGAGTATAGCTATGAGCAGCTTAGTGGTTTAGGAGTTCAGTCAATTGGGAGTTCAGTGCAGTGGAGTTGTTTGTTACTGAGTTCATGCAGTTCAGTGAAGAGCAGCAGAAGCTGTTGAAGCCAAATAATAAGGAGCCAGAAGATTAGAACAAATTGCTGTAGTTAGTTTGAGGCCAAGCAAAGATTCATTAAGAATTTAAGAGAAGTGAAATGAATCGGTCAGCTTGGAGAGGAGGTTGAATAAGAACAGTTGAGTTGAACAAGCCAGCCAGAGGACAGAAAGAACTGGAAGTGCTGTGCTTACTCAGCAGGAAGTATCAGAGGCTGAAATATTCTGGACTTAGGTTAGCAGATGGAGGTTGGAAGATTGTAGAAGCTTACATGCCTATGCCTAGTGATAGTTAGAACAGAAAAAAAAAATACTCTCAACCAAAGTTATGTATTCAGACAGTTTAGGTACATCTCTCATCCCATCAGCAGGTAAATAAGAGTTACATTTACATCTAGTATAAGCCTTTGAGATGACAATTACATCAGGCAATTAAAAGATAATTTTACAGTGCTTACTACCTCCTACAATTGGAGATTTTTGTTTTGTATAGAAGTTTCAAAACTAATATAAATTCAAAATTTAAAGTAATATAAAATTCCTAGTTATTAGGTATATTGTATTATTACACATTAAAATATATAGCATTGTTTTATGTAAAATCATTTTATATAAAAGCAGTGACGTGATTGAGTGGTTGAATCAATCTAGATGTATGGTATTTTCAATAACTAGTTCATTTCAATAAAATAATTTTTATATTAAAAGCAGTATAAATAATTTAAAAATATACACTACTAGTTTTTTCTCTAAAGATGATGCAAATATCTTACTAACACAGAAAAGATACCAATTTAAGACATTTAGAAAAATGCAAAGCTATATAAAATATTCTAATTATTCCTCCAAGGCATTAAAAATTCTAAGTCATGTGATACGATGCAATGTGTCTTGTCAAAGTGATATAGGAGACAATACATTGTTGGAGTTGTGTGAATTAAGAGGACAGGTAGGCTCTCATTTCATAGATGGCTTCATGAAACAGAATGTGTTTTTATACTTGAGGCTAGGGTTGGATTTAGTTGTTCTGAAAGAGGGAACCAAACGAATAATGATAAATGGAGGGGCAAGGTACTCAGGCATGAGACTCAGCAGGAGTGTGAGAAGTGGTCAGAAGAAATGAGATTGGACTGCAAAGCAGTCAGAGGCCAAATTCTAGCTGAAGGTCATGTACTGTCAGTAAAGTCATGGAAGTAGAACGCTTTATTGTTCTTCTTGGAACTTCACAAATTTGAAATGTAACTGTATATAGTATGAGTCTTAAGATATTTTTCATCAAAAATACTTTCTAATTAGTCCATATCTTAGTGAAAAACGTGTGAAAATTTGGAAAAGTACTGAAAAGCATACTATTGAAATAAGCTTTGGGTTTGGATGCCCACTTGTAGGAAAATTAAATCCCTCAACGGACCCTGTCCTCTCTGTGCTCTACATTTTCTATGGTGGAAACAAGACATGTGAGATGGAATATATAGTTCCTTTCTCCATCCATTGTTCTTTCACTGTGAAAAATTATTGAAATTCTTACAATTACAGTTCTTTTATTCCTTTTACCTTTCTTTATTCACATTTTAAATACATTTCCCAATTATGATCATTTGTATTAAGCTGATTTGTATATGTTTGGAATCTTCAGAAGTTTATAGGAAGCTCATAGTCTTTGTTCAAGACAATGACTAAGTGTTCATTATTGTTCATATAATATCTTTTATGCTTTTAAACTATCAATATATGAATGTACACACACACACACACACACACAAAGAGAGAGAGAGAGAGAGAAAGAGAGAGAGAGAGATCACATAAATGCTGAATTATTTTAGTTTTATTTAATGAAAACATTTACTACATACTTTTTTCTAATTTTCCATAGAATTCTATAAGGAGATGATAATTATAATACATTATCTCTTACTTTAATGTTTTCTCTGTGAAGTCATTCTATATTATATAATATTCTTGAAAACAACAACCCACTAAAACTTTAAAGACAGTCTCCTTCTGGCAAGAAGAATTTCTTCAGAAGTAGAACCTTTTCCAAACATATTAATATTTTCAAAAAGATGATAACCATGTCAGGGATTAGACTGTCTCCGGGGTTGAAACTATAATCTGGTAAATAACTTCAGCAGAGGATCACTTTCTCCCTGAACAGGAAATCTGCTCATGAGGGAATCCCACAGACATGCATTGCTTCAAAGACAGGACCATTAAAACATGCCAGATCTTCAAAGTGGGAAACATGCCACCCCTTAGCAAAAATGAAGTTCTTTAAAGTAGAAGCCCAAAAGCACTCTGAGAATTCTGAAGGAAAACCTCCTGAAGCTTCACAAACACTGCTTCTAGGACCCAGCCTTCAGATTTTAATTTTAAAATGTTTTGCAGATGGTATATAATCTACTTTTTTTGATAGAATGTATTTTTAAGAGCAGTTTTAGGATCCTAGCAAAATTCAGTGGAAATAGAGATATTTCTTTATATATCTCAGCCTCTACAAATGCATAATCCTCCTCATTATCTGTATCTCCTACCAGAATGGTGTACTACTTAAAACTGAGGCCCCTTCATTGACAGGTGTTTTCCCCACTCAGCCCATGTTATGCATTGTATGGCTTTGGGTAAAAAAAAGACAGAATAACTTATATAAAATCTTTTGTTCTAACTACTGCAACTCTCACCATACAGTCCCTGGCAAACATGAATCCTTGACCTTCTACACAGTTCTATTTTATTTTGTTATTTTTTTCCAATTTGTCACGTAGTTGAATTCAAACAGTATGCAGAATTTCCATATTGGATTGCTCACTTTGTCATATACAACTAAGGTTCTTTCATGCATTTTCACAGCTTTGTAACTCTTTTATTCTAGCACAAAGAAAACTCCCATTGTCTGGATAAATAGTAGTTCACATTTAATTGTCTACTTAAGGATGTTTTGTTTCCTTTTGAATTATGAATAAAGATGCTATAAACTTCATGTTCAAGTTTCTTTGTTTATTTACATGTGTGAAGCTTCTTCTTAAAAAATGATTAGTGAACCACATGCTGATGTATTCTTATGTTTTATAAGAAATTTCCTGCTATGCTGCAAAGTGACAGAGCCGATCGCTTTCCAATCAATAATAGACGGAAGTTTAGTCTCTCTATCTTGCCAATATTTGGTGATTTCCATTTTGTAAGTGTTGGCCATGTGATAGGTATGTTACAAAACTTCCTTTTTTCTTTAATCTGCATTTCTATGATGGCTGGTTCTGTTCTCTTCGGGGAACTAGGGATAAAACCCTGTATATACTAGATCAGTAATGAATGCTCCATTTCTGAGTCATACTCTCAACCCGAGTCACCTTTTCAGCTCTGTATTTGGCATCTTTATAATTTCATTTATATATTATACAATTTTTAATCCTTCAATTTTTAATCTAGTTGTTTACTTTCTTACTTTTGAGTTTTAAGGGTATCTTGTGTATCTATGGGGGTACTTTGTACACTTTTGGAAAATATATTCTCTAAGTCTGTTGCAATGATCTATATGTTTATACATTCACCTGCCATATGTCTATCGGTCATTGTAACCTTACTATATGCTTTGAAGTTGGGCATTTTCAGTCTTTTTGTGTTTCTACTTTAATATCTTGTTGGCTATTCTAGATTATCACAATGTAAACAGTATAATAAATTTGCTGATATGCACAAATAACTCACAACTCTCTGTATTAGGATTTTATGATTTCTGTAGGTCAAATTAGGTATACCTTTTATGTTCGTTTCTAATGTGCTTTTAACTATTTGTGTTTAGCTTGGACTATTTTAACTGACAGTAAAATGTTAAAAAATATAATCAGTTTCAAAAGCCTTAATATAAGAAAAGGTGACATCAAAAGCATAGAACTTGTATTCCTTAATTTAATACAAAGATCTGGAAGAAATAATTAAAATGGTGAACAGAAATCTAAGGAATTATTTTATCCGTTTTGCTCAGTTCCTATTATGTATGATTCAGCGTAGATGCATAGCAGCTGGAAGAGCACAATTTTCTTTTGACAAAAAAGTTAGTCATCTTGATTACTATGCTCTTTTATTTAGGGAAAATGTTCATCGGTTTCATTTACTTGATGGCAACATTGTGTGATGTTCGGAGAAACGTGATGAGTGCTCATCCATCATTGCCACAGTTATCATATTTATCAATTATGTGGTTGACACTAGTTTCTATTCTAGATTTGTATGTTACTAGACAATATATACTTCTTGGCAAATGTCCAACTCTGAATAAGTCGTGAAATTAGATTAAACTAATATGGTAAATCCATATAAATAGAGTTTCTAAAGAAAGCTAGTGAAATATGTAGATATTAAGGTAGAATGTAGGAATTTTTATTTTTTCCTTTAAAAATATCTATATAGTTACCCTAGGCATTGATCATAGTAGAAAATATCATTGAAAATCCTTCCTAGAATAGAAATAATTCTATTTCTAGAATTATTCAGATAGTTTAGGCAATAGGTATTTATTTTAACATTATGAGTATCAAGATTAGGAAGTTGTTTGTGGTAATTCTATTTACTCTTATCATTGTTTATTTTTCCCAAATAAAGATACTATTGATTATTCCAAAAAGGACACAAATCATAGTATTTGTGTGAGGACATATACAAATTTATTGAATATATGAAACAACAGAACTCAGTATTATACCTTATAGAGTTTATATTAGATGGATAAATGGGGCAATGAATAAACTACTTGCCTCAGAACCTACATAGACCAGGGCCCAGTACCACACCTCTACAATTTCTGTCCTCCTATGGCTCGATGAGAAGTAGAGACAGAAGAATTCTCAGAAACTTGAGGGCTAGCTATAATGGTATAATCAGCCACAGACAAGGAATTTCTGTCTCACTCAATGCAGATGTTGAGGACTGACTTGAATTTGTCTTTTGATATGTGTGTTATCCCTGGAATGTGAAAAATAAAGTAGATTTTAATGTCATAATGGACACTGTGGCTACAAAGTTTGGGAAATCATTTATATCACTTCCTGCTCTGCATCTTTATCATTGGTTGAAACCATTCTGCAAAGGCCACCTTCTTTTTATTAACATCATATTATGCTCGACAACTTTGAGCAAAATGATTTTCTGAGTTCTCAGTAGTTTCCTCATATATTCTTTGAACTTTCATTTATAAGCAATGAGTGTTTTCTGTGGGAATACAGCTTTTGGTGGATATGACTGAAGTAGGTCAAACTACAGTTTTCCTTTCTTGCAGGTGCTGAAGAGTTAAGAGGAGAGGTTACAGCTGCTGCTATAAATTGGTGCTGCTATTCCATTATAAATATTCCTGGGCTTGAGAAATAAGTGCATCAAATTAAACTAAAATGTTAAGTTCTTATTATATGCTAGGTATATTGTATATTTTCATGTTTATCTCCTTTAGGACATCCCTGAGACATAAATTTAATTGCTTGTTTATTAATGCATAAGAATTAGAGTTTTGATGATGTGTACAATTTAATTTTGTATTATACTTTAACAATTAATGAATATAGTTTAACTGAATTGTCAAAAATTAATGCCCAGGTAGACTTCTATAAAATACTTTTGTTATATAAGAATCATGAATCATAAGTTTTTGTAATAAGAAAATAGTTATTTGCTTCAAATAAGGTTACAGGAACCATCCTGATCCTTAAAACTTTAGAGAAAATAACAATTTATGATCTTAGAATAATCAATTGGGGACACTAATATCTCTTTTACACTAGTTCCTGTGTTTGCTTAATTGTAGTTTAAATGCTTTGGAGCTTTAATTTTCCCATTTTAATAAAAGGAATATATCTTCTTTTTCTGATCATAGGCCACAAATGTAAATGAACAGATTTATTTTGCTATTGAGTCTTTCTAACTCTATGAAGAATATAAGGTTAGTTCAATAAAGGAACCATGAGTCCCATAGAAATTAAATATCTTGGCTAAAGAATCTTAATTTTCTGCCTAAAAACAACAGGTACACTATTAAGATGGAACTATTATTAAGATTAGATTTCCTCCAATGTCAGGAATGATGCTTAAAGATCAAATATGAAGACCATGTTCTGAATCTCTGCTTCTTGAATCTTCTGGTCTCACTTCGTTGGGGGGAGGGAATCTTATACATATTTTATGGATGACATGGTTTTTGTATAAAAATTAAAGTCAGAGAAGATGCACCTAGCCCTAGAGAGACTTGAGGCTCCAGGGAGTGGGGAGGTCTGAATGGGGTAGGAGTGGGGATTGGGGCATCCTCTTAGAGATGTGGGGAGGAGGTATGGGATGTGGAGCAGTCAGGAGGTGGACTGGGAGGGGACAAATCTGGACTATAGAAAAAGATTAAAAAATAAACAAAATCCTTGACAGAAATAAAAAATTAAAGAAAAAAATTAAAATATTTTAAAGCAACATATTTGAGAATAGCAGTAGTAAGCTGATTGCATGCTAAAATATATTATATATTTTTATTAAAAACAACTAAAGTACCATTTGTCCTGCTTGCAAGATGTGCTGGGATAATGGTGGTACAGAACTTGTAAAAGTGATCCAACTTTAGGCCCATGTCATGGAGAAGGAACCCACACTTTACACTCTTGTATGGCTGGAAATCAGAGGCAGAACAGCCTAGAGACTCACATAGAACCAAATACAACTGGAAAATTTAATTAATTAACAGTAACAAAATGATTCCTAATGATATTCTGCAGTACTCATAGACCATTGTCTAGCCCAATTGTCATCAGAGAGGTATCTTGAGAAATAGACAGGAACAGGTGCAAAGACCTAGAGTCAAACACTAGACAGTGGGCCAGGGGAACCTGGCAGAAGAGAGGGAGGAAGAATTGTAGGAGCCAGATGAGTAGATGATACAACAATAATACAATGAATAGAATCAATTAAGTAGTGCTCATAGTAACTCAGAGATACTGAAGTGACAGTATCAGAACGTATATGTGTTGGATCTAGGTTTTCTGCGTATATATTATGGTTTAGTAGCTGAGTTTTTTATGGGAAAACTAGCAATCGAAATGAGAGGTCTATTTGACACTTAGGTTAGGTTGTGCTAGGGACATTTTTCTTCGTACTGGTTTACACAGTCCACACAAGAAATAAGGATTTATGCCTACTCTTATTGAATCTTTTAGGCCATGTTCAGTAGATAACCTTCAGAGGCCTGTTCTTTTTTTTTTTTCTGAATGAATATAGTGGAGAAAGAGACATATGAAAAAGAAGAAGTAGGAGAAAATATGTTGGAATGTATTGTATGACAGAAGAATAAAAAAATTAACTAAAAAACCAAAATGGAATGTTTAATGCTTTTGAGATCTTTTAATATCTAAATATAATTGCTAATAGTCAATTCTTTTATGCCTGATGTCATTGTATATGCTGTAATATATGATTGAAACACACAAGCCTCAGCTTCACAATAGTTGCCATTACAGACAGTTGTTACTATGTATTCTGATCATGATTTTTGCCTCCTACAACACTTCCCAAGTCCACTGTACCTCCCCATCCCTCACAAGGCTTCTCTGCCTTTCTTTCACTTCATATTTTATTTATTTTTAATTTTTATTTACAATAAGCCTTAAACAGTTTAAGAGATGGGTAGATATCTACACTCTATACTAGTAGAATCTACTTTCCTATCAATAACCATGAATTATTATTTATTATGTTCATCTGGGCTGCTCTAAACTCCATTTGGCCAGTTCTCAGGGCCATGATTTATGGATCAACTCACCCATGGCAACTTCCTTTTCTTCTTCATATTCTTCTTCTTTTGGTTGCTCTCTGATCCCAAGCCCAGGAAACCTAAAACCCACATATGACACTTCTGCCCAGGTATTGTGTGCTGGCATCTTTATTTACCAATCAGAAATAACTTTAGGAGAGTTTCACTTGTGTCTTCATGGAAACTCGAGGTCTTTAGGGCCCACACTTAGCATTACAACAGGCAACAAGAACAACCCTCAACAATTCCCTCTTTTATTCCAATAAAAGAATCTTTTTCTCTCAGATATAAATTGAATACAATTGTAACAACTATGAAAATGATAAGGTATGATACACAATTTTTCCTTTTTTTATTGGATATTTTATTTATTTACATTTCAGATGATTTCCCCTTTCCCCATTTCCCCTCTATAGAAATCACCTTTCCCATCCCTCCTCCTCCTTTTTGCTTTTAGACCATTTTAATTACATGCAAATATTAAGGTCAGTTCAAGGTTGAGGAACTATCAATACACTAGATGCAAATAGTCAAGAAACAAGCATGACAATAAACACAAATAGGCAAAAAACAAGCAAGGCAATAAACAAAGTTCTGTGAACACTCTTGTGATCACTGTTTTTAGGGCCATATCAGGATGACCAAAATATCTGAGCCAACTTTCCTGTCCTAGCCCAAAGTCATTTTCATGTCTGAAGCCTACTTCCTTGTTCTAGCCTACAATTTAGATTTCTGTCTAAAATTAATTCTTTGTTCTAGCCTAAGATTTAGATTCCTCCTGAAATTACTTCTTTGTTGTAGCCTAATGTTAGATTCCTACCTGAAGCCCACTTCCTTGACCTTGGCCAATGTCATATTCCTGCCAAGCACTCCACTTACTTGTCCTTGGCCCATGTCAGATTATTGCCAAGCAGCCCCAAAAGCTCTCTGTCTCATCCTCTTTTTTTTTTCATAAACAAGACTGACTCTGTCTTAGGTCATTCTGCCAAGAATGTGTTCCTTATCCTTCATGGACTATGCATTATCAGAAGCAATGCACTTCTGTCTTAGGTTGATAAAGTTCTGTGCAGAATATTACCCGTCCTTGGCTTGCCAGCCTGTTAATTTAATAACTCTATCTGGGGGCTATTTTCAGGTTCAAGCCATGTACTTTGGCTGCCAACATTTGATGTTGTTAAAGACAAGTTTTAACATGATGGACAGGAATAAAAATATTCCCAGGACAAAAAGAACTAGCATGATTGAACTATATATGCCACTCTTGAAACTTGAAACTTGACCAAAAGAGTGGGCCCTTCCACAGTCTCTTGTCTTTGACAACTATAAGGAATCCCAGCAATATGGATAATATTAAATTGCTGCCAAAAAGTACATTCATAACATGTAGTCCACTATATTCAGCAGTTTAGATAAAGTATTTCAGCATCTATCGTATCTTAATGAGTTTACAATTCTGTACCTCAATCATCTTTGATATTAACTTGTGTTACCATCTGAAAACAGTCTTTTAAAATCTAGAACCTAAAAAGTTTAATACTAAAAAATTTAAGTTTAATTGTGCGACTATTCTTCTACCCTATCAGAGATTTGAGAAGGAGTAACTATTTGAGTATGCAGGAAATGCAGAAATGTGCCTTCCAATATTGAAACAATTGGCAGAAATAGCTGACTGCCTGGACAGTCCCCAATATTCCTTATAATGTTGGTGCATCTATCTTCATCCTTCTGGCCCAGAATATCTGATTGACATAAGTAAAGTAGGAATTATGAAGGACTAGCTTTACCTGTCTTGTCAGAGCTTAGCAGCTGACTATCCTGCATCCATTTGTTCTTTTTGGACAGCATTCTGTTTGTAGACAAAATTAAGGCATTTCTTGCTCTGTGGCTAGCTTGCCACAATTGAAGTAACTCCAAATGGAAGAATTGATGCTAATCATCTTTTTTAAAGGAGAATAGGGGTTCTATTAGGAGCAGAAACTATCTCATAGTCAAAAGGTCTTTCAAAATGATATGATTTTAAATGCTATATTCTGTGGATGTCTGGTTGTTTTGAAGATAATTTATCTACATACAGCATAATTGAATTTTTAAACACTAATTATTTTTAGATACTTACAATTTGAAATAAATTAGAACCTAGTATGATCATGAGTTTTTCTATCTGACTATTAGCTTGTGTTAATTAGCTATTTGAAACAGTTTGGAATAGTAGATATTAAAAGGACTGGGGTTAAACCTTGAATTTCTAAGTAAGTTGCATAGGCACATTACCTATCTAAGAGTAGCAAAATTAATTTTAAATTTTGTATCAATATATGAAGATTTATATCAATGGACACCTTAATCCTGTATCAATATCCAAAATTTTATATCAATGTAAAAAATATAAACTTCAATTCTACATCAAAATATGGACATTTCTTCCAATGTAATATAGGGAGTTTAGATTAGGGGTCCTATCTTTTCTTTCCTCTTCTCTATCTTCTTTCTTAGGTAGAGGGAAGGTGATTAAAAAGAAAAAAGGTGATATAGTAATATTATAAGAAATTAGACAAATGGGGATGGATTATTAAATCTACTCTTAAACAAAATATTTATAGCCATAATTTTTCTCTCTTTTTAAAAGTGAGCAAACAAAGAAAAAGAAAGATCAGACAAATAAAACAAGAAACAAATGCACAAAAACATAAAAATGGAAAATAAAATATACAAATAAAAGAGCATGAAGACAAGAAATGTTAAAAAAAGAAGAAGAAGAAGTAAGCAAACAAACAAACAAACAGCAACAGGAACAACAATAACCAATTTGAGCCAAAACATCTACAACAATACCATTGAGTTTCTATTGTGCTGGCTAACTACTACTGGGCATGGGCTTACCCTATAGGGTGGTTGGTATACCTGGTGAGATTTTAATTGAAAAAACAAAACACAAAACTAATTTTTTGTTTTGCAACTGGGTATCAATTGCAGATAGTGACTTGCTTAGGGGTAGAAGCCATGTCCAGTTCTCCCTTTCATTACTGTGACCCATTTATTTGAACCTGTATATGCCCCATGCATGCTTTGTGGCTATTAGTTTATATATATATATATATATATATATATATATATATATATATATATCACAGAAACATAACAATTGCATTTAATACATTTATTTATGTCAATAACAGTTCCATCTGAAAAAAATCTTAAGCCACATGAGAAATATTTGATTGGCATCAAATGTTGTCAGTTTAGTCTGAATCTTTACTAAAATATATGCTAAATGTCCACAGCCAGATACCCAGATTTCCAGTAATTCCTTAAAATAACAGTACAGCCTGTAAATTTCTGTTTAGTTCATCCAGGTTTTCAGATTGTGCACATGTGCCATCCCAGAGCCATCACACAGGGGGAGAAACAACCACTTTTTAGATGCTCTTTGTCTTTGTGTGGATTAGTAAATGTGTCCTGTCATTTTCACGGTCACACTAAATACACATGAAAGAAAAAATCCCTGAATTCATTTTTTCATGTTTTAGCTAGGTTCTATGGAGGTAAGAAATGAAATAGAAGGAAAAAATGAAAGAAGAAAGGTAGGGAGGGGTGAAGAAAGTTGGAAAGAAAGGAACAATGAAATGACTGCTAATATAGTTTGGAGTAAAATGGTAAAAGTTTAGATAGCTTTTCATCTTGTTCTGTCAATAAAGCTGTGTGCATTGTGAAATGAAGTAATGTCTCAGTGTTGTGATAGCAGTGTTATCTTTCGCATCTAAATAATCCACAGACAACACTTTATAAATTTCTGCTCAAAATATAGGGTATGAATTAATGAGAGTCTCTAGAATTCACTTGAAGGCAAGGATCTTTGTTTTGTTTACTTATGAATTCAAAGTGCTTGAAACAGCTGGTGATAGCAACACAAAGTACCCACCAAGGAAGTAATAAGCAAAGGCTGATATCTCAGGATTGCCCCCCCTTTCTTCCATGAACTACCTAAAGCTCTCTAAGAGAGAGTAACTCTGTCATTTCAGCCTTCATTCTCTTCTGAAAAATCATATATATATATATATATATATATATATATATATACACACACACACATATATAATGTATGTATATTAGAAGCTATATGAAAGAAGATATGTTGGTTTTATTTAAAGTGCCCAAGCTTGTCATCTTCTTTTAATCAGCTGTCTTAAAAGTGCCATGTTTTACATTTCATTAGCAATGACTGAGGCAGTGAAAAATTGTCCTTTTTTTCGTGTTAGTTGAAAATAGTTCATATTCTAAGAGGAAAAGAGAAATGGTCCCTGCTCTTTCTGGAACAGTAAACTGATACTATGTAGCATCCAATGGAGGTACAAGCTATTGTGTAATATGATGGCTAGAGACACGTCCTGCTCCTGTGTGGAGGTAACAATTATATGACCTAGCACTGAACATAGCGTCAGACCAACAGCCTTCATCCTCATGAAGGGCATCAAACTGTGTGGAGTGCTTCTGTTATCTTCTCAGGACCAGGAAGTGGAAATTTGTATGTATAGTGCATCGGATGTGATTGAGCTGCACTGATGACTAACCATTTCAGGCTGAACTGAGAGCACTACAGCCTCTTTAAGTTCCTGAATCTTATCCCAATTATATTTCATTTAATAACACTCAGTGAAATATCTGGTGGCAGGGGAAATGAAACTACATGCTTTTATGGGATCATTCATCAAGAACTAATTGAAGCTTTCATACAGTTTAGTGCTGATAAAACAGTGTAACAATAAACAATAACAAAATTCACTGGAGAAGGATTTGTTTTGCCGTGAGGAAAATGGTTCTGTTTCATCCTGGGATTCCTGGTTAAAAGAGTCTCCAATTTACAAAGGGATAAGTGCAGGCTCCTCTGCATAATGCCAGGGTGGGAGCTGTGTCAAATGCATTAGTGTTGCTCCACTGGAGCCATTCTAGTCCTAAGTATCTGCTATTGTGTGGGACTCTGGCAGGAGGCTGCAGGACCAATAGGATTTTTAAAAGTTTCTTTTTGCTACTTACTATTATTGTGCTGGAAGCAGCCAGCTCCTCCATAGTGATTCCTGGAAATTTAGAACCATCTTAAAATACAATTTCCAAAAAAATTTTTTAAAGTACCTTTTAAATACCTCCTTGCAAGAGATCACTGGCATCTTGTCATTGGTGTCCCTGTTTTTCAATGGAGAATTTGGGCACTGAATGGAGAGAGAGAGAGAGAGAGAGAGAGAGAGAGAGAGAGAGAGAGAGAGAATTCATTACAAATGGTTAGATTTTTAGGAGGAAATGCTAACAAAAGAAATATATAGGAAAGGTGTTTCTATCTGTGGGAAATTTGAAAATTCCTGTAAATAGCAATGATGATTCCTATGGGATACACATGGCATCAAGCACTTTGTTATAGCTGCAGTGTTTACTTGGAAACTTCCATGTCTTTTATGTAACATCCACAGATTTGGTTGAGAAAACTTCCTGCCTAGATTCAACTTGCCTTGAAAGAATAGGACTATGGGACCTTCATTATTATTTTTAAGTACTATGATAATATTAAATAAATACCACAGATACATGATCCTCATTTAATAAGGGCCATGAAATGATATTCAAATAGTATTGATTAGTAATTTTATTTACTGTCTCCAAAAATTTTGGTAATATAGACATAGTCAGATATAATTTCATACCAAACATTTTTATTCAAATTTACTTTGTATTATTTTAAAAATAAATCTTATTTATTTATTTATTTATTTATTTACTTCATACATGTGAGTTTGCTGTGTTTAGACACACCAGAAGAGGGCATTGGATCACCATTACAGATGGTTGTGAGCCACCATGTGGTTGCTGGGAATTGAACTCAGGACCTCTGAAAGAGTGGTCAGTGCTCCTAACCTCTGAGCCATCTCTACAGCCCTACTTTGCATTATAAAAGGCAATTTTTGTGGCTTTCTAGAAACTTTATGTCTCTGAAGCAAACCATTAAGAGGTTTACATTATTCTCTAGAATGAAAATGATTTAGAGAAAGCAAAGTCAAATTAATGCTTTGTTTACTTAGTTGCCAGATAGTTAGTTAATTTTCAGTGCATTTAATGAGTGAAGAATACCTCCATACCATAGATTCTAAAAGATATTGATAGGTATGTCTGAGTAGAAAATGGTGACATTATAGTTTTTCTGAGAATATTTGACTTTATTTATTTAGATTTACTTAACAATTGATTTTTTAAAAAAATGATCTATCATCTATCTATCTATCTATCTATCTATCTATCTATCTATCTATCTATCTACTTAGTTTACATCTCACTTACTGCCCCTGCTATCCCCTCCCACAATTCCTCCCAATTCCCCCATCCCCTTGTCCTCTGAGCAGCCAGGGGACATCCTGTGTGTTCCTGACACCATAAGTTTCTAAGAGTCTAGGCGCTTCCCCTCCAACTGTGGCGAGACAAGGCAGCCCAGCTAGTAGAAGACATCTTTCATACAGGCAACAGTCTCTGGGGTAGCTCCCACTCCAGTTTGAACAGTAGACTTTTATAATGTTGTTTCTAAAATTTTGGACAATAATAGGTTAGCTTAGTTTAATTAGCAACATGCTGTAAAACTTGAACTCCAGTTCTCAGACACACTGGGCAGCATCTATTCCAGTTGTTCCCTATGTGTGCTTGACAGTTTTTCATCATTTTCACATAATGTCATCTGAGAGGAGGGAGCCTTAATTAAGAAAATGCCTCCATAAGATCAAGCTGGAGACAAACCTGGATAGTATTTTCTTACTGATTAATGGATTAGGGCCCAGCCCATTATGAGTGGTACCATCCCTGTCTCATGGCCCTAGGTTCTGTAAGAAAGCAGAATGAACTATCCATGGGGAACAATCCAGTAAGCAGCACCCCTACATGGCTTGTTCATCAGATCCTGCCTCCAGGTTCCTGCCCTGACTTCCTCTGATAATGAACAGTGATATGGAAGTGTAAGCTAAATAAACCCTTTACTCCAAATTGCTGTTTGGTCATGGTGTTTCATTGCATCAATCAAAACTCTAAGATACTCTGAGTTCATACTCTTTCTCAGTTTTTCTGCAAGGCTCATTCACTCATCATTTTCTGACCTTGATCAGATGACACTCAATGAAAACTTGGCAATCTCCTTTGTAGTACTACAGTTGCTATGAACACAGGTTTCCCATAATTGTTTCCTATCATCTAGCCCTTGAGGTTTGAATATTTGATTATCTTAAGTCTAATTCCATTCACTAAAATTTAGAGATAATGAAGACAAGTATAATGTCCTTGTATTGGTAGGTACTAGTACACAGTCTAGAGTCTAGAATCTAATTATAGACTTTCAGGAACTATAGTGGAATCCTGCCACAGAAACTAACTGGTGAAGTAATTTAGTTTCTTAATTCTTACCTTGAATATATATGAAAAGCCAGCATAAAGATGTGCTAAAGAAAGCCATTGCCAATGAAATGTTAAACTACTTTTAAACTGCTCAAAAATGATATTAGATGTTGTCTTATCTGAGTTGTTTGATAATAGAACAGCCAGTACTGGGTAAAGGTACTGGTTTTAGTGGACTAGTTAAAGCTTCTGATGTACTGCTCTAAGATATAGTCCATAGTTATTGTTAACAATGCACCTGTCAGTGCATTGTTACTTTGTGACTTAATGACCCAAAGCAAGCAAACAGAAAAGGTACTGTGATAATTCATTATATGTTCAGCTTATCTGGGCAATGGTAAACATGTCGTTTGGTAAAATACTAATCTCAACACTGTTTTTGATTGATTTGGCATGCCAAATAATTAAATGTCTAATTAATGAGAAAATGTGGTCAAAAATAACAAGGCAGGAAATATTTTTTTTATGTAGTTACAGCAACACAGTACTTGGAAATGTCATAAATTTTCCCTAATAGTATCAAATTAAAACTACATGCTTAAAAAAAAAACCAGATAAATGATTTTTTTGAATGTGATAATTGCACTTTCCCCAGAGGGTTTAGTAAAATGAGCCATGTAAGCAGCCAGGATTCTGCATCTCTCTTCTTCCTCCTGGTGAATCTACAACAGAGCACTATCAAGCTTTCTTTTTTTTCTTTTTTTTTTTCTTTTTTCTGAAGCTGAGGACCCAGGGCCTTGCACTTGCTAAGCAAGTGCTCTACCACTGAGCTAAATCCCCAACCCCACTATCAAGTTTTCTAAGTTTCTATGTTTTGACTACAATTTAAATGTTAAATTATGTCACTTTCCATTTCTATAAGGAGAGATACTAATTTCATTTTCCTCTTAGTTGAATGAAATGACCAAAAAAAAAAAATGTTCAATAGGAAGAGGCTGAATCTAAGCCACTAATCCCTCTATACACAGGCATATTACAAATGGGATGGAATGCATGGCCAGTCCAGGGATTCTCAGAAAGCACTTCTCTTGAAAGCATTTAGTCATCTTGTCCAAGTAGGAAAAAGGCAGTAAGATGATACAGAGGTCTATTGACTATGCAAGAGATGCATGGAGACAGTGCTTTAATTAGTAAAGAGGTCAGAATGATCATCAATATTATGAAGTATGTATTTTATTAAATATCCTCATAATGTGAAGTTTATTAGCAGTAACTTTTACAAATGAAATTTATCCTTAGGGATATCATTTATTTTGAAATAATGTAAATAATAAACTAAGATTATAGATCTTATATAAAAGTACCTTATGCAAACATTATGATGGTAGCAGGGAGGGAAAGAGTTGTTTTTATTCAGGGAGGAGCAGATCAACTTAGTCACAATGTTCTTGTAATGATCTCAAGACATTGAGATCTTTATAAGATACCTTAAACAACATTTTGAAAATCGATTTTGGCACTGTTATGAACGAAGAATTCTTTATCTAGTTTATTCAGAAGATAAATCTATGAAGTTGTCCCATAAAAGTAAGAAATAATGGTGTTAATTTTGAAAGCAGAGAGTTTTCTGATAAGTGTGCTGAAACTGGCTGTCAGCACAAGGCTCTGGGTAGCACTTCCCTCCCAAAATATGCCTGGGGTTGGGACAGAAACCAGGGCTAAGTCTGAGATGTGGTCTTGTGGGTATAGACAGAAGCATATAGTTGGGCAGTAAATATTTGCTAGGACATTTAGGATTAGAAGCAGTGAGACCTAGGATGAGCCCAGAGCCATACTCATTCAGACGAGGTCATAGCTGCTGAGGAAGTTGGAAGTTGAAAAGAACTCAGGTTAGACTTGATGTTGGAAAGGTAGGCTCCTGAAGGCCAAATGTAGATCAGGCCAAAAGCTAACCCATTTTCTATTCTTTTAAAATTTCTAATAGCTTTATTTGGTTTTGGTTATAAGTTTATAAGCATTTAAAATATTTAGACAGCATTTAAAATGGGAGAGAAAAAGTAATTAATAGAATCTTATATTCTATATATTTAATACATATACTTTCAAACTTTTTTATTTCCTCTGACTTATATTCATCATGTATACTTTAATTTTATACTTGGGTCATTCTAACTTATAATTTTTAAAATAACTGCATATTATTTCAAGATTATAAATTTCAAGACTATAAATCCACCACCATTTTCAATAGGTGCTTATTAATGCATTTACTTAATATACCAATTGAATGTTATTTGTCCTTTGTAAAAAAGACTTTTAGTCTTTTTACTATTTCCTGTAGTTATATTTAATGTAATAAATTGTCTTTGGAACCCTACTTTTTCACTTCTTATTTCAAATGTAAATGAATTTCATTTTTAAATAAAAAAAACCCCATAGACTGAAAGTCTGAAAAACAAGAAAGTAAAGGATTCATTTGTCCTTCTCCCATTAAAACAGATATTCACCTTAGATACTTCACTGAATTTTTGTCCTAATTTCTATCCCTTCCAATTTTCACTTTGTATGTTAATTCAATTTAAATTACTGTATATAACAATTTTGAGCCCCACTCAAAACCTATCCTTTGATGTTTGAGGTGCTAACATGCATCAAGGTGCAGCTAAAATAAAGTGAAACTCTCAGCAGCTCTTTGTGAAAGCAGAGCTAGTTTCTGTGTGTGAAATGAAGGTTAACTTTACCATCAGATAACCTGGTTGTGGCTGTCACCCCAAAGTTATACTGATTCTTTAGTTCTTAAAAGTAGGTCATGGGTGGTTTGACAATAGCAGAAAATAATGTTTACTGAAAGATGGATTCTGCTTGTAGCATTACAAATGTCCAATTTCATGTTTAAAATGCTCTGAAGTAGATATAACACGTTCTTTCATACAGATAGGAGTATAGGTCCAAGAGCATCAAATATTTTTGGTCATGATGAGATGACATGGCAGGGCTGTGATCAGAATCTGTGACTAACTTTCTCAGATTGTGCTCTACTGACAACTCCCGGTGTATACCACACTGAGAACCCTCATTCTGTACCACACTGAGAGCCCTCAGTCTGTACCATGCCGAAAACATTTGGTGTGTACAATGCTGACAGCCCCATTAAATCAGGATTTGATGGTAAGTAGGTAGAGTGGTAGGTTCAAACGTTGACTCTACTTGATGATAGACTTATAGTAAATCATGCATTAAAGTTATAATTTCTTTAATTATAAAAATGGGAACATACAAGTCTCAAAATTTGCCTAAAGATAGGTAAATAAATGAAGTTACATTAAAAAAAAAAAGATTTATTTTATTTATGAGTATACTGTAGCTGTCTTCAGTCATACCAGTAGAGGGTATCAGATTCCATTCCAGATGGTTGTGAGCCACCATGTGGTTACTGTGAATTGAATTCAGGATGTGTGGAAGAGCAGTCAGTGTTCTTAACTGATGAGCCATCTCTCCAGCCTAGCTGTAAATTTTGTTACATGTGAGGTGAGGCCAATGAGAATGTGAAGACATATGAACTGATACTCTTAGCTTAGGAAAATCTACCATACAGGCGTCTATTGTGGTTAATATCAATAGTTGTTTTGGGATCTGGAATTACATGGGAAATGGAGCTTTCTGATGTGAGACTATTATCAGTAGGGTTATTCAGGTGGAAAAACCTGACCACTGAGAGCGACATGTATTTCCTGGGATGGGATCCTGGACTATATGAAAAAGCAAAAATGTGAGTTGAGTACAACAATTTTATTTTCCTCACCATGTGACCGATGGTTTCTGACTGTCATGACTCATCCATCATGACAGACTGTGGACACCTAAAGCAAAACAAGCCCATTCTCACTGAAGTTGTCCTTTTCAGAGTATTTTATCACAGGCGTGAGACTAGTAACAAAGCAGAGGCCTAGCAAAGATTTTAGGAGTGAAAAATTTCTAGGGATGGTATGAGGGGGTTGTGACAATGTAGAACACAATGATGTCACTTGTCATTTAGACATGGTATGTGCTCATAAGTGGATATTAGCTCTAAAGTAAAAGATAATCATGCTACAATCCACAGACTCAAAGAAGGTAACTAACAAGACACGCTCAAGTGAGGGACCGATAAATCTCACTGAGAAGGGGTGGACATAGAGAGGGGGCGAGTTGGAGATAAGAGTAGGAATGGGAACAGAAGGGATCAGGTGAGGGGAGGATGAAGGAAGAGAGTACTGGGATAGACAACTGGATATGGGGAACATCTCTGAGATAAGCTAGAAACTATGAGCATATGGAAACTCCAAGAAAACTATAAAGGTCCACCTTGAGACACATGCCATGAGAGGGAGCCCTCCCTGACACTAATGATATTCTGTAATATTTGTATTCAGAAGCCTAGAAAAACTGTGATCAGAGAGGTTTAATTCAGCAACTTATGGAAACTCATGCAGAAGCCCACAGACAAACAGCTTGAAAAGGTGGAGCTTGGAAATCCTGTGGAAGAGGGGAGAAGAAGAATTGTAAGATCCAGAGAGATCAAGAACACCACAAGAAAATCAAGAGAATGAATTTGCCTGGGTCTATAAGAGCTCACAGAGACTGAACCTCCAACCAAGGAGCCTACATAGCTTCTTCACGTTACAGTTGTGTAGCTTGAACTTCAAATGGGACTCATAACAGTGTGACCAGGGGCTGTCTATGACTCTCCTATCTGCTTTTGGTGTCCTTTCCTTCTACTGGACTGCCTAGTCTAGCCTCAATAGGAGAGGATGTGCCTAGTGTTACTACAAATTTATATGCCAGGGTTGGCTGATATCCATTGGAGGCTTGCCCTTTTCTGAAGAGAAATGAAGGAGAAAGAGTGGATAGGTGGGAAAGGAGCAAGCAGGGAGGGAGAGGACTTGGAAGAAAGGAGGGAAGAAAGGAAACTACTCAGGATGTAAAGTAATAGGTAAATCAACAACAGCAATAATAATAATAGAATTGGTTTCACCACATTCAACGGCTGTCCAGTAAACTGGGAAGAAAGAGTTAACATGTATTACATGTTAACGTTTGTATTGTCACTGGGGAA
The DNA here is from genome assembly GCF_004785775.1 of Grammomys surdaster. Lineage (NCBI taxonomy): Eukaryota > Metazoa > Chordata > Mammalia > Rodentia > Muridae > Grammomys > Grammomys surdaster. The sequence goes on along the minus strand of NW_021604576.1, from coordinate 10,138,307 downwards.
AGAATGAGAAAACTGGCTTTGATCAATATCTTTATGTAAATATAAATATATTTATCTTGAGAAGACTCATATTTCAAGATTTCTATTTTTGTTGTATCCAAAGGGAAATATAGAAACATCTTGGTGGGCATTTATGAAGTTAACTTACTTGTATTAACTCAGCCCTACTTTTCCTTTGCATATATGTTGCCCACCTCTGATATTTCTATTGTTGCACCAGGATCAACCAAATCACTCTTGTAGGGTACAGATAAATGATGAAAGGTTGAGGACTTGCACTCCACTGAGGTGTCTGGATTATCAGGAATATGTGTGTTACTTCATGAGTTGGTGTGTAGACCATGGAAGACATTGAGCCACAACATAGAAGGAAACAAATGACACAGAATTTCCAAGTAGGGAGGGTTACTGGTTTCTGTCAATATGTTCTGTTTCATTTTCCTTGAGATCCAAGGTTGCTGTTGTCTTTATGTTCAATGAAATTGTCATGTATTATAAAATTACACTGTTTTTTGAGTCTTTGTCACAAGCAACTTCTACAATGTTAGCTGTTGGGTCAGAAGTTAAGTGTGAAATTTATGGAACTAAAAATAATATAATGCAGGTTCTGTGTTGATATTTGAGTCCAAATGATGCATATGAGAAAGGGATGATATGGAAATAGGGATTTCTATAGATAGAAGGGACCGTATTTAGAACTCACTAGAATACAGTAGATTGTTTAAGGTGACATAAGGATATATACAAATGATAAAGAATATAATTATACTTACAACCGTTTACAAAATACCAGATTGTCAAGAAGGCAATTATTACTAATTCATTTTGGATGTGAATTCTCAGTAACATGGACTAATGTGTAGGCTTCATATGGCATGGTTAGTTTTTCTCTTCTAAATCTTTCAAGGGCATCTTATGTATGAAATAAATTGTGATAGAAGGGAGTTCATTCTTTCTTTTCCTTTGGCTGTTCTCTCATGTGACCATCTTAAAATATTTCAGAAATGACGATTTTACATCAGCTATGTTATTCCTATCACCTTTCTGTTTTTCTATACCCTTGCCAATGCATTAATGTAACAATAATATTGAATGTAATAACAGGTGTTGTAACCAATTATTGTAAGATAAGGCATGAGACAATTGTTCTCTGGTCTATTATATTTAGTCAGGAAACAGAGAGAGAGACGGTTGATGGTGCTCAGCTCACTTTCTCCTCTGGGACTATAAAACATGGTTTGGTATTGCTCACATTTAGGGTGAGTTCTGCAACTGCAATTAACCTTGTCTAGAAGCGATCTCACAGTTAATCACAGCTCTTTGCCTCCTAGGATGTTCAAGAATCTGACAAATTGACAATCTGTCAACCACATGGCTCTTTTTTTTCACTCATTCAGTATTTTCTCTTCTGCTTCTTTTCCATCCCTACATCAAGGATAGATCACAGAGTACAAGCTATGTATAAATGCATGCTCATTTATATACTGCACATATACACTGCATATATATCTACTTATACACGTTCCCATACGAATACACACAACCACATACATTCGTCTAATTTATAAAGATTTCTTTCACTATCATGTTAGCATGCTGTATTGTTGATTTACTGTAGCTTTTCACATGTGAATATTATATATAAAGCAATTAATTTTTTGCTAATAGGATAATGTAAATTTTATAATATTATTATAATTTAATCCATATTATGTATCAAATCAGGTTTCATGCAGCATTTTACCAGTTCAGTCTTTCTATGACCATTTTTTTTTGTGTCATTGATTTTGTTCATTAAAGTATTAACTACTAGATATTTTCTACATTCTAATGTATCAACTGTACTGGGATACAGTTAATACCAATTTCTGCCAAGTTAGCATATTGATTTTATTGTTTATTTTAAAGACCTTTTCTAGTTTTTAAAAAGCAATTTATTTTGTTTAATGTACACGTGTGTATAATTGTTGGCAGACAATATCAAGCCACCAAAAATTCCTAAAAGTATAGGGAAAGGGGCTCATGAATTTCTACCCTAACTGAGGAGCTATTGGTAGTGATTTCTTCCCTTTTTCAAATAATAGCACTATTGCAGGTGTGCTTTGCCTTATTAGCCCTAATACCCTACTGCTAGCACTCACATTAAATAAACACAAGAGTAGTTATTTGCATAACAAGATAGTGTGTGAATTTAAACAATGTTCTTTTTATATAATAAGCCTTCTTCCAAGTTAAAAACAATTGGGAATCAATTTGCAAAATGTTAATTATTCAACCTCTTAGAATCATAACTATTATGTTTTTTATGAGTTTGCTTTGCCTTTGAAAATGAATGTTTCACTGCTTGCCATTTTTTTCTAAAGAAAAACAGCAATTAGTGAGAAAAGATCACTTGACTGTAGTCTGAGAGCTGATCATGTTTGTAAGGAATAAAGACTTTCAACACCGTCTACTGCTTTCTTAGAAGTAAGCAGAATTGTGTCTGTGCTAAGGTAATGTGATCAGATACTCTGGTTTTTCTATGCCTTCAGACATTAAGCAAGTCTGCACCCATGCAAGCAGCTAAGAAGAAATATGACAGGTAGGGAAGAATATAAGGATCTTTGGTAATCTTAGCAAGAAATAAGGATGGCACACCTACGAATGCTTCTGTACCTTGGGGGTCAGTGAATTATATTCTAGAAAGTTTGCTAGGATTATAAGATGAATTTGCATCCTGATTAATATGGACATCAACATAGTTCAGAATCTAAAACCAGTTCAGTGACTTTAGCCATGGGACATTATAAACCAAACACTAACTCCTAGATGGAAGAAACAGAGAGGAACATAAAAACCAATGTTAATGAGATCCTATGAGTAACAATTTACTTTCATTTACATTTTGTTTTAAAATGTTGGGTGATATCCAAGGCTAGACATATAGAGATTGTTATGTGTTATACAGAAATTCATCATGAGATACATGGAGACTTGGAATAAACCTAAGAGTCATCAGCATTTTTGATGCAGAAATACAATGGTTCTAAATCCAAGGTTCATATCACATGGATAAACACAAATAAGAGACTATAAGTATAAGGAAGTTCACTCATGGGCTTAGAATCACCATTCTTATTAGACATTAACTTTATGTTCAAGAGGTTGCATGATGGATTTCATATCAAGATTGTCACTCAAAGGACACAGTCCTGTTCTCCAAAATTAAATTCTGTAATAGAATATGGTACAATTGATTTATGAGTTATTATTATTTTTCCATACAATCCCATGAAGTTTTACCTTTTACTTGTTTGTATTTTTGAGATTCCACATAATGATTAGGAAAATGATATTTCAGATCAGCAAAGGCTGCCATATTTCAACTTCCAGACCCCTATGGAGCACATTCTGTAAAAGTTGTTAACACAAAAATTACTATTTAAAATTATTATGCATTCAAGATTTGCAGTAATGAGATTTTGATTTTGTATCTACAGAAGGAGCTAAATTGAAATTGAATACTGTAGTTCTGAAGTTGTGGGACAGATTGTGTAAACATGGTCTCTCTCTGAATACAAGGGCTTCTACAGCACAGTTGAGATGTCACTGGCTTTCTCCAAGTTGCTTATTAATAACTTGGCTTGATCTGGTAGACCAAATGATAGTAATGTGTTTGAATCACTTTCAAATTAACAGAAAAGCCTCTCAATCTCTCTATCTCTGAGTCTCTGTCTCTTTCTATGTCTCTGCCTCCCCCCCCTCCCACCTCCTCCTGCTTCCTCTAAGCTCAGATACAATGCATCTTCCCATATGTTCTTGGATGGGTAGTGGAGGAGCAACACAAGCAATGTAGACACTATTCAAAATCTGAGGCAAAATCTGAGGATAAATTCCTGTTATCTCCTAATTTATGGCTGTTATGAGCTATCCTAAAGAGAAAATTAATGCTCAATTTCTTATCCTTGTGCTATCCAAGCATGAGTTTCCTCAGCCAATACATTTAACTTTTAACAATGACAATGACTGTCATTGTTTTCCTTCTTCTTTATTTAATAAAGTCCATGTTTATTGAAGTGCTCAGAGACCTCTTAAGTAGCATAATGTATATTATGCTACTTAAGCATACTTAAGCTACTTAAGCATAAGTAGTATATTACTTCAAAAACCTTTCTTACCATGTCTTGTGTAATCTTACATACTTCTTTGAAGTAATATATCTATATTTGTAACATCCTATTCAGTGTGACTCACCATCATATGTTTCATATATATTAAAAAGCTTTTAGTTCTGTTGATTTTATTTATATTCTAAATTAGAAGTTTCCTTTTACTTATGTACGTTATTTATATGGTATTTTTAACATGGTATTATATTTATTTTGTTCACATGTTATTAAATGTTTATCAATTAGATACATTTATATATATATACTCACAGAAAAGGTTACCAAGCCTGTTCTGTTTACTATTGTTGAATCTTGGGATTTAATGCCTGAATTTAATTTTGTGTAGCAAACTACTCATTGTGACATCAAGTATTTTCTTGATTATTTTAGAATGCAGCAAAAACATTTGTGACGACATGGACTAGAACATGAGCACATAGTCGAAGAAAATGGAACATATATTGTGCAATATGATTTTAACGCTTTCAATCAAATCTCACATCCAAGACTTTATGAAAAGTTGAAATTACAGTGTTTCAGGTCTGTATCACTCCCTTGAGCTTTACAATTTTGAACAGTTAGTATTATTTGATTTTATAATATGACAATCTTATATATCCTTTAAGAATATTAGACACTCATTCTTTGGTTCAAAAGTAGTCACATAATTGTTACTGTTGAAATGTTGAGAAAATGTTGCATTATATTTATTTTTTTTTATGAGTAACAAGGTTAATCATGGCTCAAGTTCATTTCACCTAGGTTTAATTATTTAATATATTTTATTAATATATTTTAAAGGCCCACAAATAGACAATCCAGTAATAAGATTATTTCAAAGGACTATTTCCATAATTTATATATTCTAACAAATTATCAAGTATTTTATATAATATTTAAGTGTTTCAATGACTTTTAAAAGCCACATATTTTCTGTAATATTTTTCTATTGCAAGGTACAAAATTTCTCTTCCATTTAAGGTACATTCCATAGAATATTTGACATAGAGATGCACATCACACTGTAATTAAATATCAAAAATAATACATGTTTATTATCCTTTGTCTACTATTTATCTATTCTAAAGAGATTTTATTTTAAAACTGCTGTGATTCTTTTTACTTTTTTCTGAAAATTTTATACATTGCTGTATACTGACTACTGTATTTACATGATTTCTACAACTCCATCTCTTTTATTGAAATTTTCTGTTCATCCCACACCATCTCAAATCCATGATCTCTTCTTTACTTATTATATATGTCAATATATGTGTGTGTGTATTCTTTCATGCTCATATGTAAATGTATATATATTTAGATATATTTATCACTGACCACATGGGACTGGATGAAACATCAGTTGGTTCATCCCTGGAGAAAATGGATTCTGCTTCTCTCAGCAACTGTTGATAGCCTGTAGTACTTCATCTAGAAGCTGACCTTGAATTTATTTATTTATTTATTTATTTATTTATTTATTTAGTTAGTTGGTATTTTATTTCATTACATTTCAGAAGCCATCCCCTTTCCCCATTTCCCCTCCCTAGAATACCCCTATTCCATATTCTCTCCTCCTTTTTGCTTTTATACCATTTTAATTACATGCAATTATTAAGGTCAGTTCTAGGTTGAGAAGCTAGCAATACAGTAGATGCAAATAGTCAAGGAACAAGCAAGACAATAAATATAAATTGTTCAAAGTATAAGCGAGGCAATAAAAAAGTTCTGTGAACATTCCCATGGTCACTGTTACTAATATGTTGATATACAAGAGGATTTAGATAGGCATTTGGAATAACAGATTGTTGCTCTTTATCCTATTCAAATTATTGGAAGGAGGTTCAGACTTTAAGAGTAAGGAGCCATCTTGAGTGTCATGCCAAATATCATGGGATTAATGTTAGTTCTAAAATTTACAGTGGTAGTCATTAGATTTAGAAAAAAGTTTAAGGATACTTGCAGTGTATTTGGCATAATTCTAACACCTCTCTGGATATTTTAACTTTGTATAGTGAGTTTATGAATTTAAAGAATGCTGCTCTGGTGAGCATTGATACTGTAGATACTGCTGATAAAATTACCCATGGCATGAGGTCAGTATATTTATTTTGGTCAAGCTTTAAGAATGGCATATATAGTTTGATCATGCTAGCCCCTTTTCGTCCTTGGAATACGTTTATTCCTCCCCATCATGGTAAAGCTTGTCTTTAACAAAATCAACATGTTGGCTGCCAGAGTACATGGCTTGAACTTGAAAATGGACCTCCAGATAGACTTAGTAAATTAACAAGCTGGCAAGCCAAGGATGGGTAAGATTCTGCACAAAGCATTATCAACTTAAGACAATGACAATGCATATTCCACGATGGGTAAGTGATGCATTCTTGTCAGAATGACCTAATGACAGACTGACAGGCTATTGGTGGCTGACCTTGAATTTAAAATAGGAAATGTGAGTAGCATAACCTCATATATAACATATTATATTACTATATATTTTATGCATATACTTTTTAAAGTTCCTGTTATTGAGCATTATCCTCCATTTTTGATCCAAGAATAAACACATGGCTTTACTTACAATATTAAATATGTTAAATATGTTTTGTTAAGTAGAAGACAGTTGTTTCTAAAAATTGTAATTACATTTTCAAGTCGATACCCAAGTAGCTATTTCCCCTTTACAAGTGATTTTATTTTCATGTTCTCTGTATTATTTCATGTTCTCTAGTGGTACAAATTTTGATATTCTTGTATGGTATGAATCATAATACATGTTTATCTATAGCTTAGCATAGTGTGTTTGCTTTTATTTTAACTTTTTTAAGTCTTTTTTTGTCCAATTTTTAATCCTCCTCCAGTTTGTCTTCTGACTGTTCTTCATCCCATATCTCCTTCTCACCCATCTCCAAGAGAATGTCCCCACCCCCACATCCTCAACCCTAACAGAGCTCCCCTCTTCCTGAGGCCTCCAGTCTCTTGACAGTTAGGTGCATCTTCTCTGACTGAACCCAGATTCAGCAGTCCTCTGCTGAATATGTGTTAGAGGCCTCATATTAACTGATGTATGCTGCCTTTTTGGTGGTCCAGTGTTTGAGAGATCTCAGGGGTCCAGGTTAGTTGAGATTTCTGGCCCTCCTATAGGGTTGCCCTTCTCCTCAGCTTCTTCCAGCCTTTCCCTAGTTCAACCACAGTTGTCACCAGCTTTTGCCCATTGGCTAGGTGTAAATATTGGCATCTGACTCTTTCAGCTGCTTTTTGGACTTTTCAGAGGGGAGCCATGCTACACTCCTGTTTGTAAGCACCCCACAGTAACAGTAATAGTGTCATAGTGTCAGGCCTTGGGGCCTCATCTTGAGCTGGATCACAATTTGGGCCTGTCACTGGACTTCCTTTCCCTCAGGCTCTTCTCCATTTCTTGTGAAGCATTGTTATTGGTTCTTTATTTCTGGGAAATAAAGTTTAAACATACCAAGTTCAATAATGTATCTAAGATATGCATTCAATCATTGAAATGGCTGATATGTACCTTGAATATTATCAGGTCCAGGAGATTTCTCAGCCTGTACTAATCTTAAGCCACCTGGGGAATGATTAAAAGGGGAACCTCAGTTGATTTCCAGGAGCTAGATATAGGAACTGTTAATATGATATAGAGTCCAATTAAAGTTAACAGATCTGAAAATATTTAAATATTATTCTTGATATATATATATATATATATATATATATATATATATATATCACAAGGACACTTGTTCAAACATGATCACTGCTAATTTATTCATAATAGCTAGAAACAATCTAGATATCTCTCAATGGAGGAATTGATAAAGAAAATATGGTAGGTTTAAACACTAGAACAGAGTTCTATCTATCTATCTATCTATCTATCTATCCATCTATCTATCTATCATCTATCTATCTTTTGTTTTTTGAGGCGGGTTGCTTTGTGTAGCTTTCTCTGTCCTGGAACTCAGACTCAGAGATCTGCTTGTCTCTTTATCTCAATTGCTGGGAATAAAGGCATGCACCACCACCACCACCACTACCACCTGCCCCATCATCTTCAGCTCTTAAAAAAAAAGAAAGAAAGATTGTGAAATTTTCATGCAAACAGATGAGACTAAAAAAAAAAAAAAAAAAAAAGTCCTGAGTGAGGTATCCCAGACTCAGAAAGAAAAATACGGCATTCATGAGAACAAATATGGACATGAATCTACAGCTTTAAATGAGATATCTCCATCAAATGCCTCTCCTTGGATCTCAAGAAACCTTCAGAAGAGGAGGCAGAAGGAGTAGAGGAGCCAAAGAGTATAGAGAACACTGGAGAACAATACCCTCTAAATCAACTGAATAAAATTCATAATCAATCAGAGAGTATACTGAAAGAAAAGAGCCGACACATATCTGTACCTACTCTCAAGGACCACCTGGTTTACAACTCTGTGACAAGATTACCATCTACAAAAGTCTTTGGAGACAAAATCATTAGTTTAATTTGGAAACCTAAAAAAAAATTAAAGAATTCTCATTAATTTCAGTAAATCTAGTGCCTATTTAGCATTTCACTTAATGAAGGCTTTCTACATGTTTGTCTAAAATATTTAAGTTAGAACCATGAGAATAATTTTTGTCCACTATACAAAGTAAATTAACAAGGAAACACTTAAATAAAAATATAAAAAATAAAGTTTACCTAAAACCAATAAAACAAAAATAAACAAAAACTGGAGCTATCAAATTCAGAAATTGCTTCTCATATGTCCACTCAGCTTTCCTTTCTTTGCCTAGTTCTCTCATTTCAGTTTTTCTGTCTCTTTCTTCCCTACTGTTTGTGTGAGTTCCTCTAAGTCCCTTGTGATACAGTTAAATGTTACCTTATTTATTGTGAGCCTAACGTGTTGAATGGTTTCACAGGATGATGTGTGCCCTGGCATATTATCTTGTTGAACTATTCAATTAAATATGATAATGTTGAGCACACCGACACTGTTAAACACTCAGGTGAACAAGCAATTCACTGTGAAGTGCAGAAATATTGGGAGTCATCAACATGACTGTAAGCAATACTTATTTTTATATAACTATTTCATGGTTCTGCTTGATGAGTGAGATTGCAAACAATATTAATAAACTCCAATATTTGGAAGACTAAAGTATAGCCAGAAAATTATTATGTTTAGATTTATCTTGACAGAGGTAATGACTAAAATGTAAATGGGATGTTAAACTTGTTTCTCTAGAATTCACAAAGTATGTCAAGTTATACTATGTTACATTTACTCATTTCTAAAACCCTATCAGCATAATTTTTGGCCTTTTAAAAGTGTAATGCAGTTACCTCAAGTACATGTGTAGTATTTGTTTTTCTATTACATTTTGCATCATTTTTGTTAAACTATTTATTCATGGAGTTAAGGTATTTAAATATCCCTTGCTCTTCTCTTCTGCTATAAAATTCTTGTTTCTGGCAATGAAATACTAGCATTCTTAGTTGTCATTAGTATGATTTAGTTAAAGAAAATAAAATGAGATGATTGATTTAGGGGATCTTTACAATGCCTTAGGTACTAGTCTATGCTTCTATATCATTTATCATAATAAATTTTATAATTTAATGAGTTGTAAATGAAATCAAATTGGGAAAATAGTGAGTAACAAATTTACAAGATTTTGATGATTAAAAAACTTAAATTATTCTGATAGTATCACATCATTAATGACATGGTCCACATAAAATCACAGAAAGTAGAAAATTGTATCATTTCTGTGTATCGAAAAGTTAATATTTTACATGTCAGTTTTTTTATCAGTTGGCCCATACACTTTATTTTATCTTCAAAATATTCCAAGTTTCTTTGCAGACATTGACAACATTACTATAAAATGCATACAAATAAGCACATATTTCAGAGTAACCAAAACACCATGTAGAGTGGTAAACATGGTGTTTCGGTTAAAGTCACACCAAGATATTTTATATTATTTGTAACCATAGTGAATAGTGTTGTTTCCCTAATTTCTTTCTCAACTAGTTTTATCTATTATGTAGAGGAATGCTACTAATTTGTTTGAGTTAATTTTATAACCAGCAACATTGCTGAAGTTTTTTATTAGCTGAAGGAGTTCTCTGGTGGAATTTTTGGGGTCACTTAAATATACTATTTTATCACCCATAAATAGTGATGTCTTGACTTTTTCCTTTCAAATTTGTATCCTTCTGACCTCCTCTTTCTAACTGCTCTGGCTCGAACTTTGAATATGATATTGAATATACAGTGAGAGAGTGAGCATCCTTGTTTTATACATGATTTTAGTTGGGTTTCTTCAACTATCTCTCTAATTTGATGTTGGCTATTTGTTTGGTGTATATTTCTTTGATTATATTTATATATGTGCCTTGAATTCCTGTTCTTTCTAAGACTTTTAACATGAAGGGGTGCTATATTTCATCTAAGGCTTTTTCAGCATCCTATGAAATGACAATGAAGTTTCTTTCTTGGAGTTTGTTTATATAGTGGATTATGTTGATGGATTTCCTTATATAGAACCATCCCTACATTCCTGGAAAGAAACCTACTTGATCATGATGAATGATCATTTTTATGTGTTCTTCACTTGGTTCGCAAGAATTTACTGAATATTTTTGTATTGGTATTCATAAGAGAAATTGGCCTGGAGTTCTCTTTCTTTGTTGTGTCTTTGTGTGGTTTAGGTAAGAGCATAACTGTGGCTTCATAGACTGACTTAGGTAGTGTTCCTTCTTTTCTATTTTGTGGAATAGTTTGAGAAGTATTGGTATTTGGTATTCTTTGAAGGTCTGATAGAATTCTGCACTACAATCATCTGGCCCTCAGTGGACTTTTAATAAATGCTTCTATTTCATTAGAGGTTTTGGGACTGTTTAGATAGTTCACCTGATCCTGATTTAACTTTGGTGCCTAGTATCTATCTAGAAATCATCCATTTTGTCTAGATTTTCCAGTGTTGTTGAGTATAGGATTTTGCAACAGGATCTGATGATTTTTTAAATTTCCCTACTTCCTGTTGTTGTGTGTTCCTTTCCATTTCTGATTCTGTTAATTTGGATACAGTCTCTGTGCCCTCTAATTAGTTTAGCTAGTTGTTTATCTATTATGTTAATTTTTCTCAAAGAACCAGCTCCTGATTTTGCTGATCCTTTGTATAGTTCTCTTTGTTTCTACTTCATTGATTTCAACTCTGAGTTTGATTATTTCCTGCCATCTTGAGTGTATTTGTTTCTTTTTGTTCTAGAACAAATGTGATCTAGAACTGTTAAGCTGCTAGTGTATGTTCTCTCCAGTTTCTTTATGAAGGCACTCACAGCTATGAGTTTTCCCTTTGCACTGCTTTTGTTGTGTCCCATAAGTTTTAATATGATGTGCCTTTATTTTCATCAGTTTCTAAGAAGTCTTTGATTTCTGTCTTTCTTTCTTCCCTGACCAAGTTATCATTTAGTAGAGAGTTGTTCAGCTTCCACATATATGTGGGGCTTTGTTGTTTTTGTTATTATTAGAGACCAGCCTTAATCCATGGTCGTCTGATAGAATGCATCGGATTATTTCAACCTTCTTGTAGCTGTTGAGATCTGATTTGTGACCAATTATATGGTCTATTTTGGAGCAGGTATCATGATGTGCTTAGAAGAAGGTATATTCTTTTGTTTTAGGGTGAAATGTTATGTACATATCTGTTAAAATCCATTTGGTTCATAACTTTTGTTAGTTTCACTATGTCTCTGTTGAATTTACTGTTTCCATGATCTGTCCCTTGGTGAGAGTTGGGTATTTAAGTCTCCCACTATAATTGTGTGAGTTACAATGTGTGCTTTTAGTCTTAGTAATGTTTCTTTTACAAACATGGGTGCCCTTGCACTTGGGGCATATATGTTAAGAATGGAGAGTTCATCTTGGTAGATTTTTCCTTTGATGATTATGAAGTGTCATTCCCCTTTTTTTTGATAATTCTTGGTTGAAAGTCTAATTTATTTGATGTTAAAATAGCTACTCCAGTTTATTTCTTGGAATTATTTGCTTGGAAAATTATGTTCCAGCCATTTACACCGTAATAGTGTTTGTGTTTGTCACTGAGATGTTTCCTGTATGCTCCAAAATTCTGGGTCCTATTTATGTATCGAGTTTCTTAGTTTCTTTTATTATAATTTATTTTTTCCCAAATTGTAATTCATTCACACAGGGGTTATAAACACAGAAAGGCAGGATGTGGGGAAGGGAATGGCACTGGAGTGTGGGTGTTCAGGGGGAATACAGATATCTTCAGAACCAGGTATCAGCTAGATGAAGGTTCGGGGACAAGTCATTATGACACTGCCTATGACTCGCTTGTCCTTATCTAAGTTGGTATTGTTTGCCAAGGTTACCTATTTACAAGGTCTATGACTGCTCAGGCTTGTAAATTTCCACAAAAGCTGCCTGTTTACATTAGCTTATAGCCATCTGTTTCAATGTTTTTCCACTGAGACCCAAGACTTGGTGTTAGTATACATGTATGACAGGCCTATTGCTGATTTTAGGCCTATGGCTGATTTTAGGCCTTCAGTGTGTAAGCAGGGCTGCCCCTGACATCTCCTCCCTTCTCTAAGTATAGAAGGGCTGTGGCAATTCTAAACTTGCGAAGGTGGGGATAGAGGCCTGACCCCCAATATTTGAAGGGGACCTTGTAATGGCTCCAGTCCCCCTGTTGTTGTCCAGTGAGGCATGAGGGCCATACCCATCCCAATGTCTTTTTCCTGGAGAGGGGATACTTTTGACATCAACCCCTGTGCAGTCAGACTTGTCCCTCAGGGAACCCAGAGAGATATTTTCATCTTTTATTTATATTCCCTTGCAGTGCTTAGCCTAAGGAAGAATTCAGATCCCCTGTCAGAGGGGGTTCTGGGTGGCCCCTCTCTGCTTGGTCTAGGGGCAGAAGTCCCCCCTTTTAGGTTGGGTGGAGATGGGTTTTGGGAACACCCTGTATAAAGTAACAACCACATCTTGAGTCTCGTGGTCATCCATAGCTAATTTATGATAATGTATCTGAGTAGGTTTTGCTACCAAATTATTTATCTGTTGTATCACAGAGTTAGTCTGCCTATTTGAGGGCCAGGGACCAGAAGAAAAGAGCAAAAGAACCCAAATAATGGTTCCAAGATGGGAGGGAATAGGGTTGACAACCTTGGAGAGGCTGAAAACCAATTCTAGTGCCAGCATTCATCTGTCTCTTTCTCTCTCTGATTTTTCTTAGGGCCTTCATTGAGCTATTTCATGCTCTCTTTAACCCTCCTTGTCTTGTCTATGTAAAGGCAACCTTCTTCTTTTAGGGCTGTATACAGTCAAGAGTTGTACACAGCCTTTTCTATTGTAATAGAGTAAATCAAGTCCAATAAGGATCTTTGCGATTTTAGGAGGTCTCTTCAGATGGCAAAACGAGGGATTTCTTCAGATTAGTGATGTCAATCTCTAGCTGTTTGATGTTCTTGTCAGTGGCCCTTCAAAGTTCTGAGTAGTATAAGTTTGGAGGCCAGCATCTGGATTAGAACTTCTAACAGCAGACTTCACGGGTGATTCATTTTTACCTGGAAAGGAAAAAAGAAAGGGAAAGAAAGGGAATTCTCAGGGAGATTTCTCTTCCCTGGATGTAAATTGTTATTCATCTTATTTATGGTTGAGCCTGGCTTTGTGGGGATATCTATTTTTTTCATTAATCTTTTTGTTAGCCAGTTAGCTGTGCCTTCTGTGGTATCAGACAGGCATATCAATCCTCGGCCCAATAAGGGAAGTGGGTCTGGGCCATTCCCTTTAAGGGTAAGAGGGTCCTTCCCCATATCTGTGGCAAAGTTTTGTTGGTCTCAGTGGTGCCAGAGGCAGTCAGCAGCAGATTTTCCATGAGCTTTCAGCTTTAGAGAGATAAAAGTGAACAAGGCATGATGGAGAGTATTTCAGGGGGACTCCTTCTGAGGGGTTACCATTCCCCCTCTTTTGTTTTTAAAGTCAATTTTTCAGAGTTCTTGTAAAATCAGGGCAGAAGTGACAACAGTTGCTCCTTCCACAATCAGAGAGTCATGAAGACCCTATTTTGAGGATATATAAATCTATATTAATAATCTTTTGTCAAAGTCTGTTATAGCACCGCCGACAACTAATCAGACTATATAATATATCGATTAGTAATAGCTTCTTCTACTTTTTGTGAGATTACTTCTCTTTTGTCAATTAATTGTTGAGGAAAACTAGGATTTACATCTCTCTTGAGAATATTGAACAGAGACTTAAATTCTTTTGTGGAGAGCTTAAAATAGGATCTTAGCCAATTAGCAACTCCTAGTAACTTTTGAAAATAATTTAAAGTAAGTAAACTCTCTCCCTCTCTCTTTAGACCCTTTATCTGTGTGTGTGTGTTTTTTTTATTGGATATTATACGTATTTACCTTTCAATGTTATCTCCTTTCCCATTCTCCCCCAAAACTCCTTATCCCATACCCCTTCCTCCTAATTTTTGTGAGGGTGTGCTCCAAACATGCTCCCAGTCCCATCTCCCTGCTTTCGACTTCCCACACAGTAGGGGATCCAAACTTTTGGGAACCATGGCCCTCCATTTTCACTGAAGTCTAACTAGGTCACCCTCAATTCCCTATACTGGTGCATGAGTCCCTCCCTTTGTGCTCTGTGGCTGGTGGTTTAGACTTTAGGAGCTCTGGTTGAAACTTCTGATACTCCTTCTAGAAAGGACCAAAGCATCCACACTTTGGTCTTCCTTCTTCTATGTGAGTTTTATGTGGTCTACACGTTATTTCTTAGAAATTGTGAGCTTTTGGGCTAATATCCACTTATCAGTGAGTGCTTACCATGTATGTTCTTTTGAGATTGGGTCATCTCACTCAAGATGATATTTTCCAGCTCCATCCATTTGCCTAAGAATTTCATGAACTCATTGTTTTTAATAGCTGAGTAGTACTCCATTGTATAAATGTACCACATTTTCTGCATCCATTCTTCTGTCGAAGGGCATCTGGGTTCTTTCCAACTTCTGGCTATTATAAATAAGGCTGCTATGAACATGGTGGAGCATATGTCCCTGTTGTATGTTGAAACTTCTTTTGGGTATATGCCCAGGAGTGGTATAGCTGGGTCCTCAGGTAACACTATGTTCAATTTTCTGAGATACCGCCAGACTGCTTTCCATAGTGGTTGTACCAGTTTACAATCCCACCAACAGTGGAGGAGTGTTCCTCTTTCTCCACATCCTCGCCAACATGTGCTGTCACCTGTGTTTTTGATCTTAGCCATTCTGACTGGTGTGAGGTGGAATCTCAGTGTTGTTTTCATTTGCATTTCCCTGATGACTAGGGATGCTGAACACTTCTTTAGGTACTTCTCAACCATTTGAGCTTCCTCAGTTGAGAATTCTTTGTTCAGCTCTGTGCTCCATTTTTTAATAGGGATCTTTGATTGTCTAGAGTCTAATTTCTTCTGTTCTTTGTATACCTTGGATATTAGCCCTTTATCAGATGTAGGGTTGGTGAAGATCTTTTCCCAATCTGTTGGTTGCCTCTTTGTCCTATTGACTGTGTCCTTTGCTTTACAGACGCTTTGCAGTTTTATGAGGTCCCATTTGTCAATTCTTGGTCTCAGAGCACAGGCCATTGGTGTTCTGTTCAGGAACTTTTCTCCTGTGCCTATGTGTTCCAGGCTTTTCCCCAGTTTCTCTTCTATTAGTTTCAGTGTAGCTGGTTTTAGGTGTAGGTCCTTGATGCACTTCGAATTGAGCTTTGTACCAGGAGATAAGTATGGATCAATTTGCATTTTTCTACATGCTGACCACCAGTTGGACCAGCACATTTTGTTGAAAATGCTGTCTTTTTTCCACTGGATGGTTTTAGCTCCTCTGTCAAAGATCAAGTGACCATAAGTATGGGAATTCATTTCTGGGTCTTCTATTCTATTCCAATGATCCTCCTGCTTGTCTCTGTTCCAATACCACACAGTTTTTACAATTATTACTTTGTAGTACAGCTTGAAGTCAGGGATGGTGATTCCCCCAGAAGTTCTTTTATTGCTGAGAGTAGTTTTCCCAATCCAGGGTTTTTGTTATTCCAAATGAATTTTAAGATTGTTCTTTCTATCTCTGTGAAGAATTGAGTGGGAATTTTGATGGGGGATTGCATTAAATCTGTAGATGGCTTTTGGCAAAATAGCCATTTTTACTATATTAATCCTTCCAATCCATGAGCATGGGAGCTCTTTCCTTCTTCTGAGATCTGCTTTGATTTCTTTCTTCAGGGGCATGAAGTTCTTGTCATACAGGTCTTTTACTTGCTTACGTTCACACCCAGGTATTTTATATTATCTGTGACTATTGTGAAGGGTGTCATTTCCATAATTTCTTTCTCAGCCAGTTTACCTTTTGAGTAGGGGAAGGCTACTGATTTGCTTGAGTTAATTTTATATCCAGCCACTTTGCTAAAGTTGTTTATCAGGTTTAGGAGTTCTCTGGTGGAAGTTTTGGGGTCACTTAAGTATACTATCATGTCATCTGCAAATAGTGAGATTTTGACTTCTTCCTTTCCAATTTGTATTCCTTTGACCTCCTTGTGTTGCCTAATTGCTCTGGCTAGGACTTCCAATACTATATTAAATAAGTAGGGGGAGAGTGGGCAGCCTTGACTAGTCCCTGAGTTTAGTGGGATTGCTTCAAGTTTCTCTCCATTTAGTTTAATGCTGGCTACTGGTTTCCTGTATATTGCTTTTGCTATGTTTAGTTATGGACCTTGAATTCCTGATCTTTCCAAGACTTTTATCATGAAGGGGTGTTGAATTTTTCAAATGCTTTCTCAGCATCTAGTGATATGATCATGTGGTTTTTTTTTCTTTTAGTTTGTTTATTTAGTGGATTACATTGATGGATTTCCGAATATTGAACCAACCCTTCATTCCTGGGATAAAGCCTACTTGATTGTGATGGATAATTGTTTTGATGTGTTCTTGGATTTGGTTCGCTAGAATTTTATTGAGTAATTTTGCATCACTGTTCATAAGGGAGATTGGTCTGTAGTTCTCTTTCTTTGTTGGGTCTTTTCGTGGTTTAGGTATGAGCATAATTGTGGCTTCGTAGAGTGAATTGGGCAGTGTACCTTCTGTTTCTACATTGTGGAATAGTTTGAAGAGAATTGGTATTAGATCTTCCTTGAAGATCTGATAGAATTCTGCACTAAAACCATCTGGTCCCAGACTTTTCATTCTAGGGAGACTTTTTTTAAAAATTTTTTTATTGGATGTTTTATTTACATTTCATATGTTGTCCCCTTACCCCATTCCCCACCCACCCAGGAACCTCCAATCCCCTCATCCCTCCTCCTTCTTCTCTGTGGATGAAACCTCTATCTACCCCCCTACTCCCACCTCCACACCCTCAAAATTCCCACCCCCTGGGGCGTCCAGCCTTCATGAGGTCAAGGTTCTCTTCTTCCACCTATGCCCAGCAGGGCCCTCCACTCTTACATATTCAGCTAAAGCCCTAGATCCCTCCCTAAGTGCTCCCAGGCTGGTGGTTTAGACCCTGGGAGCTGTGGTTGGTTGGTATTGTTGCTCTCCTCATGGTCCCGCAAATCCTTTCAGCTCCTTCAGTCTTCACTCTAACTCCTCTATTGAGAACCCCATGATCAGTTCAATGGCTAGTTGTGAGCATCTGCCTCTTTATATGTCAGACTCTTGAAGACCTCTGAGGAGACATCCATATCAGGCTCTTTTCAGCATGCACTTCCTGACTTCCAAATCAGCATCTAACTTTGGTGACTGCACATGGGATAGATACTCAGGTGGAGTGGTCTTCAGATGGCCCTCTTTCAGTTTCTGTCCCTCACTTTGTCTCCATATTTGCTCCCTTGAGTATTTTGTTGCTCCTTCTAAGAAGGACCGAATCACCCCCACTTGGTCTTCCTTCTTTATGAGCTTCATGTGGCCTGTGAGTTGCATCTTGGGCATTTCAAGGTTCTGGGCTAATATCCAATAATCAGTGAGTGAATACCATGTGTGTTCTTTTGTGATTGGCTTACCTCACTCAGGATGATAATTTCTAGTTCCATCCATTTACCTAGGAACCTCTCGAATTCATTGTTTTTAATAGCTGAGTAATACTCCATTGTGTAAATATACCACATTTTTTGAATCCATTCCTCAGTTGAAGGACATCTGTGTTCTTTCCAGCTCCTGGCTATTATAAATAAGGCTGCTATGAACATAGTTGAGCATATGTCCTTGTTATATGTTCGAGTATCTTCTGGGTATATGCCTAGGAGTGGTATAGCTGGATCCTCAGGTAATGCTATGTCCAATTTTCTGAGGAACCGCCAGACTGATTTCCAAAGTGGTTGCACCATCTTGCAGTCCCACCAACAATGGAGGAGTGTTCCTCTTTCTCCACACCCTCACCAGCATCTACTATCACCTGAGTTTTTAATCTTAGCCATTCTGACTGGTGTGAGATGGAATCTCAGGGTTGTTTTGATTTGCATTTCCCTGACGACTAAGGATGCTGAACATTTCTTTAGGTGCTTCTTGCCATTCGAATTTCTTCCGTTGAAAATCCTTTGTTAAACTCTATACCCCATTTTTTAATAGGGTAATTTGGTTGTCTGGAGTCTAATTTCTTGAGTTCTTTGTATATATTGGATATTAGCCCTCTATCAGATGAAGGATTAGTAAAGATCTTTTCCCAATTTGTTGGTTGTTGTTTTGTCCTATTGACAGTGTATGTAGGGAGACTTTTAATGACTGCTTCTATTTCTTTTGGGGTTATGAGACTGTTTAGATGGTTTATCTGGTCCTGATTTAACATTGGTAACTGGTATTTGTCTAGAAAATTGTCCATATCATCCAAATTTTCCAATTTTGTTGAGTATAGGCTTTTGTAGTAGGATCTGATGATTTTTTTTTAATTTCCTTGGTTTCTTTTGTTATGTCACCCTTTTCAGTTCTGATTTTATTAATTTGGAAACTGTCTCTTTGCCCTCTGATTAGTCTAGCTAAGGGTTTATCTATCTTGTTGATTTTCTCAAAGAACCACCTCCTGGTTTTAGTGATTCTTTGGATAGTTCTTTTTGTTTCTATTTGGTTGATTTCAGCCCTGAGTTTGATTATTTCTTGCCATCTACTCGTCTTGGGTGTATTAGCTTCTTCTTGTTCTAGGTATTTCAGGTGCGTCATCAAGCTGCTAGGGTATGCTCCCTCGAGTTTCTTTTTGTAGGTACTTAGAGCTATGAATTTTCCTCTTAGCACTGCTTTCATTGTATCCCATAGATTTTTGTATGATGTGTCATCATTTTTATTCAATTCTAAAAAGTTTTTAATTTCTTTATTTCTTCCCTTACCAGATTATCAAGGAGTAGGGTGTTGTTCAGTTTCCATGTGAATGTGGGCTTTCCATTGTCTTTGTCATTTTTGAAGACCAGCCTTAGACCATGGTGATCTGATAGGATGCAGGGGATTATTTCAATTTTTCATATCTGTTGAGGCCTGTCTTGTGCCCAATTATATGGTCTATTTTGGAGAAGGTACCATGAGGTGCTGAGAAAAAGGTATATTCTTTTGCTTTAGGGTGAAATGTTCTATAGATATCTGTTAAGTCCATTTGGTTCATAACTTCTGTTAGTTTCACTGTATCTCTATTTAGTTTCTGTTTCCATGATCTATCCATTGCTGAGAGTGGGGTATTGAAGTCTCCCATTATTATTGTGTGAGGTACAATGTGTGTTTTGAGCTTTAGTAAGGTTTCTATTATGAAAGTGGGTGCTCTTGTATTTGGCGCATAGATACTCAGAATTGAGAGTTCATGTTGGTTGACTTTTCCTTTGACAAGTATGACATGTCCTTTCTTATCCTTTTTGATAGCTTTAAGTTGAAAGTTGATTTTATTCAATATTAGAATGGCTACTCCTGCTTGTTTCTTAGGGTCATTTGCTTGATAAATTGTTTCCCAACCTTTTACTCTAAGGTAGTATCTGTCTTTGTCACTGAGATGGGTTTCCTGTAAGCAGCAAAAAGCTGGGTCCTGTTTGCATATCCAGTCCGTTAGCCTATGCCTTTTTATTGGGGAATTGAGTCCATTGATATTAAGAGATATTAATGAGAGGATGTTGTTGCTTCCTGTCATTTTTGCTAATAGTGGAGACATCGTTTGTGTGGTTATCTTCTTTTGGATTTGATGGAAAAGGATTATTTTCTTGCTCTTTCTAGGGTATGATTGCCCTCCTTGTATTGGAGCTTTCCTGCTAGTATCCTTTGTAGTGCTGGATTTGTGGGAAGATACTGTGTAAATTCAGTTTTGTCATGGAGTATCTTAGTTTCCCCATCTGTGGTAATTGAGAGTTTTGCTGGGTAAAGTAGCCTGGGCTGGCATTTATGTTCTCTTAGGGTCTGTATGATATTTGTCCAGGATCTTCTGGCTTTTATAGTATCTGGTGAGAAGTCAGGTGTAATTCTGATAGGTTTGCCTTTATATGTTACTTGGCCTTTTTCCCTTACTGCTTTTAAAATTCTTTCTTTGTTTTGTGCATTTTGTGTCTTGATTATTATGTGACGGGAGATATTTCTTTTTTGATCTAGACTGTTTGGCATTCTGTAGGCTTCTTTTCTCATTATGGGCATCTTATTCCTTAGGTTAGTGAAGTTTTCCTCAATAATTTTGTTGAAGATATTTACTGGCCCTTTAAGTTGGGAATCTTCATGCTCATCTATACCTATTATCCTTAGGTTTGGTCTTCTCATTGCGTCCTGGATTTCCTGAATGTTTTGTGTTAAGAACTTTTTGCATTTTGCGTTTTCTTTGACAGTTGTGTCAATATTTTCCAAGGTATCTTCTGCACCTTAGATTCTTTCTTCTATCTCTTGTATTCTGTTGGTGATGCTTGTGTCTATGACTCCTGATTTCTTTTTTAGGTTTTCTATCTCCATGATAGTCTCCCTTTGTGATTTCTTTATTGTTTCCACTTCCATTTTTATGTCCTGGATGGTTTTGTTCAATTCCTTCATCTGTTTGTTTGTTTCTGTAGTGGGAGAACAATGTTCTGATGTTGCGAAGTAGCATTGTCTTCCGTTATATTCTTGAGCTTAACCTCTACCCATCTGCTTATCTCTGGTGTTAACTGGCCTTGCTATCTCTCACTGGAGCCTGTTCTTCCTGTGAGCTTGGTTTTGTTGGGCCTTCTTGGTTCAAGCTGTCTTTGGATATGGGAGCCTGATCTGTGCCAGACTTCCTGAGGGTCTAGCTGTCTCTGGGTGTGGGTAGAATGAGAGGGAGCACAAGATATGTTCCTGTGTGCAGATGCCTCCAGTAGGTCCTTTGTCCTCTTTACCCTGGGGGAGGGGCTGCCTCAGTAGGCCAAGTATTGTGGTGGTGGTGGGAGTCAGCCTGGGGGTGTCAGAACTTCTGGGAGTCAAGCAGTCTCTGGATGAGGGTGGGGTGTAGGGGGCTACATCTCCATCTTTAATGATTTGGTTTTCAACAATGGAGCCCTGCCGTCAGTTTATGGAGAGCAAAAATGGGCTCTATTTATTTACTATTTATTTACTATTTATGCTGTGTATTGAGGACTGGTTCAAAAGGAAGTTGCTAGACTTTTGATTTCTAGACAGAGATGAATCTTACAGTTTTACTCTGTTATTTCAGCCTAGATTGAAATTCATTGGATATATTTTCTTGATCAATCAATCATCTCTGTCACCTGTTGCAAACTATTTCTTGCCAATAAATCCATATAAAATACAAAACTGAATGTCAGTTGTTTTAACTGACAGATACATGCAAAAATATCATTTGTTCAGTATATTATATAAATGAAAGATATTAAATTACAAAATATGCTATTTTTAACTTAAATATATTTCATTTACAAAAAGAACCACAACAGAACATTGTGTGCTTTTAATTCTTAACTAATACATCAGTTTATATTTTCACATAAGAATAACTTGTCTTCTCTTAGATGTTTCTTATGTTGTTCTTAGCCATAGTCATTCAACATCAGTATTGAGGCATTCGTGATGTGTTTATTTAAAGATAAAATATATCCTTTCTCTGACTATTTATTAAACATTTTATACACTGATTCAATACCTCTTTGTGTTTGGTGCATGTTTGAGTACTGTTCATTATTTACAAACTTGTTTCTTCTATTTTCTGATAAGGTGTAGTACTTATCTATAGAAGACCCTTATATCCTAGGTCTTCATTTAGCATTAATTTTGTACAACTTTGTTTCAGAAAATTATAATCTTAAACACTACATCAAAACAATCTAGAGACAAATGTTTCAGAGTAGGAATGGCTTCCTGCTCTTTTGTCCTGTTTTTATTTCTTGTCTTTCTTTGATGCCATGCACCAGAGCTGGATCTCTGAGAGCCAGACATAAAGTGAGAATGACATGTTGAACACATGGATATCAAGGATGTGGTTACCTTAGCAACAGGAAGCATATAAAAGCCCTTAGAACATCCATTTCTACCCTAGAGACATATCAGAGTTTTAGATACTATAAATACCTATGAATATGATACCTATAAGAAGAAGTACAAATATTAAAGTATTATAATATAAAACTTACCCTAGATTTCCTCACAGGACTAAGTAAGCAATCCATAGTCCATTTACTTCCTGAGAATGGGTTGGTAGTGATTTAATCCAAAAACAGAGTAACATTTTTGGAAATTATATTCTATAAAGCAGGATTTACTTTGAATTTCATGTAGCTACATGCATCCTTTAATTTTCAGTTCTTATTTATAGGTTTCAGGTTTATTATATTAAAATCAAAATGTAATTTATTTTGAATGTTAAAATTCTCCTAGTTTGAGAATGTATACAGAACTGAAACAGGGAGAAGTTTCAACAGATGTCAGACTACTCATAACATAGTGAATTATTTGTTTCTTTGAGTAAATGGGTGGTGAGAATTTGAGAATTTGATCAGTTATTGGAGAGATCTGCCTGAGATTTGCCTTATAACATTATTAGAAAATGCTATACTCACCAATACTAGCAAAAAAGAATGTCCTTCCTATTAATGTTTTAAAATTAACAACAACAACAACAACAGCAACAACCAAAAAACCAATTGTCTATGTCTCTGTATATTCCCAGGTTAATTTGCTGTTGCTTCCCTTGCTGATAGTTGGTCATCCTGCTGTACAGGGTTTCCTCTAAGATGAAAGACACATGTACTACGTCACTGTAGCTTCTATCCAATACTATATCTTATACCCAGAATTATTGGTTGTGTTATAAGCTCAATCCCAGCTGTGTTGTATTAAAAAAAATAAGTATTTTTCTTTATAAAAGAATCTTACCCCCAAATTTTCCACAGAGGTAAAATATTTGATTTCTCATGTTCTGTTTGTTATATCCAACAGCATTACTGAATAAAAACCTCAGTGATCAATACGCTTGGATCTCATGTTTTCTGCTCCCCATCTGACAGACAAGTGCACTATTTCATTCAGGGCCTGAAACACATAGTCACTGTCCATTCATCTAAATGTTTTGAGTTTGAGCCTATAGAAGCTAAATCATCTTAAAGCAAAATGTCTCAGACTTATTATCTCAACTCACTTCAACAATCCTTTCACTGGCTTATGATTTACTGCTGCGTTATGCTATTAAGATTTATAGAAGATCGATATAAAAATCACCTACTTGAAATATATTGTTTCTTTACAAAACTTAGCCTGAAAATTCTAGCCACTTTGATACATGCAATTATAACAGTAGATTCTTTAATTTAAATTCTTTAATTTAAGTCTATTTTTATAAACTTTTATGCATCTATATTTGTGCATTCTTTAAGGCATAAAATAATACCTATTAACCAATGCCCATGAGTTTCGTTGTTTGTTGTTTTGTTTCTCATTTTAGTGTTCATGAACCTTAA
>NW_021604576.1:10104211-10109211 GCF_004785775.1 Grammomys surdaster | reverse complement strand
GCTAATCCAAAATCTTTATATATGTATGTATGTATATATATATATATATATATATATACATGTATATATATACATGTATATATGTACTTATATACATATTATATATACATGTATAAAGAAATTATAAGATTCCATACAGCCTAAAAATAGAAATGGAATTATGTTCCTTACAATGTATACATCTATTTCCATAAATATATTAGTTAAATGCTAAAATTATTGAGTGTACCTATATATGTATGTATATACATACATATATATATACATACAAATATATATATATATATAGTTTTCTTAATACCCAATCTAAACTTTTAAATATTATATGTAGATTATATGTATATATACATTATTCCTAGGCAAGATGTATTAGCAAAATGCTTATTTGTCATACAAAATGTATAATAATGTATTATCATTATATTATAAATTATTATATTCTTCAGAAACGCTAGTTTTAGGAAATAAAAATCGGTATGGAAATCAAAATATTTTAACTTGGTGTCAACAAAGTAGCTTGATCATATGCTAGATGCACAAAGCCACATGGGACACTTTTGTGATATAGTATTGCAGAGATTACTATTAAAGGTGACTTTTAAGTCATTTTTATGAAAATCCAAAATATATTCTAAGACTCCAAGCAATATCATATATTTTAATATCCCTCACTGTAGTTTGCATGTTTTAATGGTAGGTAACAGAAGTAAAATTTTATTTGTACTAGTTGACCTTATAATAAGGACATAACAATTTATCTCCCTGTCTGTCTTCTCTTGGCAGTGAGAGATCAAAAGTGCTGAAAGACACACCAGTGGGATGAGACTTGTATGCTGCTGTAGTGTTGAAAAGTCTCAGATATTTAGTGTTTCACAAAGAGGAGAATGCTCTATAATATTGGTGGGAAATGATGGACTAAATTTTTACAAATTGTTAAGGACCAAATTAGTTGTGTGGCAATTGTTAAAGTTTTATTAACTGGGACTAGAAAAAATTATAGGAATGATGCTTCTGGTTATAATTATATGCCAATTTTAGTTAATCACACACATTGCACTTGATGATGAAATTCTAAGAAGTGAAATTAATATTGCTTTTATTCTAATTTGTTTTTCTTTAAGTTGCTTGAAATCCAAGTAATGAAATCTCTACCAGCACTGGTGATTTGTCTCACTGCATTATAAAAACTATTTGAAGATCAACAGCAACATCTGAAACAGTCTTCAAAGGACTCTAGACTGATGAGTCTCATTAACATGCTTCCCTTCATTCTTTGTTTCCATTTCTACCTGTGCTATTTTTAGACTGCATATACTGAACCTCCACTATGTTCTCAGCATAGGGTTCTATAGTTAGAATAGAAAACAAGCTATATGTAATCATCAGTAATATATTTATGTGTGCCTCTCTATGTGCAGGTGTGTGTATGGCTGCAGCTGTGCATGAATGTGTCTGTGCCTGTGTGCATGCATATGTGAGTTCCTGTGTATATTTGGGCATGTGTGTGGCATATGTGCATGCATATGTATGCCTCTATATGACCATGCTTATGCACATGCATCGATGTGTTCCTGTGTGCCTATATGCATGTGTGTGCTCTGCTCATATATGCATGTATACGTGCATGCATATGTATGTGCTGTGTACATACATATGTGTGTGTTTCTGTGTTTGTGTACATGTGCATACCTGTGTATGCGATGCATGTGTGTATGTCCCTGAGTACATGTATGCATGCATGTGACTGTGTACATGCAGCATGTCTGTGTTGGGGAATGCTCAGGATTTTGCTTAGGATCTTGTACATCACCAATAGGAAAAGACTCTATTAGTGAGCTACATGTTAAAGACTCCATGTATCCTATAATGAAGTTTTGAATGTATTTGAGGAGCACAAGCTTATGAGGAAAATTAGAATCTTACAGGAATAAAGAGACATGTACTTTGGTACTTTGAACCAAATTAAATTTTACTATTTACTGTCGTAGTAACATAAAATAACTATAAAACATGCATCTGTTGATTAAGGAGCACTTAGGTAGAAAAGACAAGGTGAGAAGACCAAAGATGAAGTTAAATAAATTTAATATATATAACCTGGGAGAACAAAGGAAAAAAAAGGATGAGAAACAGAAAATATTTCACTGAGAAAAATATTTCTTTTACAGAGTTGTTAAGCAAGCGCCAAGTGCCAAACACTGTTGTAGGAACTGGGAAATATAATATATTCAATTCAGCAAACAGTACTATTCTGTAATATTACCAACTTTTAAAATCATGACTTCTCAATGAATGGTATCTTTATGAAACATTTGAAATGGGATAGATGTCTCTCCACCTGGCATGGTTGGGTAGGGGAAGGCACTGTTGCTAAAGGTTCTAAACTGCACTGAAGATGAAATCTGTAACATCACACTCAGTTTCATAATTCACTTGCCACTGTAAATTGATGATGAAACATATTCTCACCTCTGTAGTAATGCATACTTATCTAAATCAACAATATATCAGTATTGAGGGAAATCCAAGGTAGTAAATGAAGTGATACTCTGGTAACAACATAATGAGGATATTCTCAGCATTAACATTTATTTCTAGAGTCTGTGCTTGTCAGAGAAGATAATGAATGTACTTGGATCTTGGAAAATCTGAACATTATAATGCATTTATTTGCGAAAGTTTGATCAGCATAGAGAATGTAATATTTCTATCAGATAGTCAGACTGATACAAGGTATTTTTAAGACATCCAGTTACAAGATATGATTACAAGCGTTTGTTTGTATATAATTTCAGTAATTTGAATTCAACTGAAGAACTTTTGCTATTTGGTTTACCTTTCTGAAGTACGTGCGATTATGACCTGAAAGGTAGATTAATAGCAAGATTATGATCTTATAGATCATGCAATTCATTATGTTCTTAGTAATCAATATCAGGAATAAGCTATTACAACTGCTCTGATAATATGTTTCATTCATTTTGGTGAGCATGTCTATATTTCTGTTACTTTTCTGTGCTTCATATTTCACCTACAAAAGGTTTTTTGAGATCTCTAAAGCTGTTACCTTCTAATTGCTTTGAAACTTAAGTATCCAGTATTTGAAAGGTTTTAGACAAAGTCAATGACTTTAACTCCACATACAAAAGACCATTAAAGATATTTTCATATATTCAGCTTTTTTGAGTTTTCATCTCAGCCATCATGTCTTAGAAGTTATAATAAGCACATATATTTTATTAATTATGAAGATATTTTGTAGAAAGCCTAATAATTATCTTCTCAAAGTATTTTATATAGTGGGAATAACTGAAGATCATTGGAATAAGCTTTTATATAAAATGTACATCGAGGATGAAAGTGATCATAAGTCACCTACAAGATTATAGATGATGGCAAAGTTTGCTCTTTCAGAGGACTGGAATACACAGCACCCATATGGTGGATCACAACCATGTATAGTTCCAGTCTGAAAAAATCCAATACTCCCTTCTGGCCTCAGCAAGCACCACATGCCTGTGATGTATAGACAAAAGTACATAAAATAAAATAAATAAAATAAACAAGAAAAATACTACAGTCTCCTGCTTCGAAATCTAATTCAATAGGAAATGACTTGGTCTAATAGTGATTTTGGCTACACTCAGATATATTGACAATAAAACTGGTAAATCATTACATTTGGAAAAAAAGGTACACAGTTTCCATTGTATTTTCTTGGTGCACAGTGAGTCTGTTCACAGCTATGGTCTTCTCAGTGCAGTAGCTTGTGGGGAAAGCATGATCTGTGTACTTTCTGAGAGCATATGGCCACATTCTTTCTATGCCTTTTCAATCCCAGGAAACAAGATTCTAAGACACTATATGCTTCCATTAATTCTTGCTTAGAGATACCATGATAAGGAACAGTCATATAACAAATTACAGCGCCTTCAAACTGGATTTGTTACTGTTTTATTTGATAACTTAATTTCCAAATATCTTTATGAAATATTTATTAATATTTCTTTAGTTTCATAAAATTACTGGCCCTTTGAATTGGGAAGTATAATCATTTGTTGGTTTAGTGGAGTTACAGATTACCATTAATAAATAATAAAATTAATACTGAAACATTACTTTTGTAATATAATAAATGCTGTATCTTATTTATTATAAAATATCTTTAATCTGATATAATTTTGAATTTATTATTTGTTTGTTACTTTCTTTGAAAACTACTTGTGATACTAGATCATATATGTCAAGCTCTTACTATATGTGTGTGTGTGTGTGTGTGTGTGTCTGTGTCTGTGTCTGTGTCTGTGTCTGTGTGTGTAATGAACTAAACCTTTTACTTAATGAAGAAAGTACAACCATTGCCAATTAGCATGAATACACTGACAAAAGAGGTCACATCACTAACTAGAAGAGGAGTCACTACTCACACCACAAGTACTTTCTTTGCTAAAATGCTATTTTACTTCCTGCTATATTTTAATAGGGTTTCACCATTACAATCCAACATTTATTAAATCCTTAGGATGTGCCTGAGGCATAAAACAAAGAAAACAAATAATTCAGGAGAAATAAATTACCCAATATTAAAATTCACTTAAACTTTTGAATATTACTTACAGTTCTTAGAGTTATTTACATTTGTTCTGTGATGACAGAGGTGAAACCAGAGGCCTTACAGCAGAAGTACTCACTCTGTCACTGGACATCATCCACAGCCAGGCATTCACGGATTTAGATAAGCCATGTTAATTACTAGTATTTACTTTTTTTTTTTCAATTTGAAAACATCTGTAGGGGCTGAAGAGATGGCTCAGCAGTTAAGAGCACTGACTGCTCTTCCAGAACTACTGAGTTCAATTCCCAGAAACCACATGATGGCTCAGAACTATCTGTAATGGGATCTGATACCCCCTTTGGTGTTTTTGAGGACAGCTACAGTATACTCTCTCTCTCTATATATATATATATATGTGTGTGTGTGTGTGTGTGTGTGTGTGTGT
>NW_021604576.1:10008499-10103811 GCF_004785775.1 Grammomys surdaster | reverse complement strand
ATATATATGTGTATATATATATGTATATATATATATATATATATATATATATAACAAATAATTCTTTAAAAAAACAAAAAGAAAATATTTGTAGCTTTTGTATAAATGCTGTATTTACATATAGCATACCCCTGGTTTGAAATTATACAAATTTCTCATTTGTTTATTATTTTATGATAAGTTCAGGTTTTTTCCCTCACACAACCTATTAATCCAAGGTCAGAGTCCATGTCTAGGGTTCTTTTATTGTAACATTATGCCTCTAATTTTTTTAGAGCATGGACAAACTGTCCAAAGTGAAAGCATTTTGACTTGATGTTCCAAAGCAGTTCAAGAGGAAAGCAGGATAATCTTCATTTTTTTTTTTCTGGTAAGCTAAATGTTTGCTGAACAAAAGGTGGTGTTTTACAACCTTTCTTTCACACTTCTCTTCATGACCTGTTTATTTACATTTCTAACTCTAGATTTTTCATGCCATCTCTTCATCTCTTTTGCAAGCTAAGAATGTCATATTATTAGGCAACTAGTTGAGTAAAAATATTAAAAAGAAATATCATGCAAAGGGTATCACTGTTTAAGCATTTATTGTGAGGACTACATTAAAATATGGGCTGTCCAGTCACACTGTGATATGGGTCCATTATGATCATGCTTTTGGAAGTGTGCTGTTTCAATAAGGAAAAGAAAAACAAAAGATGTAAAGATAAACCCAGACTTCTATGTGAAATTAGAAATGTGATTAGAAACACCTGGATTAAATCATGAAAAAAATGCTGATTATGTAATAAAATGGTGAAAAGTACTAACCTATATATGTCAATCTAAGTAGATTGATTGTGTCATTATCAAAATAAATCCTAGTGTCTTGTATTGTTGCTTTCTCACCTATTTTTAAATACATTTCCCACAATACTGATAACTGTTGATATATTTATGGAATTTTATTGAGGATCATAAAAGCTGTAGTTAGGAAAAAATCAAAACGGGTAAAACTTTAGAATAAGAAAACCAAATACTATTAGTGAAGGAACTCTAAATAACATCTCTAATAACAGAATTTGTTGTGTGAATTTTAGAATGACAGTAAACTACATGTGGCTACTCAATGACTTTTTAAAGCCAGCATGCAACCGGAGAATTTTTCTACCAGTTTATGAAAGCACAGAAACCTTTCCTTGTATCCTCTTGGTATACATTACTCTTATCTCCTGGTGGTTCTCTCTCTCCTTCCTTCTTCCCTCCATCCCTCCCCTCTCCTCTCTTCCTCCTTCTGTATTTGTGTCTCTGTTTGTGTGCGGATGTGCATATGTGTGTATGTGTACAACATCAATGCTATTATTTTGGTTGGAGTTATTTGTTTTGTTCCTAAAGCAGCTAGTAAGAAGCACACATTAAGGTCCAGTAATATAAATTTATAAATGTGCTGGCATAAGATATTCAGCAATGAACTTTCACTCGTGCTATATGGATTTCAAACCCAAGAGAAGCTTGCAAGGCCCTTATTATGTACCTATTACTTTGAATAGTTCACACACACACACACACACACACACACAATATTTCAATCTTTAGAACCCTGACTTTCAAATAATAGTTCCATTCTACATATTAGATTTTGAAACATAATATGGAGGAGATGAAGTATGACTTTTGTTATCATTCATATTCACTAACTTCTTTGGGATTTGGAATACATAGCCACAAATAATCAAGAAATTTTACTTCTGAAAAGTACATTTACAAAATAGAAAATGACATTTAAAAGTTGTTAGGTTACATTCATTAATAATTTATTTCACAGAAAATTACCTAAGAATAGTTTCTTACACCTTGCAAAGGAAAATCTCTAAATATAACTATATTCCCATGATATGTGATCCATCTTTATTTTCATACAAGATATAAACCCATTCATTCTTACAATTGTTACAATGTCAAAATGTTAGTTGTAATATCACTTTTTATCATAACCCCATGCTATACCACCCGAGATCTAGAACCACCTGTAAGTACAGAGTACTCAGCACTTTCTAGTCATACTTCCTGTGACTTGAAAACCAAGCAAAGCAGGCACATGTATGCTCAGCCAGTTTCCTGGCCTCCTGGGAGGAATCTCATCAAAGAATCAGCTGCTTCTCGTTCAGAGGTTTACTTCAAGACAAAAGTTGATCACTCAGAGGAAAATAAAAAAGAGGTCTCCCAGAATTTAAAGTCTGTAAGGTTTCCATGCTATAGAAAATTAACAATTGCACACATAACTTTTGGATACATGTAATTTCTGCTTTATATATCTTATTAAGATTTAAATTTCTTAACCTAACAATTGAAAAATAATAACGGCAGATTTCAGTTTTGTTTTATGTACTTTATTATTCTCTTCAACTTTTATTTCACACATATCAGTTTTCAGAATTTATGATTTCAGAATCAGGATAAGCCTATTCTTGGTACTCATTAAGCCAATTGTAACAAAATTTTCTGTTGAGATTTCGTAAGAGTATAAGGTTATATCTTTTTATAAGATATACATGTACTTGAAACACTCAAAGAACAGTTATGATTTTCAAAAGGTGACTTAGTTGGAATGATGCAAAAGGTGACTTTAGTTCAAATGATGGATTTAATTTGATTTTTAGTAATTGTATAAAATACATGTACAGAAAATAATTCCCATAAATTTCTTTTTTGCTTTTTCTCAAATCATCAATAGAGATATTAAATTGGCTTGTTAATGTTTTATTTAAGCATATTTCAGAAGATTATTATTTTGATAAATTCTATTCTGGCAACGAATTCTGTAGAATAAACAAAATGGTTTGGTTTTGGTTTAAGACATAAGGATTGATAATATATTTTAAAATACATTTTCATAGGTAATATTTACTCATCAAATTATGATAGCTGAAAATTAATTTTGTTGCACGAGGCATTTTAGGGCCTTTTCTTTATAACATTTACATCCAAACACCAACAGCTTCTACATGGTGCACCATGTTTCTGAATTTGGGAATAGAAAACCATTACAGAACTTTTGAGTATCTTGGTTAAAAGAATAGAGATTTTTACAGAGATTAAAGTATGAGAGGTTTGCGTCTTATTTTAGACCCAGCCTCAAAATGTACTAGATGTTTTCAGACAACTTTTATTCACTACAGTGATGAGAAAATTAGTATTATGTTTGTTCTCCAATAAGGTATGATTCTTTCTGATAGAACTGAGTAGTGGGGCCCTGAAGATTTTTCTAGTTCTGATTATAAGTTACCTATTAACACTTTGATTTAAATGTGGATCATTTAAGTCAGATATTTTACAATATGTCATGACTCAAAATTAGGTAAAAATCATAGTTTTAAGTTTATAAATGAATGGCATTCAAAGTTGCCATCTCTGCAACTTCACTGTGAGGATCGTGCTGACAGATTCTGTGCTGTGTTTGTCTATGAGATGATTTCCTTGAAGTCCCATAATGAGTTGTTTTTGGCAGGATTAATGAGTATTATAATGGTAAATGGATGTTTGCAGCTCAGTTGTGTTCCATCATGGAGTAACATGGGGTTTCTGGTCCCTTGGAGGCCATAATTGGTGGCATTAATGCACTTTTTAATTACACTTCTTGAAAAAAAATGAATTGGAACCAAAACAAAAGCTAAGTGATCATCTCTCTGCTGTTTCACATGGTGTAAACTGAAGACTGTCACTGCTGCTGAGGTCGGTGATTTGAATTATACTCTTCAGAGGAAACATGTGCAGTATATTTTAATGATACTTGTTTAGAAAAGGCTTTTGCTGCCTTTGCTTTGCCTTATCCTATATATTAAAATGAACTCACCAGATGCATTTATAATAAGCCTTTGCATTGCATACAAGTAAGAAATGTACACATGTGTGAAATTTTGCGTGTTAAAGATGCATGCGGAGATAAGCATGTAATAATGGGCTCATCTCTTACGTTTATATCCTCGTATGTATTTGTTTTCTGCTTCTCAGTGTTAGTGTTGAGCAGTAGAATAGCAATTAATTCCCAGAGCTCAATGAATGAACACAAACGCACTGAGCCAGTTTTATTTTGTCTTTTCACACATACACGTGAGAAATTACCAATAACTGCTGCTTCAGCAGTCCCACCTTTGCAACATTATGCATGCTTGTGGTCTGTAGTGACAATCTCCACATCGATCTATAGGATAGCATTTGCAAAGTTTATGAAAGAGAGGGAAATAGTTATTTCATTGTGTCTTATGGCATAAACATGCAATGATATAATTCAAAAACATATTCATTTATTAATAATTTATTTATAAATTATATCAACTGTATATTTCTTTATGCCAATAATGAACTAACTATTTTACTTTCCCATGTATTTAAATAAAACAAAGACTAATATATTAAACCGTGGAGATTTTTAGAGGAATGCGTGAATTTAACCACGTGTTTGCTTTAATGTTCTTGCAGACTCAAGCCACAATGGTGACTATTCCTTGTTCTTTAGAGTCCTATATAAAGTTATTTTGTGAGTGGATTATCCATGCATAATACAGTACATGGTACTGACATGCATTTGAATCAGTGGCATCTATACAAGAATATAAGGAATGGGCACAGTGGAATTACTCAAACATTTGTGCTAGAATTTCTATCTTACACAAGTCCACACCTTATATTTGACAGCATTTATGAAAAGAAAGCTTCCTTTCTCAACTCTTTCTTTGGTACTAATGGGTCATTTTGACTCTTGCTATTAGATGAAATTCTTCATTGGTAGGCTTAACTGTCTGGTTGTAGGATTTTTTGGAGTTCTGTAAAGAAAAGTTGCATTGTTTTTAAAGGGAAAAAGGATATAAGAAAAAACCAGACATACAGTAAAACTCAACCAACCCACCTTAGCATTTTAGATTCTGGGAGCGTTGAGCAGCTTACAGGATGTAGCTTTCTAACCACAGTACCTATCAGGAACAGGACCCAGTCCTGGTTTTATGCGGCTCCATTCTCTTGGCGTTCATGATGATTGAGTGCTCTGGAGTTGCTTTGTTTTTCCTTTAGAAGAGTGATGATGGTGATTAATTCAGTTGATGCATCATTGTCCCAGCCTCACTACTTTCGTAGTTTCACAAAATGTCTTAAAATAACTAGACAGCATTTATATGTGAGAATTCTGTATGCTTTTGCATATTATCATTCTATCTATATCTGATGCTGTCTTGTCATCCATGCCGTCTAAAAATACCAGGAAAAGAGACCAAAATGCATACAAAAACTGAATTTTAAATAGCTGTCTATTGCCATATATATACACATATGCATATGCACACATATAAAATATATTTTAAAATACATTAGCAGTACATTAGCAGTAAACAGTTTGCCCTCATTAATGTCTTTGTGACTTTTTCAAATCATTTAATGTAAATTATATAGCATAGCCTCAGTTGCATAATGTTAACAGGACAAAATATTAATTGCAAATCTTTGCTTGAGTATAGTCTCAGAAAATATTTCTTGAAAACTTTTTTCAGAAAGTCTTTGTGGCATGAAATCATATTCTATCCATTTTTACAGATTTAAAAGATCCTATGCCACAGACAATATAGAAGCTCAGCTCTCTATAACTCTGGTTAAATCATATACAAACTAGATAGTGTCTTTGGAGATGAGTAGAAATAATAATATATCATCAATTGAGTGAGTATAATTTAACTGTACTATTCAATACATAGATGAAATGCAGTAATAGTATATTTAAACACCTCATCATTTAACTTGATCTTAGCTATTATCTAACACACATGGTTTACTTACACGTGGAAAAAATCAGTTCTCAGTGAACTTAAGTGAGTTAGAAGTTACAAAGCTGTCACCATTCTGCCTATATGCTCAGGTCACTGGACCATGTCTGAGAGACATAAGCCCAAGTCTACATGGAAGCTACAATGAGCAGCACACCTAAACCCATGGTGTGTGGGTAGGCTGGAACAATGATTAGTGCCAGAAGGTGAGATGGGTAAATTTTGAGCTCATGCCTAGTATTTCTACTCGTTAGAACCTGGAGGTGAACAAATTCATTAAGTGTGTTTGTGCTTCTGTTTATTTATATGTAGGACTGTGATAACACTCCTCTTCCAAACATTGTTGCAAATGATAAATATGCATTAGAAGAATTTTAACCACCTACAGTAGCATGCATAATGTTTCCACTATCATCATAAGTCATAAGTGCCTTCTTTCTTGGGGTTGACTATTATACAATTGTTATCATAGTACAGCCATCCATATTTTATGGTACTCATAGAAAGATGCCTGTTATTAAATTGAAATTATTTCTCTCTATTATCAAGGTTATGCTAGAAATCTTTCAAAATTTAAATTTTGTATATCATTCATAACAGTGATATGGCCCCAAAATGTCATAATATCTTATTGAAGAAGTGCTTGGATGTTTGTTGTCAGGAAGCAATTCCCCTGGCAGTGAATTTTCAAAAATCAATATGTATATTGGAGTATTACCTATCATAGAAGAAGAAAGCCTAAAACCTCTAAATATAAATGGTAAAGATACGAATTTGTAGTATAGCTCTTTGTATTTGACTCAGACAAGCCTTTCTAGTCTAACATAAAAGGATCTCCTATAAAAAGGAATAAAAAACCCTTGCTGTGACTTTAAAAATTTTTTTGTTATTTTATTTATTTACATTTCAAATGTTATCCCCCTTCCCAGTTTCCCCTCCACAACCCCCCTATCCAATCCCCCTCCCCTTTGCCTCTATAATAGTGCTCTGCCAACCACCCACTCCAGACTCATTGCTCTAGCATTCCTCTTCACTGGGCATCAAGCCTCCACAGAACCAAGAGGGTCCCTTCCCATCGATGCCAGATAAGGCCATCTGCTGCCACATATGCAGCTGGAGCTATGTGTCCCTCCATGTGTACTCTTGGTTGGTGGTTTTAATAGTGGTGTTGAGAATGAGAACTTTGATAAAAGGTATTGAGAATAAGGCCTTTGACTTGGTAGGCACTGGCTAGATAATGTATTAGGAGGAGCTATAAGGCTTTTCAAATTTCTTGTCTAGGATATGTGTAAATGGTTAATAATGATGCAAATCTATCACTCATAATGTTAGTTGTTATATATAAGAACACACACACACACACACATATATATATACTAATAAATACACATATAGATAGATACACAAACATATACACACATACAAATACACACACACACACACACACATAATTCCATATGTACACATAGTGAATTCTGTTTCTTGTGTCTTTCACACTGTCTCAACACCTTCCTCACTCTGTCATCTCCTTTAATCCATACAGTCCCTTCCCATATTTATGACTTCCTATTGTTTTGTGACTCACTAATATTAACCAGGACCACAGGCTTGGAACTGAATACTGGAGTCTGGTATGCTCACCACTGGATACACAACTAAATACCAAGCTTCAGCCTTCCCCGATCAATTGTTGTTTATTTGTAGATTTTTGGATTATATTATCATAATTATCATAATCATACATTATATATCTAGAAAAATGAAACATACTTTTTTAAAAACAATAAAAGTGTATTTGATTCAATCCAATTAGTACTTTTTGTTCTTAAGCATTTTTGACTTTTGTTGTTGTTGTTGTTGTTTCTTAACTCATATATTTGTGTGTGACTGTTTGAGTTGCCATCTTTGCCCATAGTTGATGTTAGATTCCCCAGGTACTAGAGTGATGGTCTTATTGAGCTGCCTGAGAAACTAGAACTGGTAACCAAACTAGTTCTTTGAGAGCAGTAAGAGCTCCTCAATGATGAGCCATCTTTCCAGCTCACAAAACTGATACTTTTTAAATTTAAAATAAATTTGTTTAATATATAGACATACATGTGAAAAGTTGTAAAAATTCATCTCTAAGAATTAG
Organism: Grammomys surdaster; assembly: GCF_004785775.1. Taxonomy (NCBI): domain Eukaryota; kingdom Metazoa; phylum Chordata; class Mammalia; order Rodentia; family Muridae; genus Grammomys; species Grammomys surdaster. Next base: position 10,095,891 of record NW_021604576.1, on the reverse strand, counting down.
GGAGGTTTTGTTTGGGGCCTTTCAAAATTTAACATTAGTTTTTTAAATTTTTTTGATAGTTTCATGGCTATATATGTAGTATTATGATCAAATTCACACTCTATTATGTATGTCTTTCTTGCCTTACTCCTGCTCATCCCCTCCTTCACAAATCCTCCTATTCTGTTTATATTCTAAATATCTCAGTATAACCTATTCAGTCAATAAAAATTTACCTGCATAATTTCTGGCCTGGATACTTGGTAATCAATTTGGAAGCTCTTTCCTAGGGAATACTATTTCTCCTATTCTCACCCTTTCCTATTTTTCTATAGATTTTGTATGGTATGGACGGCTCATGAGATTTTTTCATTTATGTTAGTATACCTGTTGATGTAGCCAATGCTCAGGTCTTGTTTAGGTGGCCATATTGATAAGATTTCATGAGTATGGCTTCTCTGTATCAAACAGTCTAAAGAATGAAAGTTTTATTTTGCAATTTTCGAATTGCTTATGCATTCTAGCTCCATTGCATTTGATCTGTGGTGTGACAATACACCAAGGCAGGAAACCATGGTGGAGAGAACCACTTACTTCAAGTAGGTCAGGAAACAGAAAGAAATACAAGGACGTTTCCTAAGAGGACATAGCTCCTCAAATGTGTTTATGGGATTTTAGTATCACTACCTTGTAATCTGAATGTCATCAATAAAACACTCTAACATTTTTATTAAAGATGCTAATAGTCCTTGAATTTATACATAATATATTAATAAAGAGAAGCCTGAATGTTTTGGGGAAATAAACTGAGATCAAAACTATCATTTTGTCTTGAGGCTTTATATCCATGTTGGGAATATAAATGCTATGCTGTTAGTCAGGGAATATAGATGAGGAAAGTTATTTATTTTTTATTTATTTATTGTTTTGTCTTCCAAGGGAATAGTGGCCCTGAGGAAAAAAAAAGTTATCCTGATTAAAGGAAACTTGTAATAAATGCTTGTTGAATGAATATTGAATATATTTGCATAGTTGGCTATGAGTTGGTGTCACTTTACTACCATGAAATTTAAAATAAAATGATTTGGAAACTTTAGAAGATAATTTTAGAAATGAAGATAAATTTTTACTTTTGTGTGGATCATAGTGCCAAGTTCAAAAACCATATCCTGTAGCTCTATGTAAAATTTATATTTGTATCCATCTGATATCTCAAGAGTTTTCATCATATAGACAAATAATTAACTGAAATATTTTTGACCCCTGCAACATCTGAAAAGACATTTGTTTTCTGAAGGGTAAAATAAGTATATATTTGCCAATGAATCTGTATGAAAGATCCTCTCACAGACTATTCTTGAGAGTCTTAGTTCACATTTTGCATGAACAGACCATATGAACAGATGTATTCTTATGGTTGTCCTAACTGTATCACAATTGAATCCCATTTCTATTACTGTTCCTGGATTTTAGATAACTGTTTCTTCATTCCTCTTTCTTCATAAAGATCAAAACCTTAGAGAGAAATATTTGCCAGGGTCCCATAGACCTAGGTTACTTTTTGCTCATGAGTAAAACCACTTTAAACAAAACAAAAGAGACACCTTATTTTCAGGAAAATGCTTTCTGTTTGTCCTATCACAGTAAACAAAACAGTTTTCAAGATCATCAACTTTACAATTTGCTTTTACATTCCGCTCATTCATGTTTATGTTCATTCACTATTGAATTTATTTAATTTTTTGTTCATCTACTCTGAAAAATTTAAGTTACAGATTATCAAAAATAATCCCCCCCTTCCCCCTTGGGACTAGTTGTGTGAAAATCAAAACTGTTAGCATGGAAACAGCCAATTATCAGATAAGGTTTATAAAGTATAGCTTTCATTAGTTTGTATAATAGAGAAACATATTTGAAACCATCTATAAACTAATAGCCGGATTTATGAATCAGTTAAGTCAAACATTAACAGTATGCACTTTAGGTGATAATTTTAAGTTCTTCCTTTAAATTCTCCACCTACAATGAGTTATATGTAATTTTCTCAGTGGTTCTTTTTTAGCATGCTTTTCTATGAGGATTGTAGGAAATTGAAATTTTATTTTTAGTTTTACCTGGAATATAGAGGAATTTTAATTCAACTACATGGCTATTCTGGCAAGGGATTACATCCAAAGATATGATCTGGTTAGAATACTGACACACCTAGAATTAGTACACACCTTTAATCATCAAAAGTGAGGTTAAGTTAGTTTGTGGAAGGAAGCAGCCATATTTGAAAGTAACATCTAGTTGAGCGGCAGATAGAGTGAGGAATCAGAAAAAGATTTGGCAGAAAGCATCAGAGATAGGATAGGCCCCACTCTCCTGAGAACAGCACAGGCTAGAAAGAGTACTTAAATGACACAAGAAGACAGACACAGATATGGTTTTGTGTGTATGGCAGTTTTACCAGAACAGTTTTACAGAGACATGTTACAGAGAGTAGAAGCAAGACACAGGTGAAGACAGAATGAGTTAAAGAATGAGAAGGAGCTAGAAGATTAGAACAGATTGGCAAAGTTAGCATGATGCCAAGCAGAGCAATTCAATCAGAAGTGGAGAGAAGCCAGATTGAGTCAGTCAGCTTTGAATATTAGATCTTATGCAGGCTAGATGCTTCTAGACCTAGGTCTATAGAATATGAGAACAGAACCACACTAGGCTCAGGCCAAGTCAAGTATTTTTACAGCTTGAGTACAACTCTCATTGCATCCCATCATTCTGAGAAAATAAAAAATTACATTTACACTGGAACAATTTGGACAACTGAAGGTCTTTACTAGTTTCACTATTGCCCTCTTGCCTTCAGCCCCTTTCCTGCAGTCTTTTTACTCTAGAAAGAACACACTAAGCACATGATCCTGCACTTTTCTCACACCACTTCTTCTATGAGAGGCTGTAGTCCCTGGATCTCTGTGTCCATCTTAGTGACTTCTTTTGGGTGTTTGTATATTGCTGACATGAGTGTATCATTTCTTCACTGTAGCTCCGCTGCTCTGGATTTTCTGATCTCAAGAGTTCTTAACTTTTAGACATTCTGCTGTGAATAGCTGGTCACCTAGATCATTGACTGCTGATTTCATTTTTATACCTCTGAGCAATCAAATCATTTTATTTCTTTTGACTACTCTATTAACTACTATCTTGAATAGAAAAATACAAATTACTACAGTAGTGTCACTGCTAAGTTACAAGTAAAGGTTTTACAAAAGTATCTCAGTTTTCTCCTTTTAATAATATTTGTTAAAACCCAAAGACCTTGGGAATATTTAAAGAGAACAATCACTCTGAAGGCTATAAGATATGACCACATAGCTTTTCCTTAACCATAGCTAATTACAGGGCACTGATAGAACTTACTGTGTAACTCTAGGTAGAGTCCATACAATATAAGATCAAGATATTCTAGGCACTAAGCAACCAATCCCAACTATATGTACTGCTATTAAACAATATGAATAAAGGCAAGACAACAGTGAGATGGCTATTTTATGCTTTGTATTCTTCATCAGAATGATTGCTTATCAAGCAACATTTCTAACCTTCTAATTACATAAAATAAAGAGTGTAAGAGCTTATTATATCAAAATTTAGTAGCCAAATTCATTGTTCTTTTACTGTTCTTCCAAGTTTCTTTGGTAGGTTTTAAGCTTGTTTTCACCTTACAAGTAAATCAAATTTTAAAATACCCTCCCCCAAAAAGTAATATGAAGGTAGGGGTTCACATACATTTTTTTGACCAATGAAATTTATTCAAGCAAAACATTCAATAAATATTCTTTTAGTGACTTAGGCTTGCCAAGAATTGTTTGGCATTAGATATAAGATAAATATTATTTTGAGGATTTCAATAGTTTTATTATATGGACAATGTCCTACAGGAGTTAGGCAGATAACACAGAATCACATAATATAATAAATTGCTTAATAAGATGCTATGTTGATATAAAAGTAGAGGAATAGAAACTGCCTTTGTGGTAAATGTAAATTAACTAGGGAAATACTATTTGAACTTATAGAACAATGTGTGAGAGAGATATGTAGTCCAGGTCCAGTGTAAAAGCCGGAGTTAAAAATAATTTTGACATTAAGAGAATAAAGATGCCAAGGTGATCAACAGCAGTGCTATTCAATGAACCTAGGACAGATGCATGCCTCATGGATCATGCTATGTAAAAGCATGGATCTTACTCAAAATGGATGAGAAGTCATTATAGAATACAAAGAAAAGTGCTGAAGAATGATTTAGGTTTCAAAATATTTTCTAAACAGTGTAGGAAAGTAGAGGTTAAAATTTCAAAGGACTATAAGAGGAGATTAGGAAATCACTGTGGCAATTTAATAAGCAGTGGTATAAATTTTCACTAAGGTATTAATGCAAATGAAGAAAATTGGACAGTTTGTAATCAGAGGTAAATGCAGCAGGCAAGCTTGATTGGCTTTATATGTATGTTTAGGAGAAAGCAGTAGGAAGCAGTGATGGACAGAAAGGCACCAGTTGCTCCAGGGCCTGGGAACACAGTGGTGCTATCCCTTGAGACTAAGAAACCTTGTCAAAAGCCTAGGGATTTAATTAAATAAGTACTGTATATTAGCTTGTTTGTTGAAGAAGCCTGTGTTACTGATCTAGAGATGGACATCAACATCATGTAGATAGCATTTAACATATGTGTTGTCACAAGGGGAGGAAGGTAAGAATTAAGATAGCTAGTAATTAATAATAACAGATATGTTTATCAAACAGGTGGTTTCTGAACCACTTGCTATTTATAGTTTAAACTTGTAAAGCAATGTGTTTGCTGTCTGCCCGGTATTCTGAATCATTTACATTCTTAATAGTAATTTTAAAAAGTCCAAATTATCTATAATTTTCCCTATATTTGGCATGATAATGTATACTGAATTTAGACATTGTGGTAGGGGAAATTAGGTTGTGCTTCAAGTCTGCCTTCATCTACTGACCATGAGTTTGATCATCTCTATGAACTCTGACTTGCCATTTGTCTATGTTCTTTTAGAAATGTGATGATTTTCTTTGTCAACTGGGCACAATCTAGTATCACCTAAGAAAAGTACATAGGCAGAGTCATAGTGACTTGTCCCCTGAACCTTCACCCAACCGATACCCGATTCTGATGATATCTGTATTCCTCCTGATCACCCACACTCCAGTGTCATTCCCTTCCCCACATCCTGCCTTTCTGTGTTTATAACCCCTGTGTCAATGAATTACAATTTGAAAAAAAATAAATTATAAAAAAATAATTAAAAAAAAGAAAAGTTACAATGACATTATGATGGCCTATGGGAATGTCTATGGGGTATCTCCTGTGGGCATGTCTGTGGGGAATGTTTTACGGGTGTGTCTATTGGGGAATGTCTTACAGGCTTGTCTGTGGGGAGGTGTGCTTTGGTTATGTCTGTAAGGGTCCTATAGGTTTCTTGGGGGAATGCCCTATGGTAGACTCACATGTGTAGATAGTACCACTCCATAGGCAGAGAGTTCTGAGCTATATGAATGAAGAAATTCAGCTCAGTACAAGCAAGCAAGAAAACAATGAGCATGCACATGTTCATTTCTCTCTTCTGGTGATGTGGATACACTTCGACCAGCATTTTAACTTCCTTCAGCTTTGTCTTACCTGATGTAATGGACTATATCCTTGAATTCTGAATTGAAATAGATCTTTTTTTCTACTCTAAGTAGCATTTTCCAGGGTATTTTATAGCAGCAACTGAAAGAAACCGTGGTAAATATATTAAAAATATTTACCCATTAACAAAAGGTTGTTTGCTTGTTTTATTATTGCTCTGTTTGGAGAATTCTTAAAATTCTTGCTACAAATCCTTTGTTTGTTTATTTAGCAAATATTTCCTCCCTCAAATTTGTCATCTTTCATTCACTTTATTTCATCAAGATAAAGGGACAAATTTTATAACAGCATTGCTTCTGATAGATAAGAATAGAAACAAACCAAATGTTCAGCAAGAAAAAGAGTTAGATAGCCATAAAATACACAGCACGTACGAGAAACATATCACCAAGGAAGAACTCTAAAATAGTTTTACTGAGTCAGATGAAAAGGCAATAAACAATTTGCAGTGTCAAAGTGCATAATAATAAAGCAAAAAAAGGTTGAGAGAAGACGAGAGTCCTTGGTTATTATGAATAGTCACAGCATTTTGATTGTAATGGGAATCTGACATTTGTATGAATTAAGCAGAACTTGACAAAGTATACATTTAAAACATGTTTGGTATGTTATGTCTGAGTAATGTTCTAACACAAATAACAAAAACGTAAAACATGTATTTTAAATTTTAGTAGATCGACCACATGTAAACCACTTAGAATAACATATGCGTGTATTCTTCTTTCTATAAACATTGTCCAACTTCCTTTATCTGTGTAGCTGAGTATTTAAAGGCGATATATTACACTTTCTCAATATACTGCAGTGTTGTGAGGGCAATATTCACCACCATACACCCCAGTATTATACTGAGCCAATGAGTTGTAAGAGGTCTCTAAAATCCAGTTCTCTACACTGAACTGTTTCATTGATACCTTAATAGTTATTTCCAAAAAACCTGAAGTTGATTCTTCCCAGTATACAAAGCCAGCACATGTTACGCCACACTGTTTATGATAGTTAACTATGTTTTACTTTAAAAAATCTCAATAAATAAAAACCTCAATGAGTTCAGTGTCTTCCTGTGATATTAACTGTTAATGAGCTCAAATATCCTGATCCCCAAATTTCTGAGATTTCATCAAATCATACTATTTTTTCTGAAGTTTATCCTCAGTGGTTGTTATATAATCCACTGATGAGATCTGGTCCCGGACTGACTTTTCCTATTTTTACACAGAGTATAAAATCCATAGTAATTAAGAGCACATTTTAGGGAGAACCTGAGAAACTATAGCAAAATGATAATTTAAAATATTTGTGAAGGTTTCTCACCAGTCAGTAATCAATAATAGTATTGGAACTGTTTACTTCCTTGGAAAATTCTACTTATAACTTAGTATTTACAACACTTTAATATCTGAGCCACATGTATGCATTTATGGAAAAAATGTAAAAATTTATTTCAACTTCATATGCTAGTAGCTTTGAAAGGCAGCCTCAGTAACATAAGAGAAAGGAATGCATACAAATTTCTTTCCCTGGAGGGAGGGGAGGTCCTAGAGTACAGATTCAAGCTAAATAAACTGTACATTTCCTACAGCCAACTGAAACCAAGTGACCTCTTCTTGGGTAATGAAGCCTGCATAATTTTTCTACAGCTTCTGATAACAGGAATTATCTTTTCTTCATATTAGCTATATTGTTTATTTTATTCAGTGCAAGTTGCGAATTTAGCATCTTTCGAATATATCTACCAACCACAATAAAATATTCTCTGGCATTCAAGTCTGATTCTTTTGTATGTAGGAACCCTACTGTGTTGCGAATACCCATTAAAAATGTCCCTCTAAATGACTATAATGACAGGGGATTTGAATAGTCAGTGAAATTTTCTATTATTTTATTTTGTGTGTATTTTCATTAATAATTTATTGATATAAAAGATAAGAATGTTTTACCTCCACAAATTTGTATCTGTAATTTGTACTCTGAGCACAGACATATTGAGGATGCCACTTGGCAGCCCTGATTGAATATTTATTTAAACAAATATCAGTATAACCCAACTAGCTGGAAAATCCGGGAGTTTGGCTTTGATAGCAGAACATTTCTTAACAATTTATGTGTACATGCAAATGTTTAGTGCTCTGGATATAGGCTAAAGTATTTGCTTTATATGTATTATTTTGTTTGAATACAAGAAAGCTGCTTTGATTTGTATGTTTCCCCCTTATAGAATTGTTCCAAGGCTCTGTCAGAGATCACGTAGAGTAATTTTTCCCATCAATCTTTGCTGTGCAGCCATGCACGAATGCAGTAGGAAGAAGGGGGCAGAAATCAAATCACTTAATTGCAGCATTTTTCATCTACATCTTTTGTTTTATGGTGGTAAAGGCCCCGGAGTAGCCTACCATGATTCATGGCTGTCACTGCTGCCGTTAGCAGTTCAATCCTTCATTCTAGGCATTTTGGTACTGAAAGTACCTACACAATTACTTTGATGAATATGACTTGTTTGTTTTTTCCCCATTTTTAGCAGAGAGTGGTTGTGCTTAATACAGACATTTAAATAAGATAGTATTCCATGCTCACTGAATCTGCACTGTATTTCAAAAGTTGTGTGGTGAGCTTAACTCACAGTACAATTGTCTCCCAGGTATTTAAGTTTGCTGAGCTCATGGGCTTTTGCCTCCTTTTTTGTGTTTGTATAATGGAAAGGCCTTAAAATAACCCCCACTCTATATAAAAGGAATAACTCACCTTTAAAGATCTACAGGGCTATGACAGATTCCTACCAAACCTCATTTTTTTTTAAAGTCATTTCAGGAGTGTGACATTACAAAGCCAGCAAACTAGTATGCCTCTGCATTTATGCCTAGTTGATCATAAAATAATAACAATTTTGAAAATATATGCATGCATCTTAGAAAGTGACTTACGGTATTTGCATATTTGGAGGAAATGTCCGTGATGTCAGCAGGGGCTCTGAGAGTAGCTAAATGAGCTAGCTTTCCAGAAATTGCTGGGGTTTTTTCCAGCTATGCACTGTCAGCACAAAATGCAACCTCTTTAAGAAAGAGACAAGAAAAAGGCAAATGATTTAATTTCTTCATTAGCTTACTGCAACTGAATTACTGATATACCTTACAGCAGAGAAGCACTTTCTATAAGCATAAGAAAAACTCTTCAAAACTCCTTTTTGTTTTCATAATAAATGTCTTACAGGTATTGAGACCTACCCACAACTCAAAAGAAAGGAAATTAATGTTCTACCAGCAAGGAAAATTGGCAGTTTATCATCACATTTATTGGTGCCTTGGCAGAAAGTAACAATTTTATTTTGATCATCTTTCTCATTCATTCTTTCTTTTGTTTATTGTTGGCTGCAAGCTTTAAATATATGTTCTGCTTAATGAGTTAATGCTTAATAAGTGTGTATAAACCTTGCAATGCTTGGGTACAGAAGATGTCTATTTTTATGCAACAAACCTTAGCAACACTCTTTGTGTATGTCAAAACACATTAGTTAAATTGCTCACTCCAGATGTTGAAAAAAGAACCATCTCACACATGAGGATGTGAACCTTAGGACTGTACAGGCTAAAACATAACCTTAAAACAATGACCATTAAACTAATTTTAAGCCCTTAGAACAGATACATTTTATATCTACTAAATATATAGTTGTATATTTATAACTTGTTGTTTTTGTTGTGTTATTACTTGACTAGTGTTTCAAATAAAAGAAATGAAGAGTTTTTTTTAAGTCTTCCTTATAGTTTTCATAGGATACTAGAAGAGGAAATAATTTTAATATGTTCTAGTAAAAATTTACTCATTTGATTCTTTGTGTCTATGAAACTGATTAAACTTTAGGTCAAATATTCCATTTTATGAACAATAATCTGCAAAATAACTTTTTAAAATTTATACTTGTTAGAATTCAAATAAAAATATTTTAGCCTAAGATGTTAAGTTAGTAAGAGAATTAATCATCAAAGCAACAAATTGCTTGCTCTAGTCCTACAGTGTAAATGAGAGACTTAAAATGTGATTCTAATTACTCTCAGTAATGCAAGCATGCAAAGCAGTTTAGTGAAGAGGAATATATTTTAATAGTATTTTTGGTCAATGTTAAGTTTTTTCTTTGGTGAATATCAAGGATTGAATATGTTAAGTGTGCATCTGAGAATTCTGTAAACGACACTGTATTCATGCATCTAAGAAGGAACCGTCTGATCTTATGTTCTGTACCCTAAAAGTAACTGAAAACATAATATTCTTGGAAAGACCTTTTCTTTTACTATTCAAGGATTTAAATATGCCAGAAGCACAACTCTAGAGAAAGAAATTTCTGCCTATGCTTACAGTAAAATTTTAAAGCCTGACCTAGAGTCCAAGGAGTGAGAAGCTCATTGCTATTTCTGCTGGAGGAAGCAAAGGTACAGAGGAAAAGAGTAAAAATTGTTCTCAAGTTAGAAGCAATGCATCTTGTCCTTACTACTAAAGGAGGGGCTTGTACTTCCAAACTATTATTTGAGTCTTCTTCAAATAAGGTTTTGCAGACAAAACTGTGGATGGTAGTTCTGTACAATCAAAGGGATGCAAGAAAAACCAAGATTTATTGGTAGAGCAAGATGCTGATTTGCCAGAGTGTTCATAAGTGCTTGAGGCAAGTGTTCCCAAACCTGGAAATGTGCAAAGGCGTCCTGATTACTTATTATTGTTGTGCGTTGGATCAGAATGGTGAGACCTGTGACTTATGCTTCAGATAATAGCTGTCACAGCTAAAGACTGGAGTTTAGGGTTGGGGATTTTTTCTGTAGCTACAATGCTTTCTTGAAGCAGGACCTATTGTGTACATAGAAGTTACTCTAATTAAGTATTTTGATTTCATAGAGAATTTCATACAGCTTTAAACATGTTTAAACATACTTTAAATATGTATTAGAAAGTTTCTCTAGGAGACTCTCCCAGGAGAGACAGCACTGACAACAGGCTTTAATCAAATGACCCATGTTTCATTCACTTGAGCATTTCCAGAGAGCTGGTATTCTTGGACCTTATTTTGTATCCATTGCAATAACCTGCGGCCTTTGATTTCTGCATTTCCCAAATTCATGCTTGTCTTTGTTTCCTCCTCCATCTCCTCTTTGGCTGTATGCCCTGACTCATGATGTAATCTCACCAATAATGCTTATTACTCAATTAGCAAATATTTTAACTTGCACAGTATCCTTTAGGAAAACTGGGTGATCGCATCTATTGATTGAGAATTACAGACATTAAATGAATATATTTTGGAATCCAAATAAATATAAAAGAATTGTGGTATTCAAAATAATCACTTCTCACAGTGACATAATCTGAAAAACAAGTCATGCTAAGTAATACCAACTGAATTTGATTTGACTGAATACCTTTATTATAAAATGCACTTTGGATATCACAAAAATATAACTCAGACTTAATAATAAAAGATAAACTTTTTATTAAAATCATTAAAGGGAACCTAAGTTACCTATTGAATAATTGAGATCAACATTTATAAGAAAATCAGTCTAAGCTATTATCTGCAAACGTATAAATATAGACTGCTTATTTAAGTACTCAAGTGAGAAATCACTCTGTACCCTGCCCTGTTTAAATCAGGTCATTGAATTTCTTGTTATTTGTGAAAGACAAAATTTCTGCTCTAGTCATGAAATATCCCAGGAAAGGGTAAAAAGTAATGCTATTAAATAACATAAACTGCTTGTATTCTGCATACTTTTTTATTGGATATTTTATTAATTTACATTTCAATATTTTTCTAACGTTACGAAAATGGCTTTACAATAATGTAAAACTATTATATTACTCTTAAAGAAAGATACTCATTTTGAAACAGTTTCTTTTAAGGTTTTTTGTTGTTTCTCATTTACTTTGGTTTATTTATATTTGGGGAGGGGGAAAGAGCCAGATACAACAAAGGGATAAGTCAGAAACTTGTGAAACTCAAATTCTTTATCTGAATTACGCAAACAGCTGGGTCCAATTGTTTACATCATGATTTTGTTATATGTAACAAGTGCACTATCTGTGCACCTACTGAACCATACGGATGGGGAACTTTAGAGATCTTATAGAAACGGTACCTTTTTAAAACATAGGTCCTGGTCAGCAAAGCGTGTTTAACTTTGTGAGATGATAAGGTTAGCTGAGCACCGAGCCTAAAGCACACGGAAGTACTCTTCCCCAGGTATTTTAATATGATTTTTTTCTTTCTGATCTTTCAATCTACAAGAAATTTTGGGTGTTTATACTTAAAGTTGTTTGCCGAATAAATCTGAGTTTTACGTTCCTCATATCACAAAAGTGTCCTGTATTCTGAGGCTTCTGCTTTACCTCACCTAGACAATTCCATGGTGAAAGGATCCTGACACTCATAGTGCTCCATTGAAGACATGTTCCTCCTACTTAGATTTCTCCACTGGGAAAATGGTCCCCCAACCTCGAGATCTCCATCCGGAAGATGATGCCCATTAAGTGAAGGCCAGCTACCAGAACTGCCGTAGAATTGCGCGAAGCTGTTGAAATTCATTGTTTTAAAGACTTTTTAATAAATATTTTCTTTTCTAAACTCCGTTCAGGCAGGTTTTGTAGAATTTGAAGTGGACACTGTGTAGTATATAAAATGGAAATTGGACACGTCTCGATTGTTTCAGTTTGCTAATATCAGAAACAGTGGCATTGCCCACAATTTAATATCTGGTTATGGAGAATGAAACATGCAGAGACTTAGCACACCCTACTGTATCTGATAATATTTAAAGTATCATTCAAGAGGTTTCTATTGGGTGATATGGTCTTCCATACTCTACATTCTAATTAAGTAGAGCAGTAAATAAAAGCATGCTGAATATTTTGTGAGGAACATCTGGATTAAAATGTGCCTGAGAATAGGGATTGGTGCGTAGGATGTGTTTTGGCAGGGTGCCTGTATTGGTACAGGGTACTGGAATGCTTAATAATTTCAGGGAAAGTTAGTTTTCCATGGCTTACAACCTGCTTAATGCAGGGGAGAGAGCTTGTAACTGTTTTGCCATCTCATGAGTGTGTGATATGGAATAATCACTGTGGTTGCCTAACACTGATGGAAAGCCTGGGCAGCCAGAGAGCGGACTGCAAATCTGACTGAGCATGGGCATTTCAGGTTGGGAAATATGTGTGACCTACTAAAATGAGGTATTGACTAATTCAGGAAGAAATGTTATATGGCCTTAATGTTCATCTTCATCCACACGGTAATGAGAAGGATTAGACGGCCTCACATATGTGGAATATTTATTTCAGCAATACAAGAAAATGTATTTCCCTAATATTTTTTCTGTATGCACTAGGCCCTAAATTTTACACATGTGATTAATGTTTTAATTTGCTGTTCTAGTTGGATACAAGTTTACCATACAGTATAAATTACTTACAAAGAAATTTGCTTATATAGGGCTTAATTCATAAGCTGTTTAACCAGCATGTGTGGTATTACTACTATTTCTCCTGGAGACTTTGCAGCTGCACAGCTTAGTTCAAAATAAAAGCTATCACTTCAGAGAAAAATCATATAAATTATTTAAATTGAAAAATTAAAAGTAACATATGCTTTAATAATTACCATATTCTTGGATATAAGAAAACAAAAACAAAATTTTTAAATTGAATAAAACACGAAAACCCTGACAATTAACTTATGTCTAATTTTTAAAATCCAAAATAAGCAAGATGTTGATAATTATCACAAGATTGATATGTTTAGCTTGAACCTATCAATTTTCCAGTTATTTAGTCATCTAGTATTTTTGGCATAAATTCAATGTTGTGTAGGTTAATTAAAATATTGGCATATGTGATGCAGACTCTGGCTTTAACCTGATTCTGATCTTGTTTTTCTCAGAATAATAAGTAAATATTTTAGAAATGGAAAATCACATTAAATAGCACAGTTTACCTACTGAATCTGAAAGGGAATGCCAATCAGTTAATACTGTGATTTCAGCCTCTGTAGTTATAATGGGGAGCGGAGCCAATATAACTCCTAATTTCCATTTACTTTGAGAGTCCGCCACACAGTGAGTGTGAAAGCTTTAAAAAAGTTAAAATATCTTAGAAATGTTATTGTTCATTATTCTGAAAGACACAATCTTTCAGACAAATGCCAAAGAAGACCATAGGAGGAAGGAGAGTCAACAAAACCTAAGTTAGCAAGGAAGCAAGGATGGAAGGAAAGCATAGATTTGGCTGCGATTGAAGTTTTGATGCATATGTAATTTTGTGGGAGAATCCTCTTTAAAGTCAAAGGCAAAATATTATTATTAAATTAAGCACAATGCATATTTCATTTAAAACAGATGAATGGATTGTAAAGAACATAGGCTATTATAGAAAAAAAATTGGTTATATGCTGCTTGAACAGTATCACACAGTGTTTGCTTATCTGAAACATTCTCTAGTGTCTAGACATATCTGTTTTTTTCAGAGTCATCTGGAAGAGAAGACGTTTATCCATAGTCAGCTTCTAGCAGTGACTCATTTTGTTTAGCTAAATGATAATCTTCAATAATTTCATAATTTATTTTTCATAACTTGTTTAGTGCTTGCTAGAACATAAACAATAAGAAAAAGGTTTTTTAAAAAAAAAACCATGCTGGTTCAAAAGAATGGCAAATATGTAAAGAACCAAAGGAAAGTGGCATAGTACCAAGTAGTTTGACTAAAAGAAATCGTGTTTTCTATAGCAGTCTAAGAGTTAAGAGTAAGGGAAATTGCAAGCCCATAAGAACAAAGATCCTTGCCAAATTATTACAGATATTACTGTTCAGGATTTGTGTAAATAACTCCACACAGGTAGGGATGACTTGATTTCATTCACAGAGGGGCAATTTTCATGTTATGTTTAGTATGTGTTTACTACTGAGAATAAGTTTCTCAACAAGTTCAATACCAACAACCCAAATAACTCAATTAAAAAGAAGGGACTGGTTCAACTTGGGATCAATCTCAAGGGGAGGCTCCAAGGCCTGACACTACTACTGATGCTATGGCGTGCTTACAGACAGGAGCCTAGCATGGCTTTCATCCAAGAAACCCAATAAGCAGCTGACTGAAACAGACAGAGATACTTACACCTAACCAATGGACTGAAGTTGGGGACCCCTGTGGTTGAATTAAGGAAAGGCTGGAAGAAGCTGAGGAGGAGGACAACCCCATGAGAAGACCAGCAGTCTCAACTAACCTGGACCCCTAAAATTTCTCAGACACTGAGCCACCGACCAGGGAACATACAATAGCTGGTCCTAAGCCCTTCCGACACATACACAGCAGAGGACTGCCAGGCCAGGTCTTGCCTCAGTAGGAGAAGATGTGCCTAACCCTTGAAAGACTAGAGGCTCCAAGAAGAGGAGAATACTGGAAGAGGTGGGGTGGAGACATCTTGGAGACAGGAGGGCTGAGGAATGGCATGAGGAACTGTGTGAGGGCAGACCAGGAGGGAGTAATGACTGGATTGTAAAAAAATAAAAGTAACTTAAAAAATGGGGTACAGAGCTAAACAGAATTTTCCACACTGCAATATGGAATTGCCTAAAAACACTTAAAGAAATGTTCAAAATTCTTAGTCAACAGGGAAATATAAATCAAAACAACTCTGAGGTTCATTCTTACACATGTAAACAAATAAAATGATTAATTAGAAAAGAGAGTCTCAAAAGCATCTTGACTCTTAGAATGTTTCTTTTCATATTTTTTCAGAAAGAAGCCACATGTGAATATGAAATAGGCATAAATTGCTGTAAATAAATTGGGAAAACTGAAGCCAATATATCTATTAAATAGACTATTGTCTGAAATATGTCTTCAGAAAACATGTGTTAGTCACTTTCATTATGATATAGCCATGTGAGTAATATTTTAAAATAATAAGTTGAGATATTATTGGTTTATTCATATCAACTGCAAAACAAACAAACAAATAACTCAAGAGATCGCACATGCTAGGAAAGATGTAAAACAAGAGGAACACTTCTTCATTGCTGGTGATAGTGCAAACTTGTACATCCACTTTGGAAATCAATTTGGTGGTTTCTCAGAATACTGGGACTAGTTCTACCTTAAGACCCAGCTATACTACTCCTGGCCATATACCCAAAATATGGCTCAACATAAAACAAACACACTTGTCAACTGTGTTCATAGCAGCTTTATTCATAATAGCCAGAAATGGGAAACAACCTAGATGTCCCTCAACTGAAGAATGGACAAAGAAAATGTGGTACATTGACACAATGGAGTACTATTCAACTAGTAAAAACACCATTAACTTTGCAGGCAAATGGAAGGAACTTGAGAATATTATCCTGAGTGAGGTAACCCAGTCCTAATAGGATATACATATTATGTGTTCACTTATAAGTGGATATTAGCTATAAAACGCAGGTATCATGCTACATTCCACAGATCCAAAGAAGCTAAACAAGAAGGAAGGACTAAGTGAGGAAGCTCGATCCCACTTAAAAGGGGCAATAAAATAGTCATAATAGGTAAACTGAGGGAAAGAACTAAGAGGGAGGGGCTATGGGCACTGGAATGGGGTGTTCAGGATCAATGGTTGGGAAGGACAGGAGAGATGTTTAGATGGCCATAAAAATAAATGGAAATCTGCAAATGACAAAGGGAAGGAGGAGGGAGGCATCTCCAGTACTAGACAGTGTCCTGAGACAAGGAAAGCACCCAAGAATCAATGGTGATAACCTTTACTATGACTCACCATAGGAAATGCAAATGTGACTCACTTAGAAATGAGAAACCTGAAGAGGCAACTTCCAATAGCCAGGCAGGAAACCCAGTGGAGAGATAGAGACATCAACTAACCTACAAACTCTCTACCCAAAATTTACCCTGCCTACAAGAAATGCAGCCAAGGTGAATAGAGCAGAGACTGAGGAAATGGTCAACCAATACCCGTGCCCACATGAGACCCATCTGATTGGCAAGCACCAATCCCTGATACTATTAATAATATTAAGCATACTCTCTGATGCTTGCTGACAGAGGCATGTTATCCTAGGAAAAGTTCCACCCAGCAGCTGACTATCAGATAAGCACAGCCAAACAGTGGATGGAGCTTAGGAACCCTTATGGAACAATAGGGGGAAGGATTGTGAGCCCAGAATAGGATAGAAACTCCACAGGAAGACCAACAGAATCAAATAACATGGACCCTTGGGGATTTCAGAGATTGATCCACCATCCAAAGAACATTCATGGGCTAGACTTAGGCCTCCCTGCATATATGTAGCAGATATGCAGCTTGACCTTCATGTGGATTCTGAACAACTGGAATGGGAGCTGTCACAAAACTGGTGCCTGCAGGTGGGATATGTTCTTCCAGCTAGGCAGCCTCATCCGGCCTCATTTGGAGAAGAAGCTCCTAGCCTAGGAGAGACTTGAAATGCTAGAGTGGAGGGATACACAACTCTTTTCCCCACCATCTTAAAGATAGAGGGAATGGGGGAAGGATTGTGGGATGATTGGGGGAAGGACTGAAAGGGGGGCAGTGAGCAGGATGTAAAGTGAATAAGTAAAAAAACAAATTAAATTTTAAAAAAGGCCAGGAGTGTTCTGTTGTTAATCAGCTATATAATAATACTTAGATTTTTTAGCTTTTAGAATGATAACTATAATATAAATTTTAGTGAAATTTCTCATGCTTCTAGAGTCAGGAAGAATACTGTTATTTTTTTAACTTCTGAAGAAGTCAGAACAAGAACTCAGGGCAGGAACCTGGAGAGAGGAACTGAACAGAAGCCATGAATGCCTGCTGTTTTTCTGGCTTACTCCTGGATTGTTCATTTTGTTTTCTTACAGACTGAAGACCAACTGTCCTGGATTGCCACTATTAGGAGGGCCAGGCCCTCAAAATAGACTTATTAAGAAAATCCTCAATATGCTTATATATTCTTAATTCAAATTACTCTGCCCAGAAAACTCTAGTTTATGTCAGATTTTTAAAAAGAAAACAATACCAAAAACAGCAAACAAAACAAAACAAAACAAACAACCAACAGCAAATAAACAAGCAACCGGGGTAGGAAGGACATTAGAAAAGAAGACCTAAATAGAGAGGGAATAAGGTTGAAAGAGAGAAAGAGAGAGAGAGAGACAGAGAGAGAGAGAGACAGAGAGAGAGACAGAGAGAGAGAGAGAGAGAGAGAGAGAGAGAGAGAGAGAGAGAGAGAGAGAGAGGAGGCTATTGAAATATATGTGATATGAGAATAGAATGAATGGGAATACTGGGGGGAGGGGCTCCGGCAATAATCTCTTTTTTAAAAAAGTTAAGTTGGTTGGAGCAGAGGATAAATAAGAATGAAGTATGTATGAAAATTGTCATGAAATTCATTGTTTTATATGATCTCTTAGAAACATCATTTAGTAAAGGAGAACTGGAGGTGATTCTGGGGGAGAAAAATAATGGAATATAGAAAAGAAAGTACTATGCACAAAGTATGTGGTGTTTTCTTGAGCACTTTTGTTTTTCAGTCCTGTATAGGATATGGCTGAATCCTTTGGTATTACATATCTGAGCTTATGGTATAATATAATGAATAATTTCATCTCTTCAATGAATGCAGTTTACTTTCTTTAGAAAACAAATGCCAGTGTTGAATGACATCGCTGCAATCAATACAGTCAAATGATCAGATGGCATAATGTAGAGTGCAGAGCAGTGTTCATGTAAACGCTGAACCTTACCTAAAACTCTGGCCTAGTCCTAGACTATTTTATTAGCAGAAACTTAAATCCAGGAGCTTAATAGAGTTGGAGGGATCCGATTTGATGTTCTAGTGGATTATAGAAGGATTTAATGATGAGTGACTGATTTCTGTTTTCATGTCATTGCTGACAAAGTAACAATGAAATTGCTGCCAGTACTGATTTCTAGAAATCATTATATAAAAAAGGAAATAAAAGCATAGAATGGAATTAAGATTATTTGCGTGGTTTACATAAGCTTGGACTGATCCTGTTTAGAGCCACTTTGGAGATATGAAAGTTTTTATTTCAAAGTTATGCCAATTGAAACCTTTGGTGGCATAAACATTCCATTACATGGACATTTTTTGTTACATGAAAAAAAGTTTTCATTACATGGAAAGGCAGACATGCATACAATCTTGTCTTGGCAGAAATATGTCTGCAGCCAGCAGACTCTGCATAGTGAGAAAGAACCAAGGTTCTGAGGTTCTGATGCCCCCTCAGGAGAAGTCATTTTTTTAAATGAAACAAAAATGTTTCCCCTTGGAAATCAAGTACAAAAGAACATGAAGCTGGGGACAAGAAGACCCTTGGCTTTTTCTATAGATATGTTTACTAATTGATTATTGTTTGTATTTATTGACAAGCTACTCCACAAAAAAAAAACAACTAAATACTTCCTTTGTATTTTGAAAATGTGTACAATGAGTCAGAAGGAAAGTTTAGGAATTGTTCACTCAGACAACTAGATTGCCCAGGATCCTTCTCTTTCTATGATAAACTTCTCTTACCAATGCTGCTTCTCAGCCTTTCAGGATCAGCAAGTCATTTTGGCAAACACACTAAATGGATTCCACAGAGACACATGCAGCTTATCACGTTGAAAATAGGCAACACAAGGCACTAATGACAATTTATTAATTCACAAGAAAAAATACAAGTGTTTATCAACCCAGAATTCTGACATTACTCTTGTTCTAGCCCATTTTCCACATTGTAAACTCTCTGGATTTCTCATGTAACTGGTGACATCTGATGTGACAGATTTTTTGTGACTACTTAAAAGACAATCTGGGCTACCATTTTATTGCCAGAATATCTAATATTTTATTTTGTGAATTGCCTGCATACCTTCAAATACACTTTTTCAAAAATGATTATTACTATGGAATAAGCAGAGATGAGTGGTCTTAGGAATGGAAAAATCATCTATTGCAGGTGTATTAATATAATGCAGAAAATTAAGAGATTATAAGAAAAGTGATCTGATCAGGGAATTAAGAGAAAGGAAGCTTTAATTAGAGAGAATGGAGGAAGATAAATACAGACAAAAGAGAAAACGCAGATAAAATAACACTAAGGATATACAGACATGATTTCATAAAATTTTCTAATCTAGTCAAACAATGCTTCCTTCAATAGCCAAAGACCATGTAACAGAAACCCTAACACCATACTTGGCAAGTCCTTTTTTTGAGGTGTTAGTAAAGCTCATCCAAGAGACTCCCAATACTTTACAGACTATTGTTATTGCCCTCAGTTGCCCCCGGAAGTGGAAAGTAAGTCCTATTGCTGATGACACCATGCACTTCAAACATAAGGCCAACAGACCCTTGAGCTGAAATTAACCTGAATAACTCCTCCCTGAGGAAGTCATGTAAGCTTGAAATGGAAAGTACCTAACAGCTGTACCTAGTTATGACATCTATAACAACAATAACCAGTGTGACATAACAACTCTATAGCACAATAATGACACACATACCTTGGCAACAACAAACAGAACTCTAGTCACACTTAAGAAGTTCTTAACAGGAGAGAATTCATGCCTGGTACTGGAAAGCTAACCAAGTAATTACTCAGAAGTAGTCAAGCCATGGATCTTTGAGGAATCCACAACACCCACTTTATTAACCAGCATAATCCTTAACTACATTCTGAAAAATCCATCTTTATGATCACAGATAAGTTTAGTCCACATACTTCATAAATTTAACTTTTCTTTGCTATAGACAAAGACTGTTACAGAAAACCACAACCAGTGAAAAATGCAGGGATGTAGAGTCCAGCCTCTACAAATAAAATAAATCTACAAAGCAAAAATTGGGCTTAAAGTTCAGGGAACATTGTGAAAGAATAGGCAGAAAGATTGTAAAAGCTAATTGATCAGATAATTTGTTATGAGCATATGTCTCTTACTAATGTCGAAACTTACACTCAAAGTCTAGTCATCATGACTGTGTAAACACGACTTGAAAAGAACAACAGCTAAAGTAGATGGGGGAAGAAGGATCATAAGGTCTCAACCCTACATAAAGAACTACAGGCAAATAAGGAATGCTGAGAATGGTACAAATACTCTTCCTTAGGAAGAACATCAGTTGGTAATCCAATAGCAAATAGTCAGCCCTGGAATCATACAATCAAGTAACAGGTTGCATTTATGTACTTAGGAATATATATGTATGCATATAGACGTATATGCATAAAACAAGTTTATGAAAAACACAATTAATTCAAAAGAGAGCAAGGAGGCGTGTATGAACAATTGAAGAGAGAAAAAGAAGGGGGAAATAATATAATAAAAATTAAAAAAAATAAAATTTCTACATTGTATCTAGAGTATTTATTTTCGAGTTAAAATAGAAATCTGAAAATCATTGTTTGAAATTCATTTAGATATTAATGAGTAATATTTGTTACTACTACAAATGAGAACTAACCCAATAAGCATTTATATTCAGAACCATCTTATTCTCGTTCACTAGGTAATTGCTCTGCAAAGCAGCCCTTCCAAATCTGAATCAAGTTGATCCAATAATATAAATTTTTACAACATTTATGGTTGATTATAGAGCAAGCACTTGACTTGCATCTGTCCAACCATAGTCTATTATCTGTAAATTTAGGAATAATTACTATTTATTTGAAAAGCAAATTCAACAAAGAAAAATTCTGCTAGTAATATGCGGAAAAGGAGATTAATTAATAATTGTTTTTATTAGTTAATAACATTTTGTTTTTTCATAGCATAGCCTCTGAAGGTAGCCAAATATGATATTACTGTAGTAGTTTTGCTTTCATTGTTAATATTAAATCATTAAGATTAAAAAAAAACTTTCCTCACTTGTCATTTGTGTGGATGTGTATATTTGTTTCTATTTTATGAACTAGAATCAAATGTACCAAACGAAAAAATTATATTGAACTCATAAAGGTCATTTTCACCCATATATAATTCAAAGAGACTTAGATGATAAAAAATAAATTTTGTGCTAGAAAAATGCATTAAGAAGTTATGCTATAATTTTACTAAAGGACCTTGATTGTTAAAGATTAGTACAAATATAACTGGAGTTCATATTAACACTAATTATTAATGTCTGCTTTTTCTGAGTAGATGCATATGTACTTTCATAAGCAAAAAATTTCTGTATTAAAAAGCATATTGTTACATTAGTATTTTTAACTTCTAATAAAATTCTAAAGGATATACCCATTTTTATTGGATATTTTATTTATTTACATTTCAGAAGCCATCCTTGCCCCCCATTTTCCATCCCTAGAAACCCCCTATCTCATCCCACCTTCTCCTTTTCTCCTTTATATCATTTGAATTAAATGCAAGTATTAAGGTCAGTTCTAGGTTGAAGAACTAGCAATACACTAGATGTAAATAGTCAAGGAACAAGCAAGACAATAAACACAAATAGTCAAAGAACAAGCAAGTCATTAAACAAAATTCCATGAACACTCCTGTGATCATTGTTTCTAAGGACTCATCAGGATGATCAAAATATCTGAGCCAACTTCCTTGTCCTAGCCCAAAGTCATTTTCATGTCTGAACACTACTTCCTTGTTCTAGCCTAAGATTTAAATTCCTGCCTGAAATTACTTTTTTTTTCTAGCCTAATATTTAGATTCCTGCCTGAAACTACTTCTTTGTTCTGGCCTAAGATTTAGATTCCTGCCTGAAATTACTTCTTTGTTCTAGCCTAATGTCAGATTCCTGCCTTAAGCCTACTTCCTTGTCCTTGTCCAATGTCATATTCTTGCCAAGCAGCACATTTCCTTGTCTTTGGCCCATGTCAGATTCTTGTCAAGCAGTCTCAAAAGCTCTTTACATCTCTGCCTTTTTTTAACTTTATAAACTATTCTGATTCTGTCTTAGGTTGTTCTGACAAGAATGCCTTCTTTACCAGTCACGTAATATGCATTATCAAAAGCAATGCATTTCTGTCTTAGGTTGGTAAGGCTCTGTGCATAATCTTACCCATTAAAGAATATATTTTTGATAATATTTTTTAACTGACATCATCATTCTTGACTCCTAAAGCATACACTCTTACAAAAATACTATTCTAATGTAGGCGATGAGGTACAAATCGAACACTCTAAATAAAATGTGTAAGATATTGATGATTTTGTCTATTTGGGCTGCCTTAGCAAAATTCTCTATAGATTATAAGAAGACTTTATTGCTCACAGTTCTGGAGGTTGAGATACTCATAGTCAAAAAGCTATAAGATACAGTGTCTAAAAATGTTTAGTTTGACTCCTATATTATGTCTTCTAATACACTTGATGGAAGTCAGAAGGATAAACAAGCCCTACTCTGCTTTATAATGAAATTAATGCTTCTCCACCTTCGTAAGCATATGTCCTCTAACAACTCCATCTCTTGATACCAACAACCTAGAAGAATATGTCTCAACATATGAATTTGGAAGATATATATATATATATACTATTTAAACTTAATGTGTGTCAATAGATATAAAAATGGTGTATGTGGTTCTATATATAAGCCATTACTTGCTAATACCTTCTGGTTAAATGAATCCTCAGTAAAACCACAATAGCAATGGGATGCCACAACAGTATGTATTCTGTCATAACTTTAGTATCTCCTTCTGAATAATGGAAGTAATATCAGAAAGTAATTTACTGTAGACTATATTCAGTGTTTGTGTACATTTACTTACTGCCTGAGATTGCTGTGTTAACTTAAATCATCTAATTGTACCCCTTTTTAACTCAAAAAGCTAATAAACAAGCTTCATCTTCTGTGTATACTGTCATTCTTCACCCTACTCAATCACATCCTTAACTCTGCATCCTTAACTCTAATTCCTGCTTTTTCTTGCTATCCTGACTCTCCTTCATAAAATCTGCTATTAATTTTATAAAGCTGAGCACTATGCCTTCCTGGATATGGAGTCCTCACACTCCATGCTGCTCTTCCTGTACTGGGTGTTCTCATGTGTTGATCATACCCCTCTTAAGACAATAAGAAATCCCACTGAGTAGAGATTGTTTTCATTTTAATTATAACATTATCAGAGATTAGCACATCAAACAGAATATAACTCCAAATGATATAAATCAAAAATAACCAAATGCATTTAGGGATTTTAATTTATTATTATCAAGTAGATGAAACATATTAAAAAAGAAAAAATAATTAAAGGCTTATAGAACACAAATTGGTTCTGAAATTCAAAGTAAGGTTTACTTATATAGAATTCTAGGGTAAATTAAAAGATGGTTGGAAGTGATTTTGTATTATTTAAAGAACATCAAATAAGGGATTTTGTATTATTTTAAGAACCACAAGTAATAGTCAATAATAAGGTATTGTAAATCTAAAATAAATGTCTCCCGGTAATCCATAATGATAAGAAAAGCATGATCAGGAACAGGCAAGGACTTTCACACTATCCTCGGCACATAGTGTTCTTATTTCAACACGTGCCCAGTCCACAGTTACCTGGTCTACTACAAGTGAGAACACAGAATTTTATGGTCACTATTTAATTATGCTTTAATAAACACTGTAACATGCACTCAGTTTCTTAGTGTGCTTTCTTTCTTCAGAATAAATTCGTTAATTCCAAGGAAAATGCTGAGGAAAGGTGACTACTTTGATTATTTTGCCTTGATTATTTGCCTTTTGAATCGAAGACAAAAAATCCTTACAATCATAAATTAGGCTGCAATTTTTATGACATATCCTCTATAATGACAACCCTGAACTCTCACTGCCAAAAGATTAAAGCAAAGGATATCAATATCCCTTTTGTGGCTCTGCCTGAACACATGGCAAAAATGTACCATTGTGTATATTGGGCTGTTTATATCCAACAATGATTATTTTAAAATCAGGTAGGAAAAAGATACTTGACTTCAAGTGTAGGAAATATGTAGAGTTATTTTATTATTTCAGTTTATTAATTTTATATTACCTAAATTTTCTTATAAATGTATTATATTAGAATATACATAAATTGCATCTACTAATATATGTTTATAAGATTGGCTATATTAGTACATATATAAACAAAAATATTGTACCATGTGAATTGCAATAATACAGTAGGCATTAGAAAATATAAACTAAAAATATTCATACCACTTAGCTCAGAAATAAAACTTTAAAGTTACCAGAAACTCTAGTATTTAATATCTTCAAGAATTCATTTCCACCATGAATGTGGTTCTCTTTGTTTATTTCACATATATAAAATAAAACTTTAATTCATATATATTCAATAATTAATAGTTAAATTATCATCTAATTATTTTATATTATATATGAATATTATAATGATATGTATTAATAAATGCATGTACTACATTACATAAATATGTAGTTAAAATATATAACTTGGGCTATATATTTTTTAATCAGTATGAGGAATACTTAAATATCTTTGCATACCATTTGAACTATACAAACACACACAGACACACACATAATATATTGTTTTGTTGTCTCAAGGTCTTTAACTATGTGTCTCTGGATGCACTCTAACTCACTCTGTAGAACAGGCTGCCTCAAATTCACAGTGATCCCCCTGTTTCTTCCAATTAAGTGCTGGAATTAAGGACAAGTAAGACAAGCACAGTCAGGCTTGCTCTAGGCTAACTATGTTTTGTATATTCTCAGCTTGAAGCTTTATTTTTATTCTTTTGTTTTATTTTATTTTCATTTGATGGTTGATTATTCTTTATTACAGACTTGCATTAAACTAAATGTCAAATTTTACTAATAATCTATTTTATAACACTTGGGTTATCACCTTTTTAAAAATGTTACAAACTTATGATAAAGAACTCAACATGACACTTTGTGTTTCATTCCTATTATGATTCAAAGAAACTGCAAGACCAGATTTCTTGTAGGAACATGTTACCTAACTGCTGTTGGTACTGAACCTTTGTCAGTTAATAGTTTTCACTTATCAAAAATGTCTTTGAAGAGTATACTCTCTTCCTATATATGTTTTGTAATACAGAAATCAACACACGTTTTAGTAATTTTCTGAAAATAGTGTGAGTTAATAAAACACCTTTGAATACAGATTTCGTGTTACTGAGGATCAAACACAGGGCCTTGTACATACTGTACAGGGCTCTATCACTAGTCTATAGGATGTGTCCATAAAATAAACTGCTACTTTTCATTAATTCACACTATGTTGTGATTTAGTTGCTTCATTCTAATGTGTTTTATATTTGTGTTGTCTTTATAGTCTTTAAGGAAGGATTTTTTTCTTTTTTTTATTTCAACAGGGTCTCATATATCTCAGGCTGGCTAAACATTACAATTTACTGAAAATGATTTTGAACTGATCCTCTGTCCTCCAACTCCTACAGGCAAAAACTACTGGCATATGCCAACATATATGGGTCTAGTGGATTCTTTTATGTTTTAAAATTTTCTGTTGATTTATTGAAAAATCTCTCATGGTTGTGTAGTTTCATTTTTAGATAACTTTCCTCCCTCCAACTCCTTCCATGCTAACTGTATACCTCAAATTTATGGACTCTTATTCTTTAATTACTATTACTATTATTATTATTACATATATGTATTTACATTTATAAATATAACTAACTTGCTGAGTTCCTTAAGTTATTTTCGTACATATATTTATTTAGGGCTGACCACTTGGAATGACATAGCCTATCTGGGCATTCATCCTTGGAGAAAACAAATTCCTTTCAATTACCTATAAATTTTCAGATGCACTTAAATACTTGAAATAAGCAACAGCCGTCTCTTAGACATCATGACCACTAAACAGAAGGGAAAGCTAACAAAAAAACATGTGGCTGCTGTGCTCTGGATCCTAGAAGTAAAGATACAAGTGCCACTTCCTACACAAGAATAATTCCTAAATGCATTCACAAAACTTATCCTTATGTATGTAGGTGAATGTGGCTCCTACTTCTCATCAAGATAGCATATAAAAATAATCACATGAAATCACAACTGATAAAGGCAGGTAACAACTAACTGTGGGTACCCAGACACAATTGATGTATCTACACCACATCCCCTATATCTAAGGCTTGGAGATCATTATGAAATAGATTACAGAGAGTTTGTGAGTGCTAGAGAAAAGATTCTGCTATAGGATGGTGTCTATTATGTGTAACAGGAAAGCTGCACCCATGAAATTTCAACAATATGGGTTTCTAGATGAGACTTGAACATGACACTAATTGACATGATAGCATAATGGAATTTTTAAAATAACTTATCTAAAAATATTTCTTTTATGAAACAATCATGTATGTCACTTACATTTTCTTTTTGTTTTAAAATAAAATCTTGTTAAATGTAAAAATGTGAGTCAAATCTCCAAAATGTTCTCTTCTTTGTCTTAGGGTGACTCTGGCTCTTTGTAGGGAAAGAATAGAAATTTTATCAATAGCATGGTTCACAACCACCATCAGATCTCTGCTCTCCTTCCAATCAACAGTTTCTTTATAACACCACAGTTTGAAGAAAATATGTGTTGTCGTTTTGCCTAGTGTGGTTAATAGAACTTAGTGTCTTCTAGTTATATTATTTTGTTTCAAATAACTTTTTTATTATTGATTAAAAATGTACTATGGTGTACATATACCATATCCTTTTTAATTCCATTGCTAAGTGATTAAAATGACTCCATACTTGAGCTACTGAGAACAATGCTGTGGTGAAGATGGGATTTCAAATATCTCTTCAGTGTCCTGATTTCATTTTCTGTAGCTATACCTTAGACATTAGAAAGCCAGTGTATACAAGAGAATTACTTTTAGGTTGTTTTCATTATTATTATTATTATTATCATCATCATCATTATTATTATTATTTGGTGAACCAATTTGGTGGAGCAATTCTCCCCCATAGTATAATTGTGCTGTGATTCTTCCACTTTAAAGTACAATAAATGTTAATACAGCTTTACTTTTAGATTTTTCCCTTTAAAAACTTCTATAAAAATGTACAACTAAGGACACCAGATGTCAAATAGTACTTAGATTCTACTGAATATAACCTTTGAAAAAGAGCTGATCCAAAGACCCTGTTTTGAACCCAAATTACTCTTTCAACTTTCAACCTGGTTTGAAACTTTTTAATGCAAAGTAGGAGGGGAGTGGTGGGAATAGATCATTTTATAGGAAGGTTTTCTTCAGTGTGTGTGTGTGTGTGTGTGTGTGTGTGTGTGTGTATGTGAGAGAGAGAGAGACAGAGACAGAGACAGAGAGACAGACAGAGACAGAGAGAGACAGATAGAGAGAGACAGAGAGACAGAGAGAGATAGAGACAAAGAGAGACAGAGAGACAGAGAGAGAGAGAGAGAGAGAGGGAGAGGGAGAGACAGAGAGACAGAGAGAGACAGAGAAGAGAGAGAGACAGTTAAAGCCAAAATAGAAAATATTTCAAAATGACATGACTTTAATGAAACTGCTCCATGTGTACAACAGTATTATATTTCAATGGAGTTGTTAAACATGATCTCTATTTCCATCCCCTGTTATGCAGTTATCAACCCAATCAAAATCCTACTCATTGTCTTTTAATTCAGAAGTGATTAGCAATTGCTGAGAAGTCACCTTATCTCACTAAAACATGAGTACCAACTCAGAGTAAATATTTTGGTAAACAATTATTCTGTCCTTGCAGATTCAGCAGTGTGCTAAATTATGCATAATCTTGCATAAGTAATAAGTGAAGGTAGCTTAAATTCAAGATTTTTTTAAAACCTGACCTATTTCTTTCAATGATGTTAGCTGCTTAAATCATGTATGAGCTTACCGTAAGGCTTCAATGAGTAGCTCGGTTAGAGAAACTTCAGTAATAAATTTCGGGGGAAGACACATTTTTTGACAGGCTTAATGCAACACATACAGAGTCTGGAACTCACACTCTGGGAATTTAGAGCAATCCTTGCAAAGCAGCTTTTCCCTGTTACATTAATAGAGAAAATGAAGTATGAAAGTCCTCAGGAATTACTGCTAGGTGTAATTTAAATAATTTACCAGAAGACAGTTCAGCACATGCATAGAACAGGGGCATACAGAGTTTGCCATAAGCAGTTTATAAATAAACTATATTCTGCTGAAGTAAGTCAGGCATAAATTATAACCATTCCTTTTGTGACTGTAACCCGTTCTTCATTGTAATAGTTATTTAAAAAAAATTCTGGGTGATGACCTTCTCCTGGAAATCACAGGCAATGCTGCCTTGCACCTTGCTTATGAGCTGCCGTGCAGTTAATGGTTCGGTGGCTGTGAGATCAAAGTAAAATTACTGCTGCTGGAAATAAAGAAGAATGTATTACATACCTCTAAACAGAATTCTAGAAGACTCCTTTAGCCTGGTTGGGGGCAGGGAGAGATTTGTGTCTGTAGAGCATCGAGGAGATTTGGGTTGTTTTATGAAAGCTTTGCACCTCTGAGGAAAGGTGAAAGAAAAGATAGATTTTCCATTTCTTCCCTTGAGTGTTATGTCTTAAATTATCAAACTGAAGTGAAATACTTAAGGCAAATATAAAACAAAGACTCAAAGTTATGTCGAAATTCATTGTAAATCATAAATTTCAGGATAAAAAAATCTGTCATTCCAGAGTTCAGTGCTATCAAAGACCAGAGATGATGTAGTGGGAGCGAAGTGTTTCCTAAAGCAAACTGGGTATTATGGGGAGATTATGTTAATTATAGGTGATCTAGAGTGTTCTGTAACTTTTAATTCCACTTAGCTGTCTACTGACAGAAACAAACTCCTGAAAAAATAGAGCAGGTTAGGGTGTGATTTGCTATAATTCTGATGCTAAATAAGAAAGACAGGAATGTTAATATTCATAAAGTCATTCTTAAATATATTAAAAACATATTTACTATGATTTAATATACTATGCCCTGTGGTCCTATAGATCTCCAAGTGTATATGTATGTGTGTAATTATCACATGATACATATATACATTAGATACTTAGATTATAGACTGATAGAAGATAAACAGTTGAGAGATTGATATATAGATAGGTGATAGATTATAACAGATAGATAGATAGATAGATAGATAGATAGATAGATAGATAGATAGGCAGATAGATAGGCAGATAGATAAATATAGATTTTTATCTTAAACTACCTATACCATACAGGGGCTGAATAGAGGACAGCATAGAGGAACACAATTATGCTTTTATTTTCATAATAAAATTTGTCTTATTTTCTTCAATGTGAAAACGCCTTTTAGTAAAGAAAGTATTTTCTGTGTTTTCATCTGTGCTGTAAAAATTAAATAGGGACTGCGGGAGAAGAAAACATTTCATGTAGTCAATGGAAAAATAAAGTTAGCCTTCAGCTGCCTAGATTTAAGTGGTGGTATATTATACAATGCTCATATGTTCTTATAACATTTCATTAATTTATGTTACTAGTTGTGGTGAGTCTGTATTGTAAAATTTATAACAGAATTCTAAAACCCATAGCATGGTTTTTATTGATTATAATAGTAAATTTAAAATCATTGACATAGGTTAAATAGTAACATGTACAAGTAACTTCCAAAATTTTTGTAATCTAAAATACACTCCAACATGTATTTGGGCTTATAATTGTCTGACTACTGGAAAGAAATGAAGAGATTCTAATAAATCCATACCTCTGATATGCAAAGAATATAAAGAAGTACATAACTGCTGCTGAAGATTATTGCTATAATGAATTTAATTTTATAGGCAGGAGACATGGTTCAGTGGTAAAGAGTATATACTGTACTTCCAGAGCACCCAAGTCCATGGTTAGCTCTGATATCAGAGCTAACAACTACTTGTATTCAGCTACTTTTGGCCTCTGTTGGAAACTGCAATCACATGCATACACCCACCCCCACACCCAGCTAAGAATCAAATAGAACATTTTAAACAAGAATAATTTAAATTTCATAGGTAACATTAAAAGATAAACATACTCATAAAAGATGAGTATGTTGTTATATAGCTATTATATTTGCAAATCTCCAAGTATGTTTAAAAAATGTTGAGTCTTTCTGAATTTTGGAGAGGGCATTTAAGAAATCTGAGAAATTACTCTTTACTATCAAGATGACATTACACAAGAAATCTAAAATGTACACTCTGTATCACTAATTTTTTATAAGCAAAAGTAGTCATTGAATGTGATAAATGTATGATGTTTCTGTACAAAGGCTATTAGTAGCAAAGCAAAGCAGGATGGAGAAGTGTCTACTTTCTTGTGATGTTGGTGAAGAGAACTTACTGTGAATCACCAGAAAAATCCTAAGAGTCACAAGATAAAAATGAAATTACAAAACTATCCAGGGTATATGAGATATGTAAGAAAAAATAGTGACAATTTTATAGCAAGATCACAGTTTTACTCTTTCTACTTTGGTCAGTCTAAGTTGGCACACACTAACTCAGGTTTGTGTCATTAGTTATACTTATTATAAATCCATAGCCAAAATCCATATTGATAATAGGATTCTTCTTTACTATGTAATAGATATGGCACTTCTATAAAAGCCTAAGAAAATTGTTTCTTGAATGGAGTTGATTCCTTCCAAATAGTTTCTTTATTGTTTGTTTCCATGTTAACACATTGAACTTGTTACTCCATTCAAAGTCTGGCACCCTTTCTTATATGACTATAAAAATGCTCAATTAGAGAACAAAAATCTGCTTCAACCATAGAGAAAGTCTATTGCAACAGACTACCTGTGCATGTGTGCGTATGTGTCCATGCATGTGTGCGTGTATGAGTGTTTGTATGTTTGAAACAATCTAAAACTCAACAACACAACTAAAAGACTATAACATCTAAAGTTTAATAAATTGCACAGTCCTCATTATTTTATGTTGGATTATATGATGTTTTCCTATGAATACCATCTACTTTATCAAAAGTAATAGTTTAATAAATACTTCATAATTGAGTTATAATTTTTCAATGTTTATTTAATTTCATTTATTGAACATGTTTGAATGTTTTGCCTACATATAGGTCTATGCATCATGTGTACTGTGTATGTAGAGGCCAACCAAGAACATCAGATCCCTTAAGACTTAAGTTATGGTTAGTTAGGCAGCCACATAGGTATTGGGAATTGAAAATCAGTCTTCTGGAAGATAAACCAGTGCCCTTAACCACTTAGCCATCTCTCCAACCCTCAAATAAGTTCTTTAGAGACAAAAAATATGGTTTTATTTTCATTTCCATCCCTATTTTAGACTCCAAGAAGTTTGTAAGTTGGCATGATGGTTGTATGACTATAGTATCAGCATTCAGGAGGTAGAGTCAGGATGGTCAGCATGAATTTAAAGGTACAGCTGGGTACAGCCTTGGCTACTTGTCATATACCAGGCCATGCAAGCTTCATAGTAAGTAAGACCCAATCTCCAGAAAAAAATAAAACCAAACAATTAAATGTGTATCTGCTTAATGCTAACTTTTAAAAATGTAATCAATCTATCTTGAAAATAAAGAAAATCAAAATGATAAGCAACAAAAGTAAATGAATACTATGTAAATGAATCTCCCATAATAGTTTTCAAATGGAATGGTACATTGTAATGCTTGAACAATATAGACAAAGCTTTCGTTGCTAATGTTAGGGTAGGCCACTCATGCAAAATGAGTTACAGAATCACTCTGGCCACCTTTTCTTTTTTTTTTTTCTTTTTTTTTTTAATTTCTTTTTTTTTTTGAACATGAAATGCTTTTTTTTTTTATAGCATGTTTTACAAGGGGAGGGGGTAAGAGGGTCCAGGTGGTGGAAAAGTACAAAATCTTCTTGGCCTGTGCCTTGAAACATGTCATGGTCTATATGGTACACTGCCTTGAATTTTGATCTACCTGCAGTTCTTCAGAAGATATGGTACACTGCTTGAGTTATGGTCTCCCTGCTATTCTTAAGAAGACATGGTACTCTGCTTTGAGTCTATCTGCAGTTGCTAAGCAGGATCTTGCAGTTGCCAAGCTTCAGAGGACATTGTGCAGGTGGGGAAAGGTAGGGGGTAAGGGTAAGGGCGAGGGTCCTGGCTTCTGGCATCTCCCCCTTCTCTGTTTAGTTAGAGAAGGCGTCTTATGTTCAATCCCAACTATGTGAGTTTTGAATTTGGATGTCTAATTATGGGGGGTCTTAGACAAGTTCACAACCCCAAAACACTGATGTGAGACGAGTCACATCGATGGTCAAAGGCTTTAGGCTGTCGACGATGGGCAACGTCAAGGGACTCTGATGTGGGTGAAAGGAGGGTGAGAGCCCTGTCTTAGGCCATGTAGGCTGCACCCACTCCCAGCACCACGCACTCCTTTTCGGCTGCATTGGGTGGGCCCCTGGGAAGTGGACCTACAATAATCCCGTCATTGGGCTAACTCACAGCCATCCTAGTCTCTTGTAAATGTTCAAGTTACCAACCATTTGTCAGTTTGGGGTGTAATATTGTCATAAAGGAAGGCTCCCCAATGTTAGCGGCCATATCAAGGGTGGCCTTGGTTTAGGAAAAAGCCAATTTTTGTTGTGGTGATCAAGAGGCCAAGCTCTCTAGCGAGAGAAATGGGCAAAGCCAGGCATACCAGGAACCCTTCTGGAGGGCGTGGAAGTCTAGGGGTCGACCGTAGGGGGAGGCAGGGGAGCTGACAGCTGTGTCAGTCTCCTGCGGAGTCACTTCTGGATCCTCTGCAATTTTCAGCTGATGGTAATGAACTTCAACTGCCTTCTTGATGGCAGCATCAATCTGGTTCCGTGGACGACAGGTCACGGGTGATGATCTCTGTCTTGCTCAATCTTGATGTCGTGCGCACATCCTCTCAATGAGGGTCCATCCGGATGGGTCCGTGCCTCGAGCCCCACGTCTGGGTGCCACTTGACCCGACCGGCAGGCCCTAGTTATTCGTGGGGGCGAGGAGGACTGCAACCTGCTATTCTTCAGAAGATATGGTACACTGCTTGAGTTATGGTCTCTCTGCTATTCTTCAGATGATATGGTACACTGCTTTGAGTCTATCTGCAGTTGCCAAGCAGGATTTTGCAGTTGCCCAGCTTCAGGGGACCTTGTGCAGGTGGGAAAAGGTAGGGGGTGAGGGTAAGGGCGAGGCTCCTGGCTTCTGGTCCATCTGGGTTAGAACTTCTAATAGCAGGCATCACGGGTGATTCAATTTTACCTGGAAAGAAAAAAGAAGGGGATTCTCAGGGAGATTTCTCTTCCCTGGATGTAAATTGTTATTCATCGTATTTAAGATTGGGCCTGGATTTGTGAGGGTATCTATTTTTTTCATTAATATTTGTGGTAGCCGGTTAGCTGTGCCTTCTGTGGTATTGGGCAGGAATATCAGTCCTCGGCTCCATAAGGGAACTGGGACTGGGGCATTCCTTTATGCTTATGAGGGTCCTTCCCCATATCTGTGGCAAAGTTTTGTTGGTCTTGGTGGTGCCCGAGGTCACCAACATGGTCAGCAAGAGATTTGCCATGAGCTTTCAGCTTTAGAGAGAGAAAAGTGAACAAGGCATGATGGAGAGTATTTCAGGGGGACTCCTTCTGAGGGGGTACCGTTCCCCCTCTTTTGTTTTTAAAGCCAATTTTTCAGAGTTCTTGTAAAATCAGGGCAGAAGCGCCAACAGTTGCTCCTTCCACACTCAGAGAGTCATGAAGGCCTTATTTAAGGATATATAAATCTATATTAATAATCTTTTGTCAAAGGACTTTTATAGCTCCACTGACAATTAATCAGACTATATGATATATCGATTAGAAATAGCTTTTTCTACTTTTTGTGAGATTACCTCTCTTTTGTCAATTAACTGTTGAGGAAGTTAGGGTTTACCTCTCTCTTGAGAATATTGAACAGAGATTTAAATTCTTTTGTGGAGAGCTTAAAATAGTATCTTAGCCAATTTGCATCTCCTAGAAACTTTTGAAATTAATTTAAAATAAATAGACTTCCTTTTTTTAAAAATCCTTTATCTGTGTGGGGTTTTTATTGGGTATTATACGTATTTACCTTTCAATGTTGTCTCCTTTCTCATTCTTCCCCCAAATCCCTTATCCCCTACCCCTTCCTCCTAATTTTAGTGATGGTGTGCTCCAAACATCCTCCCAGTCCCATCTCCCTGCTCTCGAATTCCAACACAGTAGGGGATCCAAACTTTTGGGGACCTTGGCCCTCCACTTTCACTGGAGTCTAACAAGGTCACCCTCAATTCCCTATACAGGTGTGTGAGTCCCTCCCTTTGTGCTCTCTGGTTGGTGGCTTAGACTTTGGGAGTTCTGGTTGAAACTTTTGATGCTCCTTCTAAAAAGGACCAATGCATTCATACTTTGGTCTTCCTTCTTCTATGTGAGTTTTATGTGGTCTATATGAAGATTCTTAGAAATTGTGAGCTTTTGGGCTAATATCCACTTATCAGTGAGTGCATACCATGTATGTTCCTTTGAGATTGGGTCATCTCACTCAAGATGATATTTTCCAGCTCCATCCATTTGCCTAGGAATTTTGTGAACTGATTGTTTTTAATAGCTGAGTAGTACTCCATTGTATAAAGGTACCACATTTTCTGCATCCATTCTTCTGTTGAAGGGCATCTGGGTTCTTTCCAGCTTCTGGCTATTATAAATAAGGCTGCTATGAACATGGTGGAGCATGTGTCCCTGTTGTATGTTGAAACTTCTTTTGGGTATATGCCCAGGAGTGGTATAGCTGGGTCCCTAGGTAACGCTATGTTCAATTTTCTGAGATACCGCCAGACTGCCTTCCATAGTGGTTGTACCAGTTTACAATCCCACCAACAGTGGAGGAGTGTTCCTCTTTCTCCACATCCTCGCCAAAATGTACTGTCACCTGTGTTTTTGATCTTAGCCATTCTGACTGGTGTGAGGTGGAATCTCAGTGTTGTTTTCATTTGCATTTTCCCTGATGACTAGGGATGCTGAACACTTCTTTAGGTGCTTCTCAACCATTTGAGCTTCCTCAGTTGAGAATTCTTTGTTCAGGTCTGTGCTCCATTTTTTAATAGGGTTCTTTGATTGTCTAGAGTCTAATTTCTTCAGTTCTTTGTATACCTTGGATATTAGCCCTTTATCGGATGTAGGGTTGGTGAATACCTTTTCCCAATCTGTTGGTTGCCGCTCTGTCCTATTGACTGTGTCCTTTGCTTTACAGAAGCTTTGCAGCTTTATGAGGTCCCATTTGTCAATTTTTGGTCTTAGAGCACAGGCCATTGGCGTTCTGTTCAGGAACTTTTTCCCTGTGCCTATGTATTCCAGGCTTTTTCCCAGTTTCTCTTCTATTAGTTTCAGTGTGGCTGGTTTTAGGTGGAGGTCCTTAATCCACTTGGAATTGAGCTTTGTACAAGGAGATAAGTATGGATCAATTTGCTTTTTTCTACATGCTGACCACCAGTTGGACCAGCACCATTTGTTGAAAATGCTATCTTTTTTCCATTCGATGGTTTTAGCCCCTTTGTCAAAGATTAAGTTACCATAGGTATGGGGGTTCATTTCTGGGTCTTCTATTCTATTCCACTGATCCTCCTGCCTGTCTCCGTTCCAATACCATGCAGTTTTTATCACTATTGCTTTGTAGTACAGCTTGAAGTCGGGGATGGTGATTCCTCCAGAAGTTCTTTTATTGCTGAGAGTAGTTTTCGCAATCCTGGGTTTTTTGTTATTCCCAATAAATTTTAAGATTGCTCTTTCTATCTCTGAGAAGAATTGAGTGGGAATTTTGATGGGGATTGCATTAAATCTGTAGATGGCTTTTGGCAAAATAGCCATTTTTACTATATTAATCCTTCCAATCCATGAGCATGGGAGATCTTTCCATCTTCTAAGATCGGCTTCGATTTCTTTCTTCAGGGGAATGAAGTTCTTGTCATACAGGTCTTTTACTTGCTTGGTTAGGTTCACACCAAGGTATTTTATATTATCTGTGACTATTTTGAAGGGTGTCATTTCCATAATTTCTTTCTCAGCCAGTTTATCGTTTGAGTAGAGGAAGGCTACTGATTTGCTTGAGTTAATTTTATATCCAGCCACTTTGCTAAAGTTGTTTATCAGGTTTAGGAGTTCTCTGGTGGAAGTTTTGGGGTCACTTAAGTATACTATCATATCATCTGCAAATAGTGAGATTTTGACTTCTCCCTTTCCAATTTGTATCCCTTTGACCTCCTTGTGTTGCCTAATTGCTCTGGCTAGGACTTCCAATACTATATTAAATAAGTAGGGGGAGAGTGGGCAGCCTTGCCTAGTCCCTGATTTTAGTGGGATTGCTTCAAGTTTCTCTCCATTTAGTTTAATGCTGGCTACTGGTTTGCTGTAAATTGCTTTTACTATGTTTAGGTATGGACCTTGAATTCCTGACCTGTCCAAGACTTTTATCATGAAGGGGTGTTGAATTTTGTCAAATGCTTTCTCAGCATCTAGTGAGATGATCATGTGGTTTTTTTCTTTAAGTTTGTTTATATAATGGATTACATTGATGGATTTCCGAATATTGAACCAACCCTGCATTCCTGGGATGAAGCCAACTTGATCGTGATGGATAATTGTTTTGATGTGTTCTTGAATTCGGTTCGCTAGAATTTTATTGAGTAATTTTGCATCAATGTTCATAAGGGAGATTGGCCTGAAGTTCTCTTTCTTTGTTGGGTCTTTAGGTGGCTTAGGTATGAGTGTAACTGTGGCTTCAAAGAATGAGTTGGGTAGTGTACCTTCTGTTTCTATTTTGTGGAATAGTTTGAAAAGAATTGGGATTAGGTCTTCCTTGAAGGTCTGATAGAATTCTGCACTAAAACCGTCTGGTCACGGGGTTTTCTTTGTAGGGAGACTTTTAATGACTGCTTCTATTTCTTTTGGGGTTATGGGACTGTTTAGATGGTTTATCTGGTTCTGATTTAACATTGGCAACTGGTATTTGTCTAGGAAATTGTCCATTTCATCCAAATTTTCCAATTTTGTTGAATATAGGCTTTTTTAGTAGGATCTGATGATTTTTTTAATTTCCTCAGTTTCTGTTGTTATGTCCCCCTTTTGAGTTCTGATTTTATTAATTTGGATACTGTCTCTCTGCCCTCTGATTAGTCTAGCTAAGGGTTTATCTATCTTGTTGATTTTCTCAAAGAACCAGCTCCTGGTTTTATTGATTCTTTGGATAGTTCTTTTTGTTTCAATTTGGTTGATTTCAGCCCTGATTTTAATTATTTCCTGCCTTCTACTCCTCTTGGGTGTATTAGCTTCTTTTTGTTCTAGGTCTTTCAGGTGCTCTGTCAAGCTGTTAGTGTATGCTCCCTCCAGTTTCTTTTTGTAGGCACTTAGAGCTATGAATTTTCCTCTTAGTACTGCTTTCATTGTATCCCATAAATTTTGGTATGATGTGTCATCACTTTCATTAAATTCTAAAAAGTTTTTAATTTCTTTCTTTATTTCTTCCCTTACCTGATTATCAAGGAGTAGGGTGTTGTTCAGTTTCCATGTAAATGTGGGCTTTCCATTCTCTTTGTCATTTTTGAAGACCAGCCTTAGACCATGGTGATCTGATAGGATGCAGGGAATTATTTCAATTTTCTTATATCTGTTGAGGCCTGTCTTGTGCCCAATTATATGGTCTATTTTGGAGAAGGTACCATGAGGTGCTGAGAAAAAGGTATATTCTTTTGCTTTAGGGTGAAATGTTCTATAGATGTCTGTTAAGTCCATTTGGTTCATAACTTCTGTTAGTTTTACTGTATCTCTATTTAGTTTCTGTTTCCATGATTTATCCATTGCTGAGAGTGGGGTGTTGAAGTCTCCCACTATTATTATGTGAGGTGCAATGTGTGTTTTGAGCTTTAGTAAGGTTTCTTTTATGAAATTCGATGCTCTTGTATTTGGCACACAGATATTCAGAATTGAGAGTTCATGTTGGTTGACTTTTCCTTTGACAAGTATGAAATGCCCTTCCTTATCCTTTTTGATAGTTTTAAGTTGAAAGTTGATTTTATTCGATATTAGAATGGCTACTCCCGCTTGTTTCTTAGTGCCATTTGCTTGAAAAATTGTTTTCCAACCTTTTACTCTAAGGTAGTGTCTGTCTTTGTCACTGAGGTGGGTTTCCTGTAAGCAGCAAAAAGCTGGGTCCTGTTTGCGTATCCAGTCCGTTAGCCTATGCATTTTTATTGGGGAATTGAGTCCATTGATGTTAAGAGATATTAAGGAGAGGGTGTTGTTGCTTCCTGTCATTTTTGCTAATAGTGGAGACATCGTTTGTGTGGTTATCTTCTTTTGGGTTTGATGGAAAAGGATTATTTTCTTGCTCTTTCTGGGGTATGATTGCCCTCCTTGTATTGGAGCTTTCCTGCTATTATCCTTTGTAAAGCTGGATTTGTGGGAAGATACTGTGTAAATTCAGTTTTGTCATGGAATATCTTAGTTTCTCCATCTATGGTAATTGAGAGTTTCGCTGGGTAAAGTAGCTTGGGCTGGCATTTATGTTCTCTTAGGGTTTGTATGATATTTGTCCAGGATCTTCTGGCTTTTATAGTATCTGGTGAGAAGTCAGGTGTAATTCTGATAGGTTTGCCTTTATATGTTATTTGGCCTTTTTCCCTTACTGCTTTTAAAATTCTGTCTTTGTTTTGTACATTTTGAGTCTTGATTATTATGTGACGGGAGGTATTTCTTTTTTGATCTAGTCTGTTTGGCGTTCTGTAGGCTTCTTGTGTGATTATGGGCATCTCATTCCTTAGGTTAGGGAAGTTTTCCTCAATAATTTTGTTGAAGATATTTACTGGCCCTTTAAGTTGGGAATCTTCACTCTCATCTATACCTATTATCCTTAGGTTTGGTCTTCTCATTGCGTCCTGGATTTCCTGGATATTTTGAGATAGCAACTTTTTGCATTTTGCATTTTCTTTGATAGTTGTGTCAATATTTTCTAAGGTATCTTCTGCACCTGAGATTCTTTCTTCTATCTCTTGTATTCTGTTGGTGATGCTTGTGTCTATGACTCCTGATTTCTTTTTTAGGTTTTCTATCTCCAGGATAGTCTCCCTTTGTGATTTCTTTATTGTTTCCACTTCCATTTTTATGTCCTGGATGGTTTTGTTCAATTCCTTCATCTGTTTGTTTGTGTTTTCTTGTAATTCTTTAAAGGATTTTTGTGTTTCTTTAAGGACTTCATCCTGTTTTCCTGTGTTCTCCTCAAGTTTTTTGATAGTGTTATTAACTTCCTTCTTGTAGTCCTCTAGCATCATCATTAGAAATGATTTTAGATCTGGTTCTTGTTTTCCTGGTGATATGGGGAGTTCAGGACTTTCTAATGTGGGAGAACTAGATTCTGATAATGGCAAGTACCTTGGGTTGCTGGTGCTTGTGTCCTTGTGCTTGCCTTTCGCCATCTGGATCACCTTTGTGCTATCAGTGCTGTCTCTGACTGGGGCCTGTCTTTCCTATTATCTAGGTTGCGTAAGAACTGTTTGGGATGGGTTTTGCTGCTTGTGTTAGAGATGAGGCCCAAGATGTGCTCGGTGCTCAGGTGGAAACCGGAAGGGGCCGGGGCTCTGGGTCAGGAGCGGATTCCTGGATCCCAATGAGTCCCAGTGGGTCCCAGTGGGTCCCAGTTGCTCCCTGATTGGGGGCAAGCACTGCCACCTCCTAGCCTAAGAAACTGCTTGAGCTAGCTTGAGCCACTGAGAGCCCCGCTCCCTCTAGGTTCTGTGAGATTGGGTGCAGAGCTGACTCTCGGGATCTGCTCCGGCACAGACCGGAAGGAACCCACGCTCCGGGCCCTGGAGTGAACTCCTGGGTCCCAGTGGGTCCTAGCCACTCCCTGTTCGGGGGCAAGCACTGCCACCTCCTAGCCCAAGACACTGCTTGGCACAGAGGTCCTGCGAGCCCCGCTTCCTCTGGAGTCTGCGAGATTGGGTGCAGAGCTGCCTCCCGGGATCCGTGAGTGCTCGGGCCCAGACCGGATGGAGCCCGCACCAGGCCAGGAGTGAATTTCTGGGTCCCAGTGGGTCCCTGTTGCTCCCTGTTTGGGGTGAGTGCTGCTATTTCCTTACCTGGGATGCTGCGTGAGTTCAAGCTCCTGGGAGTCCCTGTTTTTCTTGGTTTTCTGCGGTTGGGTACGGAGCTGCTGCCCTGGCCACCTTTTCTCAATCAAATTTTACTTTAGTTTATTATACAAATATCAGTATAGCAAACAATTTGTATGTAATTTTTAACATTCACATTTCTTAAAACTTTTTACAGAGCTAACTATACAGTAAGTAAAGTGACCCTTTCTGAGAGTGTGCTGTGTGCCAGCAAGGCTATGCTTCTTCCTTAGACCTAGATAGAGATAGAAATAGAAATAATAAGGTACAATTTAAATTCACATGTACCATAGCATGGGCAGACTTAGAACAATGTTTTTAAAAAGTTCTTCATATTCAGGCTCTAAATGTAGTGGGCATACATATAGTCACAGTTAAACGGAAGTTTTGATTTTTACCAATTAATAAAAAGAGAATTTTTCTACATGTACTGAGAGTTTATATAGATATTATATTTATCTTTGTTTCAACTTTTGCT
The DNA here is from genome assembly GCF_004785775.1 of Grammomys surdaster. Lineage (NCBI taxonomy): Eukaryota > Metazoa > Chordata > Mammalia > Rodentia > Muridae > Grammomys > Grammomys surdaster. The sequence goes on along the minus strand of NW_021604576.1, from coordinate 10,054,591 downwards.
TAGATCACCTATATTCAGACAATAAAATATTATAGCCTTTGAACTCTCTTCAATAATGATATTCTTCATAAACATATATTTTATTATTGAACTGAAACTCTGGTAGATTAAGTAATGTTGATTTGAAATTACTTCTTAATATGCAATTAATAGATTTTAGAGTTTAAGCAGTTTAGTTAAAAGAATTTCATCAGCATCATTATAATAATATAGAAAATAATGTGAAAAATAGAGTCTCTAATATGATCCTGACCTTAGGATTCAAACTAAAATAAGAACAGTGTTGTATCTCTCTATGATTCAAATTGTGATCATCTAATAGAGCTCTGACAGAAGAATATGTTTTGTCACTTAGTCTGTTGCCAACAAAATCTTAGAATATAACTAATGTGATCCAGTTCTTAATGTGTGTATATGAAGATACTTGTTAGTTCTTTTGCTGTAGAAACAGTACAATTTCCAGTATGAAGAGAGTAACAGTTTCCACTAAAACAAAGAGCTTAAACATGATAATAGATCTCAGAGCATAATGAACATAATCTGAGTGGCTGAGCAAAAAGAATAGTATTTCAAAATAGATTTAACACAATCATAATTATTGTATTAGCAAAGAAATATAATCCCTTGGAGAAATCATCACTCTTTCTACCATGTTATCTGTAAATGTCATGTATTATGTAGGCCATAGCTTACCTTATATCTCTATCTTATAAGCTGACCTTTTGTCAGCTTGACCAGTGAGATTCAAAGCTCCCTATGGTAATAGTTACTACTATTCACTGTGTATATAAATTATTTTGAGGACATTTACATATGGGTTCTAACTCAATAGATGTATGTTCATGCTTGATAAAGAGTTTGCCCAACATATCTAAAATTCTTTGTACCCCAGAGGAAGGAAGTGGATTGATGGGTTAGGAAGTTTTATAAAAAGTATATTTTGCCAACAGAATATTTGATTGATAGATAGATAGATGATAAAAAGGTAGATAGTGACAAAAATTTAGGATGTTTCTCAGGAAGCTGACCCAACATAGAAAAATGTAGGTTTTTCTGATAATTGTATTTTATGTGAAAACAAAAGCAGTCAGTTAAGTATTACAATTCTTTTGTTTCGTAATGAGAAGGACCAGAATGTCATAAGCAAATGGAAAGTCATAACTAAGATAGTGATAAATATTAGGAGTCAGTTAAAGACATCTTAAATCTATGATGTCTAAAAAACATCAAGTGCAGGAAGGGAAGGTGGGTGGGAGAAAGGAAGTTTATTTATATTGTTCAGGGGCACAAAATAGTCATAAGAGGCAGATGGAGGGAGGGAACAGAGTGGGAGAAGGGATAGGGAGGGAAATGGGACAGATTCAGGAACAGGAATAGGAAGAGACAGGAGAGATGGCAAGGTGGCCATGATAATGAATGGAAATGTGCAACTGACAGGGGTGGGGAGGTATGAGACATCTCTAGAACAAGACAGAGACCTGGGATAAGGAAGTGCCCAAAATCAATGGGGGTGATCTTGCTGGTGATTTATGACATTCGAGATATGGAACCTGAAGAGGCCATTTCCTGTAGACTGATAGGAACCCTATTGGAGCAATAGAGACACTCAACCACTCATGAAATTTCAATCCAAAATTTATCCTCTCTATAAAAATGCAAGCACAGGAGTTGGAGCAGAGACTGAATGGCCAGCCAACAGCCAGCCCAACTTGAGACCCATCCCATGGACAAACACCAATCCCTGATACATTAATGAGACTATGTTATTCGTACAGACAGGAGCCTAGCATGGCTGTTCTCTGAAAGCCTCAACCCAGCTATTGAGTTCCGTGAGCTAGAACTAGGCCTCCCTGCACATATGTACCAGATGTGAAGCTTTGTCTTCATGTCGATCCTGAACAACTGGAACAGGGGCTATCCCAAAAGCTGTTGCCTGTACTTGGGATATGTTTTTCTAGTTGGGCTGCCTTGTCTTGCCTCAGTGGGAAAGGAAGCATCTAGCCTTGTAGAGACTTGAAGTGCTAGGGTTGGGGGATACCCAGGATGGCCACACCAGCTCAGAGTAGAAGAGGAGGGAAATGCATGAAAGACAATGGGAAGGAGGGGCTGGGGAGGAGGCAGTGAGGAGGATGTAAAGTGCGTAAGAAAAAAAATAAATTAAATTAAAAGAAAGAAAGAAACATGAAGTGGAAATGCTACAGAAACAGTACAATATTATGGGATTGTCATTTGCATTTTAATGACATTTAGGGTCTAGTTAGTTAAAACTTGAGACAAAGTAAAATAACTGTGGAATAGATTATGAGTGAAATCAAACCAAAGGTCTATGCATGAGCTTGGTTGCTCCAATCTCACAGTCTAGAGAAGCTAGACAAACCACCCATCAAACTGGAATAGCCTACTCTTATAGAGAAAATACGAGTGAAAGAACATGTCACAGGAAGGTATAGTGATTGAGAGCTGACCACCAGGTTTTGCATTCTGTACATTACCTAATAAACTTCAAAATCCAGTTCCATATAATGTTGTCTATCATGAGAATGAGATAATTGGAGACTATATACACAAATATACAAGAATTTATGGGACTTAGTGCTAAAGTAAAAGTAGTAATCTTAGAAATTTAAACAACTCATCTGCTAGAACAGAAAATACAGAAAGTGACCTGGTAAACTTTGGATAGGCAGATCACACAGCTAGAGTTTGAACTTAATAGTCAACTTGATGGGATTTAGAGTTGCTCTAGAAACAAACCTCTGAACATGTCTATGAGGGACTCAAGGATAATTAATGTTATAGACCCATCATAATTGTGGATGGTACCATTTCATGAAAAAGAGCATGAGGTCTTGGGATAAATAAAAAGGAGAAAGCAAGCTGAGCATCCTTGTCTATTTTTTCCCACTTCCTGTCTGTGGGGTGCTGTGATCCGCTGCCTCCTCATCTTGATGCACACTTTGTAACTGTGGTCTTAAATCAAGCCTCTTTCCCTTGCCTTAACAATAAGAAATGAAATTAACGAAGAAACCAATGAGAGGACAGACAATTAATTCACAGTATGAATTCATTCTGGATGTGAAGTAGAAGCTCTTGTAGAGTTCATGGCCATCACTTTAAACTGTATTCAAAAGTGTACTTGGTATAATGTTTTCGTTCAGACATACTATGTAACGCTGTAAGCATAGAACAGGTAGAGAAATACATTTAACCACTTTAATAGTTTACCAGAAAAAAAAGTTGCAGAGAGTCATTAGTGTCTAAAAGATTAAAAGGAAAGAGACATTTGAACCAATCATTTCACTTACAAAATGATCCAAAGAGATGGCTATAGGTATTTTGCAAATCCATAAGGACTTGCAGCATAGAATAGTTTCACTATGAAAACGGGGAGAAAAGCTAAGGACAAGCAAGATAAATAGAAGTAGAAAACAATAAAGGGAAGGTGTTACAGTTTGTATATACTCCGCCCAGGGAGTGGCACTATTAGGTGTGGACTTGTTGGAGTAACTGAGTCACTGTTGGTGTGGGTTTTAAGACCCTCAACCTAGCTGCCTCAAAGCCAGTATTCCACATGCAGCAGCCTTCAGATGAAGATGTTGAACTCTCAGCTCTGCCTGCACCATGCCTGCCTAGATGCTGCCCTGCTTCCACCTTGATGATAGTGGACTGAACCTTTGAACCTGTAAGCCAGCCCAATTAAATGTTGTTCTTTATAAGACTTGTCTTGTTCATGGTGTCTGTTCACAGCAGTAAAATCCTAAGACAAAAGGATTACCAGGAACTTTAGCTATGTAGTAGCTGTATGTATTTAATTTTCACATATTTGTGATATGAGTGCTCTAAATCTTGCTATTGCTTGAACTTGTTGTTTTTTTTTAAATTTATTTGGTTCCTTAACAAGTTTGTACATGTATATTTTGTATGTTAATTACTCTTACTCTCCACACCCTTTATCTTTTCACCTCTCTCAGCTCTACCTCTCCCTCCCTCTACTTCCTATATTCATATCCTTTAGATTTGTGACTGACCCATTTGAGTTTAACCAAGACCCTCTGTATGACCGTAGATATGAACTATTGAGTGTAACCTGATGGGATCGCCAGTTGGTTCACATCTGAAAATAATGACTCCCTATATCCCAGAATCTTCATTAGTCAGTAGTTCAGTTAGAACAAGTAGCATGTACACACCCCCACATCCATGACAAACCATTATCATATCTAGTCTTACACAAGCAACCACAACTCCCGAGAACATAATTTCAACCCGTGGCTAGGTCAGAAGATTACATTTTGCCACCCTTCTCCGTACCTTCTAATTTTTATGTTCTCTCCACCTCTTTTACTATGTTCTATTAGTCCTAGTAGAAATTCTATAAAATTCTTGGTGAGGATTGAACACACAAACATCTTTTTTCCCTTCAGTACCTTGACCTACTTATGAACCATTCTGTAGCTCGAACATCACATTTCCAAGTGGTGAATTAAGCTTTACATACATCTATTTAAAACATGAGAAATGGGTTCTTCTATAAGGTGTGCAGGAGACAAATTCAGTCGCATTCTGTTTCTAAAACTAAAACCAAGTCAGCTAAACCAAAAAGAACTGTTCAACATTCATTGGATATAACCATATGCACAATGGAATTATGACAAAAACCCCATGTTCAATGAATGTTTTTAACAAGAATATCGGCATGATCAATTTTAGAATTGAATTAGTGATATCCTGCCTTGTCATTCACTTCAGGACATGGTACAATAAGCATTAGAAAATGATGATTGTATAATACAGTAAGCATTTTTGCTTCTACTCCTGTGCTGGATTGAATGCACACCTGACCAGAGCTGCAACTGCTCTAAGTCGTAATCTTTTCACGTTCCAGGTGCTGCTAGGCTCCTCTTGAATTCTTCGTTTGGAAAATGAGTCTTATGGCTACCCAAACCACAAACACTTGTTAATAAAACCATGTGAACTTGTTTGCAAACATGGATATTGCTTCTTTTGATGAGCTGGGAAGAAAAACCTTGGCATAGAGTCACATCCTTTCCTGGCATTGCTTAAATAACCTTTAATGAGTTTGATCTGGGGATGAGTCACTGTTTCTGAGAATTGGCGGTCTGTATGGTCACCTTGTTAGAAGGAAGCTAAATATGTAATCCCTTAGTCACACCTCTATGATCTCAGTGTCTACCATAAAGCTCAGAGAAAAAAATTTAAAGTAAAATATAAAGCTTAATGTTTGTGATAATAAATATTCTCTGTTTTAACAATGGTAAGGTGTTCTGTTACAAAATGTAGGATTCATTTTTGTTCTAGTTCCTTTAGTTCTAAAGAATTAAAAATTTCAGGTCATTCATTCCTGATTCAATCTTTTTAATATTTTTCTCTATGGTAAATGCTTGTGTTTCATAATGAAGGTGTTAGACTATAGGATCTTATCGGTCAATGTTGCTTACAGAATAAAAGAGGAAGGAAGGAAATGGGGGAGCTGATGAATATTTAATACTGTTTTTAATCAGTCTCTCCAAATAAACATTTCTTGTGTTGTTTTGAAAATGAGGTTTCATTTTTATAGAAGCTTATAAAGGCTAATTTTTCTTTCTTATACTGACAACCTTAGGAAACTGGTTGGATAGTTAATGATTTTATGATAATCAGGGAATTCTAACACAAAGGAAAATGTGTATTTTCTTGGTGAAGTTATTAAAATACATATTTAACATTTTTCTAAATATTCATTTATTATAAACATACTATTTTACATTTTTGATATTTAGGTTTATTGTTTTTTTACATATTCTCAACTCACTTTAATTGGCATATTTAGTAGTAGTGAAATTCAATAGTATAAAAGAAAAAATAGCATCCGTAAGACATAAAGCATAAAGGCTTCTGTACATCATAATTATTTTAATAAATTCATTGTAACTAGATGAAAATATTCTACCCTGCTGGAAACTTTTCCAGTAGGATAAAATAATAACCAGACATTATGAGAGCAGCAAAGCAATCAAGATTGAGGGAAGTAGAACACTTTGTAAAATGTTGTTGAAAAATAGGATAGATCATTTAGGACGGGGAAGTAGACTCAGATACTTTGATCATCCTGATAAGCCCTTAGAAACAGTGATCACGGGAGTGTTCACGTAATTGGGTTTAATGCCTTGATTTTTCTTTGACTATTTGTGTTTATTGTCTTGCTTCTTCCTTGACTATTTGCATCTATTGTATTGGTAGACCATCAACCTAGAACTGACCTGAATACAAGCATGCAATTAAAATGGTATAAAAGTATAAAGGAGGAGGGGAGATGGGATGGGGGTTCTGGGGAGGGGAAATGTGGAAAGAGGATGACATCTGTATTGTAAATAAATAAAATAGCCAATAAAAAATTTTAAAAAATAGGATAGACAAAACCAATAGCCATGAAAAGAACTAGCAAAATATGTTTTTCTGGTTAATTTTAATCATGTGAACTAAAGTTGGCTGCATGGGTCTATAGAGTGAAAGGAAATTATGTACTCTTCTGCAATGTACAATTTGAAATATGTCTTTAGAATATAGCAAATTGGAATCTTAAGGTTCTCTGGCATCAAAGGCGTATGATGTTAAACAATGATCTCTATGTTATTGGATGTAGTAGACATATGTGTGTTAATATCTGTGGTAAATGAGTAATTCATAGCAAAGAGACGCTTTTTCCTTTTACTGTTATGATTAACTTGTATTATGTAGACAGAATGAATTCTCCATCTTAGAAAAACTAAACAACACTGGACAGTATGTTCTAAGTTTATGCTGCCATGTACTCTTTTCATATGTTTTTAATTTTAGCTAACTGAAAATACTGAAACAAAAGCTAAATGAGTGCTAATGGTGATTGGTAGTGAGAGAAGAGGTGGCTTTGAGACATTTGTAAAACTAAGTTTTATTAAAACATGTTTGCCACAATATGTACTTTAAATCACAGTGCTACAACATTCCCTGATGCATAGTGTTTAAATTGTACCCTCAAGGAATGTTGACACACATTGTGGTTGGCATTGGAATCTGCCCTAAATAATACTAAAGTTTACCTTCTGGCTGCTGGTGAATTTTCTTGGGTTCAAGATATTTTACTGAAGTACATTGTGAACCAGATTATTAAAGATGGTCATGGATCTACCAGATATTGATGCTTAAACATTTCCAATATCCATGTTCTTAAATCTTCTGCAATCTGGCTACATTTTTGGTTTTATGAATTTATTTTTAAAAAAATTTATGGTGACTTTTGATTGAAATTCTTAGGAAAAAAAACAGTTTGATTTAAGGAATGTCATCACTTACAGTTTTACTTTGTAAGTTTTCTTATCTATGAAATTTTCCAGGAGTTCTTATTTTGACTTTTCACCCGAATCAAGAGAAAAAAAACTATGTTATGGCATTATACAAAATCCATATTTTCAAAAGAGTGCCATTCAGTGAGCTCTCAGATGTTTTTATGCAGTGAAGAATTTGAAAATAGACATTATTTCTCTCCCTCTTCTTATAAATATATTTTAAAGCCAATCTATCAGAGGTTGAAGAAAAGCTTAGATTTTCTTCTATAAAATGTGATTCATTGAAATGTCTCCTTGAAAACTTATACAAGCAGGTAGATAAAGAATAATCTGGTTCCCAAGAGACAGTACAAATTAGGACCATTGTAAAAGAACTTTGTTGGTAAAATGTTTACATGTTTATATGTCATAAGACATATGTCATAACATAATTGTTTATATGTCATAAGATAACTATTAAAATATTTAGGACACCATCTTAAACTTCTTAGAAACTTACAGTTAGTTATAATGTGAAAACTAAGTATTTATATAAAATTAGTCCAAAACCGATAAAACTTCAACAACCATAAAATTTAATTTTTAAATATTATATGGTCTACAAAAAAATTCTATAGTAGATCTGGAGAATTCCCATAAATTCTATATCTTCTAATATTCACAAAATTCCATATAATCAATATTCTGTGCCAGTATAGTATCCTTTACACAATCAAAAACCCAACAGTCGCATGGTGTTATCAAAGAAAGTCCATTGTTTATACTGAAATTTGAAAAAAGTGAAAGTGAAGAATAGCTTTTAACTCATTGGCATTAGGAAAGGACTTTCTGAATGAAAAACTAGCACAGGTACTAGGGTCAACAATTAATTAATGAACTTCATGAAACTGAAATCTTCTAAACAGCAAAGGACACTGTCATTTGAAAGTGGCAACCTACAGAAGAAAAAGACTTTTATTGACTCCACACTCGATAGAAGCTAATATCCAATATATATGAATTCAAAAAACTGTACATCAAGAAAACAAATAACCAATTGAAAATGGGGTATAGATCTAAACAGAATTTTCTAGAGAAAACTCAAGCATCTGAGAAATCCTTAAAGAGATGCTCAACATCTTTAGTCATCAGGGAAATGTAAATCAAAGGTACTTTGAAATTTCATCTTACACCCTTAAGAATGGCTTAGATCAATTTTTTGAAAAATGTCAGTTCAAACTGGCAAGGATGTGGAGTCAGGGGAACACTCATCTGGTGCTGGTGGGAGTATTAACTTGTGTAGCCACTATGGAATTCAGTGTGACAACACTGAAGGAAACTGCAAATATATATATCTGAAGATCCAGCTATATCATTCTTGGGCATATAGCCAAAGGACATTTCATCTTGAGATAATTCCTCAAGCAAATTCATTGCTGCTCTATTCATAATATCCAGAAAGAGAAAACAGCTTAGGGATCCATCAACAGAAGAATGAATAAAGAAAATGTGGTACATCTACACAGTTGGACATTACTCTGCTATTACAAATGAAATCTTGAAATTTTCAGGTAAATACATGGAAATAGAAAAAAATATCATCCAAGTGATACATCCCAGACCTAGGGAAACAAATATAGTATATTTCATCTTTTTTTTTAGTATATTTTATCTTATAGGTAGCTTTTAGCTCTTAAGTCAACGAATAAGCAGCTACAATCACTAGATATACAAAGTTTAGATACAGAGTAATGGACTAGGGTGGCAGATAGATCTCTCTATAAAAGGGAAATATAATAATTAAGAATGGATGGGGAGGGATGCTGGAACAGGAACATCATTATAGTAGGAGGAAAGAAGGGGGAGGATAAGGGAAAATACTGAAGAACACAGCTAAAATTAAGGGATATATGAGGGGTTGTATGAAAACCCAATGCATTAGAAGCTTCCTAAAATATATACATACATGAAGGTTATCTAAATGAAACTGTCAAATGATAGGGGTTACAGAGCCCCAGTGGACATCCTTTCTCATAAAACAGCTTCCAACACTGGCAATTAATTATATCTAATTGACTTGTTTGCCCAAGGAGTCCCATGGAAACTCAAGGATAACATAGAATGTTGACAAGGCTGTCAATTATTTCCTATAATCTGAAGACAAGGCCCTATTGCAGAAGACAATCCCTACACAACTTCTTGAACACAGAGAAGTCAAGTTGGTGCCTACATAGAGCCTTCAACCTACTGGGTGTTGCTCCTGATCCCGAAGGTATTCCACACATAACTAAAGGAGAACATAGACACCAACCCAGCTACAAACACTTTGACCTATAATCTCCACTTCCTGCAAGATATGCTAGTGCAGTGATGGCACAAAGCTTGTGGGAGTAAGCAAAGAATACATGATTTGATATATGTCACTGAACAAAATGTAATCTGTATAAGACACTGCCTGGGCAACCAAGAACCTGAGACAAGATAGGCCAGGAACCAAGGATAAAATCAAATTCTACTGTTCTACTCAAGAAATAATATCAATAAAATGACTCCTAATGACATTCTGTTACATTCATAGATCAGTGTGTTCCTCAGCCATCATCAGAGAAGTGTCGTCCTTCAGCAGATGGGAACAAGTTTGGAGACCCTCAGCCAGACATTATTCAGAGAGAGTTAGAGGCCTTTTAACATTTATCTCTAAACAGGATTTTTTCCATCAAATCCCTCCCCTCAAGGCCATGAGACTCTAGGGTAGAGGAGGTGGAAAGAGAATAAGCCAATGGGGATGAAGGAAACCAAGAAAACAAGTCTTTCTAAATACAACAGGACTGATGCACATATGAGTTCAGAAATATTGAAGCAACATTCAAAGGATCTGCACAGGCATGTACCAGTTGGGGTCCTAAAGTTAGATGTGGACATGGGAACTAAATTCATTGGCTTATTTGGAGGCACCTTGTCTCATAATAGTATTTCAAAATTATTATATATGTATATAATATATATATATAATATATTATATATATAATATATTATATATATATGTATGTATGTAATTTTTTGTTAATCATTCCATTTGTTTACATCTCAAGTGATATCCCACTTCCCGGTAACATTCTCCACCAACTCCCTATCCCATGATATTCCACTTCCTAGTTACCCCTCAGTCTCCTCTCAACCCCACATCTGCCCTCTCTTTTGCCTGTTGGAGAGTGCACCCCCTCCCACCCACACTCTCCTGCTCCACTGTTCCAGCATTCCCCTACTCTGGGACATCAAACCTCCTGGGGACCAAGGCCTCCCCTCTTATTGCTGTCAGACAAGGCCATCCTCTGCTACATATGTATCTGGAGCCAAAGATCCCTTTAGGTACACTGATTGGTTGGTGGTCTAGTTTCTGAGAGAACTGGGCAGTCAGGTCAGCTTATGCTCTTCTGCCAATTGGGTTGCAATCCCCCTTTGCTCCTTCAGTCCTTCTGCCAGCTCTGCCACCGGATTCCCTGAGTTCAGCCTGATGGCTCTAAGCATTGGCCTCTGCCTTGGTCAGTTGCTGGCCGGACCTCCCCAGGATCTGCCACACTTGGTTCCTGTCTAGAAGCGCCCCTTGACCAAGGCAACAGTGTTGGGTTTGGTGTCGGCACACATGATGTATTCTCAGGTGGGGCCGTTCACCAGTTGGCCCTTCCATTGTCTCTGTTCCATTTTTTGTTCCTGATCTTCTTTTGGAAAGAAAAATTTCTGGCTTAAGAGAACTTTGAGATGGGTAGGTGGCTCCATCACTTGACTAGGGGTGATGCCTAACTACTGGAGGTAGTCTCTACAGGTTCTATCTCCCCATTCTCTGTGCATTACAGCTAAAGTCAAATCCATTGAGTCCTGGGAGCCTCACGTTTCTCTGGTGTCTGGGACCCACCAGTGACTATCCCCAGTTTCTCATCTCCCCTGCTACCTACTTTTATTCGATTTCCTGACCCTCTGTACTTCTCTCAAGTCTCCTCCAGATTTTGATACTGCCACCCTTATTTCCTCTTCCTCCTTTCTTCCCCCTCCCTCTCCTTCCGTCTCCCACAATTGTCCTATTCCTTCCTCAGTGAAGGATTGAAGCATCCAGCCCTGATCTTCCTTCCTTCTATGCTCCATATGGTCTGTATGTTGTATCATATGCATTGTGAGCCTTTGAGTTAGTATCCACTTATTAGTGAGTACATACCATGTGAGTTCTTTTGTATCTTGGTTACCTCACTCAGGATATTTTCTAGTTCCATCCATTTGCCTGCAAATTTCATGAAGTCATTGTTTTTAATCACAGCATAGAACTCCATTATATATGTGTACCACATTTTCTGTATCCATTCTTCTGTTGAAGGACATGTGTGTTGTTTCCAGCTTCTGGCTATTATAAATAAGACTGCTATGGACATAGTAGAGCATGTATCCTTGTTATATGTTGGAGCATCTTTTGGGTATATGCCCAGTAGTGGTATAGCTAGGTCCACAGGTAATACTATGTCCAATTTTCTCAGAAACTACCAGACTGATATTTAGAGCGGTTGTACCAGCTTGCAATCCCACCAACAATGGAGGAGTGTTTCTCTTTCTCTACATCGTCAACAACATCTGCTGTCACGTGTGTTTTTGATCTTAGCCATTCTGACCAGTGTGAGGTAGAATCTCAGGGTCATTTTGATTTGCATTTTCCTGATGACTAAGATGTTGAACATTTCTTTAAGTATTTCTCAGTCATTTGAAATTCTTTGATTGAGAATTCTCTATTTAGTGCTGTACTCCACTTTTTAACAGGGTCATTTGGTTCTTTGGAGTGTGCCTTCTTGAGTGCTTTTCATATTTTGGATATTAGCCCTTTGTTGGATATAGGGTTGGTAAATATCTTTTTGTCCTATTGATAGTATCCCTCGCTTTACAAAAGCTTTGCAATTTTATGAGGTCCCATTTGTAGATTGTTGCTCTTAAGGCATACATATTGTTGTTCTGTTCATGAAGGTTTCCCCTGTGCCCAAGTATTCAAGACTCCTCCCCACTTTCTGCTCTATTAGTTTCAGTGTATCTGGTTTTATGTGGAAGTCCTTGTTCCACATGGACTTAAGCTTTGTGCTAGGAGAAGGAGATAGGTATGAATCAACTTGCATTCTTCTACATGCAGGCATTCAGTTGAACCAGCACCATTGTTGAAAATGCTCTCTTCTTTCCACTGAATGATTTTTAGCTCCTTTGTCAAAGATCAAGTGACCATAGGTGCGTGGGATCATTTTTAGGCCTTCAATTCTATTCCATTGTCTGTTTCTGTACCATTACCATGCAGTTTTTATCATTATTGCTCTATAGTATAGCTTGAGTTCAGGGATGGTGATTCCCCCAGAAGCTTTTTTTATTGTTGAGAGTAGTTGTTGCTATACTAGGTTTTTTGTTAGTCCAAATAAATTTGACAATTGCTCTTTCTAAGTCTATGAAGAATTGATTTGGAATTTTGGTGGAGATAGCATTGAATCTGTAGATTCCTTTTGATAAGATGCTCATTTTTACTATATTAATCCTACCAAACCATGAGCGTGGGAGATTTTTCCATCTTCTGAGATCTTCAATTTCTTTCTTCAGAAACTTGAAGGTCTTGTCATACAGATCTTACGCTTGCTTGGTTAGAGTCACAACAAGTTATTTTATATTATTTGTGACTATTGTCATTTCCTTAATTTCTTTTTCATCCCTTTTATCCTTTTAGTAGAGGAAGGCTACTGATTTGTTTGAGTTAATTTTATATCCAGCCACTTTGCTGAAATTGCTTATCAGCTGTAGGAGCTCTCTGGTAGAATTTTTGGGTTCACTCATGTATGCTATCATAACATCTGCAAATAGTGAAATTTTGACTTCCTCCTTTCCAATTTGTATTCCTTTAGGATTGTATCCCTTTAGTCATTTTTGACTAGCTGCTATGGCTAGGACTTTGAGTACTATATAGGTAGGGAGAGAGTGGGCATCCTTGTCTTGTCCCTGATTTTAATGTGATTGCTTTGAGTTTCTCCCGATTTAGGTTGATGTTGGCTATTGGTTTGCTGTATATTGCATTTATTATATTTAGATATGCCCCGTAAATTCCTGATTTCTCCAATACTTTTAACATTATGAATGTTGTATTTTGTCAAAGGCTTTTACTGTATCTAATGAGAAGATCATGTGGGTTTTTTTCTTTGAGTTTGTTTATATATTGGATTACATTGGTGGATTTCCGTATATTAAACTCTCCCTGTATCCCTAGAATGAAGCCTCCTTGATCATGGTGGATGATTGTTTTCATATGTTCTTGGATCGGGTTTGAAAGGATTTTATTGAGTATTTTTGCATCAATATTCATAAGGAAAATTGGTCTGTAGTTTTCTTTCTTTGTCCGGTCTAGAGTTTTGAGATGAGCTTTTCAGCTGCTTGTATATGCTCTCTCCAGTTTCTTTTTGGAGGCACTCAGAGCTATGAGTTTTCCTCTTAGCATTGCTTTCACTGTGTCCCATATGTTTGAACATGCTGTGCCTTCATTTTCATTGAGTTCTAAAAATTCTTTTATTTCTCTATTTCTTCCCTGACAAAGTTATCATTGAGTAGATAGTTGCTCAGCTTCTGGGTGTATGTGGTCTTTCTGTTGTTTTTCTTGCTGTTAAAAATCAGCCTTAATCCGTGGTAGAATACATGGGATTAATTCAATGCTCTCATATCTATTGAAGTTTGTTTTGTGTCCCAGTATATTGGCGATTTTTAAGAAGGTACCATCAGGTGCTGAGAAGAAGGTATATTCTTTTATTTTAGGGTGAAATGTTCTGTAGATATCTGTTAAATACATTTGGTTCATAACTTCTTTTAGTTTACTTTGTTTCTGTTTCCATGATCTGTCCTTTGGTGGGAGTGGGGTGTTGAAATCTCCTACTATTTTTATGTAAGATTCAGTGTTAGTTTTGAGTTTTAGTAGCGTTTCATTTACAAATATGGATGCCCTTTCATTTGGAGCATAGATGTTGAGAATTGAGAGTTCATCCTGGTGAATTTTTTGTTTGATATATATGTAGTGACCTTCCCCATCTTTTTTGATAAATTTTGATTGAAAGTCTATTTTGTTGGATATTAGGATGGCAACTCCAGCTTGTTCCTTGGAACCATTTGCTTGGAAATTTTTTCCCATCCTTTTACTTTGAGGAAATGTCTGTTTTGACTCTGAGGTATGATTCCTGTATGAATCAACATACTAGATCCAGTTTACACATCCAGTCTTGTTATTGTGGAATTGAGGCCATTGATGTTGAGAGATATTAATGTCAAATAATCATTGCTTCCTTTTATTTTTGTTCTTAGTGTTGGAGTTACATTTGTGTGCTTCTGTTCTTTTGGATTTATTGTGAAAAGATTAATTTCTTGCTTTTTCTTAGGTGTAGTTTCCCCTCCTGTTGGAATTTTCCTTCAGTTATCCTCTGTAGGGCTGGATTAGTAGAAAGATACTATGTAAATTTGGTTTTGTCTTGGAAAACTTTGGTTTCTCCATCTATGATAATTGTGAGTTTTGCTGGGAATAGTAGCCTAGGCTGGCATTTTTGATCTCTTCAGGTTTGTTTGACATCTGCCCTGCCTCTTCTGACTTTTATAGTCTCTGATGAGAAGTCTGGTATAATTCTGATAGGTCTACCTTTATATGTTACTTGACCTTTTTCCCTTACTGCTTTTAATATTCTTTCTTCATTTTGTTCATTTGGTGTTTTGATTATTATGTGACCAGGGAGAATTTCTTTTCTGGTCCCATCTGTTTAGTGTTCTATAGGCTTCTTGTATGTTTATGGGCATTATTTTCTTTAGGTTAGGAAAATTTTCCTCCATAATCTTGTTGAAGATGTTTGCTGGCCCTTTGAGTTGGGAATTTTCATCCTTTTCTATACCTATTATTCTCAGGTTGGGTCTTTTCATTGTTTCCTGGATTTCTTGAATGTTTTGAGATATAAGATTTTTGCTTTTTGTATTTTCCTTGACTGTTGTGTCTATGTCTTTAATCTTTTGCCATTGAGATTCTCTCTTCGGTCTTGTATTCTGCTTGCATCTCTGACTCCTGATCTCTCTGAGTTTTCTTTAATGATTCTACTTCCATTTTTAGATCCTGGACAGTATTTTTCAATTTCTTTACCTGTTTAATTGTGTTGTTCTGTGTTTCTTTAAGGGATTTATGCTTTCCCTCTTTAAGGGTTTCTACTTGTTTACTTGTGGTCTGCATTTCTTTAAGGGAGTTATTTATGCCCTTCTTAAGGTCCTCTATCATCTTCATGAAATGAGATTTTAGATCTGAATCTTATTTTATAGGTGTGTTTGGGTATCCAGGACTTGCTGTGGTGGGAGAACTGGGTTCTTATGCTGCCAAGTCAAATTGGATTCTGTTGCTTATGTTTTTAAGCTTGCATCTTGCCATCTGGTTATCTCTGGTGTTATCTGGTCTCCCTTTCTCTGATTAGAGCCTGTCCTTCCTATGATCCTGTGATCACAGGGAGTCGAGCTGGGGGGTCGAGCTTCCACTGGTATGTGTGCTGTGTGGGATAAGGTCTCTACTCCTGGCAGAAAAAGGTGGGAGCTGGACGGTATCTGGCTAGTCAAAAATCTGCTCCCCAGGGTTCCAGTGGTCTTCATACATGTCAGGTCTCTGGGAGGGATTTAAGGTCTCACCTGTGAAGCTTGATATGTCTGAAAATACCTGGGAGGCGGTTAGAGCTGCAACTGGGATGAGTGCCATGAGGAATCTGGTCCAGCACCAGGTCTCTGCTTCCAGTCAGTTTAGGGAGAAGCAGAAGGTGTGGGGATTTCCAGCTGGACAGGGAATCTGCTTCCCAGGAATGCAGGGTCTCTGGGCAGGGTTTAAGGTCTTACCTGTGAACCTGGATGTGTCTGAATACCTGGAGGGTTGAGCTGCAACTGGAGGGTGTGCTGTGAGTGATTTGTACAGCTCTGGGTCCTTAAAATATATTTTTATGTTTATTTTTCTCTTTGTTTTACCATGTATGTATGTGTATGTATATCTATATCTATATCTATCTATCTATCTATCTATCTATCCACATATACATATTAATATACATATATGTGTGTGTGTGTGTGTGTGTGTGTGTGTGTGTATGTGTATTATGAGTTCTGAACTTTTGTTTTTGAGTATGTGAACCACTGTTTCTCTGGGTTTATATTTGTTTCTTATGCCTTTTATTGAGTTCTTTCCCTTCTATTTTTGTTGTTGTTGCTGTCTTATCCTCTTCCAGTGTGGTGTGTGTGTGTGTGTGTGTGTGTGTGTGCGTTTTCTTACTATATTATCTTTTATCAATTAGAAATATGTTTGTTTTCTAATGAGACAAAAAGGGATGAATACAGCTGGGAAAGGAGGTTGTGAAGAACTGGAAAGAACAGGGAGGGAAAATCATAATCAATATACATATTATACAAAACAAATCTGTCTTCAATAAAAGAAAAACACATTAGAATTCATTTTGTATAGTGCATTCTACATTTTGAACAAGTTTATGTTAAGAATCTCCTGTAACAGTACCATACAAAGCAGTTTACTGTCTAAAACCTGTTGTGCTGCAATTCAGGATAAACACTTAGGTAATTATTTCTGGAATTTTGTCTTTTTTTGTAATTAAAAATTAACATCTAGCCGGGTGGTGGTGGCACACACCTTTAATCCCAGCACTTGGGAGGCAGAGGCAGGCAGATTTCTGAGTTCAAGAGTTTGAGGCTAGCCTGGTCTACAGAGTGAATTCCAGGACAGCCAGGGCTACACAGAGAAACCCTGTCTCGAAAAACCAAAAAAAAAAAAAATTTAACATCTATAAATTATTTCATCCAATGGCATCATATCACAGATTTGTTTCAAGATTCCAGTGGGCTAGTTACTAAGAATAACCATGTTTAAATAACTTAACAAATTCAAAAGAATAAATATTCACAATGCTTGTTTTTAGATGGAAATGTGACGGGCAGTGGTGGTGCACGCCTTTAATCCCAGCACTTGGAAGGCAGAGACAGGCGGATTTCTGAGTTCGAGGCCAGCCTGGTGTACAGAGTGAGTTCCAGGACAGCCAGGACTACACAGAGAAACCTTGTCTCTAAAAACCAAAAAAAAAAAAAAAATTGTTTAGATGGAAATGGAATTAAGATTATTTTCAAAAAGCACTATCTTGGGTCATAGGGAATGTAAGTACCTTAAAATAATAAAATAATACCAATTCCTCTCTCTTATTTCTAGAATCATTTTTCTCTCATTATCATCCTCAAATTATTTTCTGCAGGATCAACTGGGAATATATATCATAACCTTATAATTCTTTCAATATTGAGGCTTGCATGCCATGCCTTGCTCATATTAGGCAAATATCCAGTTGGTTATCCATGTACATACTCATCCCTTATTGATCTTTGTTGTTGTCGTTGTTTGGTTAGGCTAGGTTAGGTCTGGTTTTTGATGCTTTCAAATTCTGTGTATATATTCATATATATATATATATATATATATATATATATATATATATATATATATGAGTCTCTGACCTATATCATTTCCCTCTGTTAAGTTTAGAGAAATAATCCTTAAAGGCCCAGTTGTTAAAAGTTTGGTTTATACACTGTGACACAATGAAATGTAAGAAACGTTAATAAATGGAGCCTAATATAAGATCTTCATGTCATAAGAGATGTGCTCTCATAGGAAATTCTGTGACCTGGAGTCTTGTCTTTCCTTTTTGCTCATTCTGGGTGTTCAGATATGATCTACAGATGGAAGCAACTACACTGCACAGACTTTGAACAATGTGATATTAGGGGGATGCTGATGGAAAATGTTCTATACTTGTATGCTTAGTCTCTCTTTTCTGAACTTACCCTCATACACCTATCAAATTTTCATATGTGAGTAGAATGATGAAAATAACTGAAGTTGACTATTCCTCTTCTCCAGATGATTAAATTCTAAATAAGAAAAATCAAATAAACAGAAAACAGAAATGTAGTTTCTTGTGAAGATTTGACTTAGTAACGATATTTTGTGTATTTCAAAATGTTTACACTATTTCTCCTCATGCGGAAGCACTTAGGTATATTTTTTTCCAGTATTTGCTGTGAAAGCCTGGAGCTTCTAGAGGCAAGCCTCATAGACCTGTGCTGGATTTCATCAGACAGAAACTCAAGTCCGTTAATTCTAGATGAAACTTTCCGATCCTGGAACTGTTTCTTGAAAAGAGTTATATTTGTAGGTGTCTACTCTGGTTCTCTGCATTCATCTAGCACCCTATCCAATTTGGAGGGTGATATTTTCCTGTAACTAGACTTTTCTAGTAGAATCCAAAAACATAATTGGTTGGTTTAGCTCATGAAGTTTTGCATTTTTAGGATTGAGTGGTGAGACCTAAGTTCTAAGCCAAAATTCTCATTTAGTTTTTTTTAAAACTAGATTTTCTATCCATCAATATTGCATAAAAAATCTCAGATTATATTTTAAATACTAAAAATATCTAAAAAGCTAATGTTGTTTTTTTCTACTTTACAACTTTCTTTTTTAAAACTTTTTTATATATTATTATATATTCCTTGATTTTCATATTGGTTAAACAAATTTATTTTTGTAATATGCTTTTAATTAAAATAGAATTAGATCACATTCAGAGGGAACTTCCATCTCTCCAACTCCTCACAGATAACCCCTCCCTTAAACTTCTCCCATGTCCCTCATATCCCCCCAATTCTCAAACTGATAGACTTCATTTGATTATTATGGTCATATATACATATACGTGTGTGTGTGTGTGTGTGTGTGTGTGTGTGTGTGTGTGTGTGTAGTATATGTATGCACAAATATATAGTAATACAGCTTTCTGAGTCCACTTTTGTTGGTGGTAGGTATATGATTTGAAGGCTGACCACTCTGCCATAGACTATTAATGAAGGAATTGTGTCAGAAAGGGATTAACTTTTCTTCTTCTAGCAGTGATTATTTCTTTTCTAGAGTTAAAATGCATCCCATTTTAAAACATCCTTATGGGATTAATCCTTAAAAGGTACCATCTGTTTACACCTGCTTCTGTTACAATCATGTTTTAAACTTTCACCTTTTTAAAATTATTTGCTCTTAGTAAAGTGCAGGGCCTGGTGAAGTAGGATACTAGGACTTCATGGGTATTTTATGATAACTCTCTTTGTTTTTGTTCTGGATGTGGAAACTCTGTTTCTGCAAAGGATTTCTGATCATAGAATAACTCTTCTCTTCTTTGGTAGTTCATGGCAATTCACTGGTGAAGTCTGCTAGTATTTCCAAACTTATAGTCCTATGAGGTCGTTCAAATATTCTAACGATACTTTGGTCTAGTATTCTTTAATCCTATGTGGTTTATGTACAGCATGAAGATAAATTTAAGCATAATATTCAGAAAGAAAGAGATGTTATATATTAGGACAGCTTTCCTACATTGCTTGTGCTTTCTGTATAAAATATTCACCTGGGAGATTCTGCACGACTGTGATCAAGAGCAACTTTTCAGAAAACATACCCTCTGCATGGATGCCTTTACACTTCTTATATCAGATGAGATGCTTGCTACTTTTAAAGAAAGCCCTGGGGTAGTTCTATGAAATTGAATTTCTAAAGTGTTTGGAACAGTGTATGATATATGGAGGATAGTCTTTGTTTATTGTCATTAGCAAAACAATGCTATTATTGTAGTTCAGCTGTTAACAAATAACTGATAAAATATTATATATTGTTCTTGGACCTGGAAAGATAATTAATTATTTAGCAACTATTTATTTTCATTAGACGCTATATGCTGGGCAAGGTATATAAGCAATTATGCAGTAAATTGATTATTTTAAAAGATACACAATCTCCTTGAAAAAATTAGGTGGCTATCTGTTAATTGGGCCAATAGAGTAAGAGGTAATTCCACAGAAGGAAAACATTAATGTTTAGAAAGTAGGCATATTCAGGGATTTGAATGGAAAGAATGAGCATGAGCCAAAAGGTGACAAGAGAGAAAGGTGAACTAGAGACCGAGGCATGGGAGTATCTGTTATCTTAAAGGAACAAAGAAAAGACGTATTATCTATACTGAAGAACACAGAAGAAGAAAGGAAAAACAATAGCAAAGAAGTATCTGTTGAAGACGTATTATATAGAATTTTAGTGCTTTGTAAATTAATTTTTAATGTCTTGCAAATGAAGTTTATGCTTAGTTAAAAAAAGAAACTTGCCTAATGTATATGGGAGTAAGGAAATTAGGATCATTCCAGTACCAAGGGGAAGAAGGAAGGAAGGGAAGGAATGAGAAGGGAAGGGAGGGAGGAAGGGAGACAGTGGGAGACAGAGGAAGGAAGGAAGAATAATTATGCTGAATAAAAACAATACATTATTAAATGACAGCAGCCCATGGGTTCTTAAAGGCATTGGGAACACATTCAGCACACTTTATTTCCCTTATTGCTTTCCATATATTCACAAGTTAATACTTTGGCCTTTATAACTCAAGCTACCATTTTCTCTTCAAAGGGAGTAAGCCCAAGCCTGGTGGTGCTCTCGTTTGAACTCTGTATTTTTTACCCAGGCATAAGCTTTTGAGTTTTGTTTCTTTGTTTGATTGCTGGGTCAGTTGGGGCAGGGAAGTACTTCAATTTGACTGAGTGATTATATACAAAAAAAGATTGGGCAGGAGGCTATAAACCAGGCTGATTCTATAAAATCATCCCACTGTCCTTATCTATTTTAAACAAACAACTTTATAGTTGGTATTTGTTCTAGAACTTCAGTATTTGATACAGTTTTAAACATTTTCATTAACTCTCTTTATAGATGCATATTTTTCACTTTACATATGCTTTCCAACTTTTTTCTTTAAAATTATTAGATAAATACGTGGAGATAACAAACATCCATTAAATGTTTTATACAAAACATTGCATTTTATTGTCAGTGGAATATTTAAGTTTGCCTTCTTTTCTCACTTCCTTCCTTTCCTTTTTCTCTTTCTAATTTACTTTTTCCCAACCTCATTTCCTTATCTTGGCTTCTTTGAGCAAATAGTTACATATACTCCAAAATATAAAAATGCACAGGGATAATTGGTATCAGGAAAATATCAGGTAAGTTCTTGCCTCCTAGGAAACTAGCTCTCAGGGTGGCTGCAGACCTTTGTGGTTTCCATGAAGAATTGCTGCTGAGGTGATTCATCTGTATGCACCACTAAAAATATTTTTACCATTGATTTTCCTGCAGCATTGATCTACCACCTGACGCCATCAATAATGAGGTTTGTCGGCTGATTTCTCAGCCTGTCTGGAATTTTTCTTATGCTTTTTTCATTCCTCTTCTGTAAGAAGAGGGACTGTTACTTCAGTAGGAAAATTCTTCTACCTTGAACTTGGGAGTTTGCAGCCTACCTCTGAGTCTTCCTTCCAGGCCTGCTTCTTCTTTTTGTCTCTCCTCTCACTTTCTTATTTGTTAGAAAATCTTTCATAGTCTTGAGAATTGTGTTCTTTTTTAAGTTTTGTATACATTGGTACACAAATTAAATGGAACAATTATCTGTGGTAAGCTACTTTCCTGAGGCTGGAAGAATGCTTTTTCTTTGCTTCTGATAAAAATCCAAAGGGATTGAAAAAGCAGATTCAACTAAGTCCTCTGTGCAAAATAAGTCCTGTAAACTCTGCCATGCTTACTTACTGAAGTTATCCCATGTTTGGCCCGAATATGAGAATTTTTTGAAACACAAACCTACTCCACTGTGTTTATAAAGCAAGAACATGGAGTAAAAGCAGACAGGGGCAAGCCAGCACTCCCAGGTCACTTGTAAAATAAAACATGTATGTACAGAGCCTTCTGTCAAGACCCTGATCCTGAACAAAATTATAACCCAAAGTTTGGTGAAGAAAGTACTGGGATATATATGTGTATGTGTATGTGTATGTATTTGTATATGATGTATATGTATATATGTATATATTCATAATTATTCAGGAACTTAACCAAGTATTGCTCACTCTACACAGAACAGATAGAAACACCCATTTTTTTCTGAATTCAGAATATTGAAATATGAGAGGTCATGGAAAAATTCTCACTGATGATTAGGACAGAATTACTAAAGAGACAATATAAGAAACCAGTGAATTTATTTATATCTTGTTTTTTTACTTTTATATGTTTTTAGTAATTTACAAACATCATAAGTTACTTCCATTGAAGAATATATATGTATATGTGTGTGTGTGTGAGTGTGTGTGTGTGTGTGTATGTATGTGTGTGTGTGTGTATATAATCTTCCTATTATTTCATCCTTTCATTTAGAAATATACATGGCCTTCTACCTTAATTAAGTATATGAATTACATAACTTCTAGACAATAACTTAGTTCATTATTTTGCTTGGTTAAGTACTCAGAGAACTTCATACTATGCATCCTTCCTACGCAATGTGAATGTTGCCCCATCATGTGTTATTAACACACATACTTATATGTTATTGTTGTGTAGCTTGGTCTTCATATGGGAACCCTAACAGTGAAAGCCAGGGCTGTCTTGGACTCTTTTTTGTTATTGGATATTTTATTTATTTGCATTTCAAATGTTATCCCTTTCCTGGTTTCCCCTCCAGAAACCCCCATCCCATCTTCCTTCTTCCTGCTTCTATGAGGGTGCTTCCCCACTCATCCACCCCTTCTCACCTCACCACCCTGCCATTCCCCTACACTGGGACATCTATCCTTCAGAGGACCAAGGGCTTCTTCTACCATTGATACCAGATAAGGCCATCCTCTGCTACATATGCTGCTGGAGTCATTGATCCCTCCATGTGTACTCTTTGGTTGGTGGTTTAGTCTCTGGGAGCTCTGGGTTTCTGGTTGGTTGATATTGTCGTTCTTCCTATGATGTTGCAAACACCTTCAGCTCCTTCAGTCCTTTCCTTAACTCCTCCTTTGGACACTTTTTTTCTTACAGGGTTGCCTTATCTATCCTTAATATGAGGAGACATGCCTAGTCTTATTGAAACTTGATATGCTATGTTTTGTTGCTAAACCTGGCAAGCCTGCCCTTTCTCACTGGAATGGAAGGTGTATTAGATAGGAGAGAGGGTTGATGGAGGACAGGGAGAGAGAACAGAAGGGGAAATTGCAGTCAGAATATAGTATATGACAGAAGAAAATACTTTTAAAAATTAAAGATGTGTGTGTGTTTATGTGTGTGTATGTGTGTGTGTGTTATGATCTAGCTATGCTACTTCTGAGAACATTTCTAATAAACTTAATATTCTACAGCAGGGAGACGTTCACATCCATATTCGTTGTTCTACTATGGAAAATAGTGAGAAAGTTAAATCAACCTGTATATCTATCAATAGATTATGCACAATAATATTTGATACACATATACTGCAGACTATAACTCAACTATAAACAAAAGTGAAATCATGAGGAAGGGGAAAGGAATTATGGAATCCTGGTCTCTTCATCATGACATGACTGTTGGAGCCTGACTCATAGCAACAGTGCTTTCCTGTCCAAAATCTGCATAAAACCAAGCTTGCAAAAATGTCAGTATAGTAGAGACATATAATCTCTACGTTTGCATCTTTTACTGGTATGAATTAACCATTAGCAGTTTGGAGGGTGTGGCCTCAGAAGAGTCCCAACTATATACTCATAGCATTACTAACCAGACATGAGTTGCCAAAAAAATCAAAATAAATGTACTTGGAAAATGGATAGGGTAAATAGATACAATTATAGTTCATTGTATGCATGTATTAATTTTTAATAATAATAATAGTAATAAAAATTGTAGTGAACTCCCTGTTCACATTAACATGTTGTTTGATATTACAGTTTTTATGATCTTCTTTATGCAGCCATTTTTAAAGAGACTGTTTCACAGAAGACATTTTAGTATTCTAGGCTTTATTCTCTTTGTGCCTCTCTTTCAAGAAGTTACCTGAGCAATAATGCATGGGCTCAAATATAGATGTATCATTGGGGCTGGATTCCTCAATATTTGTTAATATCCATGTATATGTCTATGTGTTTTTCTGTGATCCCTTGACCAGACAAGAACTACAGTCAACTACTGATAGTGTGAAAAAGAGGATTATCTTCTCCAAAGGATGTGCCTCATTTTTGATTGTCTGATGCAGAGTGGTATACCTTGAAATCATACATACATATATATATATATATATATATATATATATATAAAAAATATATATATATATATAATCATATTTCAATTAAAACCACAAAAACAATTTAAAATTTACAGCATAATTCTCTTACTATGCATTATTCTTCAATTCTACATCATGATAGAATCTTGGAATCTTGGAATTAGCCATGGTAAACACATTCATACCTTAAAAATCATAAAGTACTACAAATAGGGCTTTGATTCATGTTTATTTTCAAAGGTTGTAATGTTAATGTAATGTGTATTGGCATATTACTAGGTCAACATATAGAGTGTATCAAGAAGACTAAAACTACCACGCAGAAAACATGAGACAATAAAATAAAGCTTTAACTTTATGATAAAAAAAGGAGGCCACTAACTATTAACAAAGCAAGACACAGTTGAGCCCAAGGCCTCACACCTGTAAAATACACATTTTGTTACTAAGGCATATCTCCAGATTGTAGCAAATGCATACGGCTAGTTCATGTGTTTCATAACTGGTCCCAGAAGTAGATAAAAGTTGAATTTCTTGGACATACAGTAGGGAATGGAGCAAAGGTTGTTGAAAAGGAACAACAACAACAAAAAGGAGTGATGTAAGAGTAATGTAGCCACTGGGCAGGGGAATGCTGTTGTGGAACCAAAAATGTTAACAAAGTAGAATTCTACGCGTATGGAGAATGTTTCACAACAAAAGTGCAAGTGACATGGAATAGGGGTATGGAAATTTCTTATTCATATAATACCATTTCTGCATGCAGGTATGATGGTATGTAATCCATTCAAGTTATCTTAGACATATCAGAAGTAGAGAAGGATATGGCAGGAGTTGAGGTAGAAAACTAAGCTAACAATGTGGTTGGAGAAGAGAGCTAACTTGAGTTTGATTGAATAACTTTGGAAATTCTTGTGTTCAAGAGTAATTTTTAGGGTGGGGGTGTGCCACGGGAAAACAAAATGCTTGTGTGGTACAGACAGGCCCTAGGCTTACTCCCTGGTAATACATACAAAACAAAACAAACTCCAAAATTTTGTAAAGATTCCTTGCAATGTGTTTAGGTGTTATTGTGCCATGAGATTCTGTGAGTATAACAAAGCATTAAAATAAAGAAGAACAAATTAGTGTAGACTTTTTAATGGTTTACCTAATAAGCCTAGTTTAACATTTTATAGAATTTCCAATAAACCATTGGATAATTGTGCTAATGGGTTGAGTACAGTTGCAGAAAGTTGCTGTATTGTTTTTCCTGCTCTGCTTTTGTACCGTTTTAATTACATGAAAGTGTTAAGGTCAATTCTAGGTTAAAGAACTAGCAATATAATAGATGCAAATAGTCAGGAAACAAGCAAGACAATAAGCACAAATAGTCAAAGAATAAGCAAGGCAATAAACAAAGTCTCATGATCATTCACATGATCACTGTTTCTAAGGGCTCACCAGACTGACCAAAATATCTGAGCCAACTTCCCTGTCCTAGTCTAAAGTCATTTTCATGCCTGAAATTACTTCTTTGTTCTAGCCTAATGTCATATTCCTGTCTGAAGTCCACTTTCTTGTCTTTGGCCAATGTCATACTCCTGCCACACAGCCCATTTCCTTGTCCTTGGCTCATGTCAGAATCTTGCCAAGCAGCCCCAGAAGCTCTTCACATCTCCCCCCACCCCCCCTTTTTATTTCATAAACAAGACTGAGACTGTCTTAGGTTGTTCTGACAAGAATGCCTTTTTTACCTGTCGTGGAATATGCATTATCAACAGCAATATATTTCTATCTTAGGTTGGTAAGCCTCTGTGCAGAATCTTACCTGTCATTGGCTTTCCAGCCTGTTAAATTAATGTCTGGGGGCCCATTTTCAGGTTCAAGCCATGTACTTGGATGCCAACATGTTGATGTTGTTAAAAACAGACTTCCACAAAATTGGCAGGAATAAAAGTATTTCCAGGTCATTGCTTTCTAGTGGGCTAGTTCCTCCCTACTTGGGCTTACCACAGAGCAGTATGTCTGTCTTTTGCACATTAAAAAGCACCTAAGGCAAGAGAGCTTTGTTTTTTCTAGTTTAGCTGTATTTACAAACTCTGGAATTACATTGTATTTTTCTAGAATCTAGCTTCTATCACTAACCTTACAACAAACCCCTTAGATGTCATTATCATTTATACCTTTAGAAAGGTATCATATTGAGCTCTATAAAGAATTTGCTCTCAATTTTGCTGTTTTAAAATGCAAATAGCAGATATACTAATGTTAAAAACCATGATTGCATCTTCTCATAGGTGTTTTTTATCCATTATTTTCTGCCAATGTTTTAAAAATACACATTAAGCTTATATTTCTTTAAGATGTGTTTTTCAAACTGCAGATGGCATAACTGAACATGTGTTTATACCAATAAAATACCCAAACTCTGTTATCCAAATATACTCCTATCAAAATCTCTGATGTTACCTTAGAGAGAAAAATCTTCCAGTACTCTAACATCAGGCTTTTCTTTTTCTATGTTCTCATATTTGTTATAAATAAATGTATCAGTGGTTTTAATGAGGGTCAATGTCTTAAATCAAAGGATTGATCTGGTTAGGTCAATGGATAGAAGAATGACATCCATACATCAAATCTTGTTATCCTGAAGCATTTCATACACAAAACTGTGTAAACATGTCCTAGGTAGGGAGTAACATAATGAGAAGTAGGCACTGGGCACAGTGGTGCTAGCCTTTAATCCCAAGAGCTTAGGAGACAAAGGTTAGCACTTAGATTTCAAAGCTAACCCATGCAATGTAAAAGGGAGAGGGAAGAAGGGAAGGAAAGAGAGGAGATGAGAATTTGAAGGAGAAAGGGAGATGATGTGAATGGGAGAAAGGGGAAAGGAGCAAGGCAGGAAGGAGGAGTGAAGAGAGAAGGGGATAAGTGCATTAATGCACACATGTATACACACACACACACACACACAGTCACTTTCTCTACTCAAATTATATGTTAATATTCCTTACCTGAATTAAGCAATAGCACTTTGTTGTTATTGTCTCATAGTTAAAAATAAATTCCTGTAATCTTTTGTGATCTATATCTGTAATGGTTATTAATTTTGTAAATTACCAGAAAACAGAAAGTAGGAATTTCTGGGATTGGAGAGATGGTTCTGTAGTTAAGGGTATGCACTGCTCTTACAGAGAAAGTGGGTTTAGTTCCCAGTATTGTGGTAACTTAAGACAATCAGTAACTTGAGTTCCAAGCTATCAGCACTGTTTGTGAGCACCAGGCATGGGTGAAGTATACCTACATACATGCAGATAAAACACTCATTCTTATAAAGTAAAAACAAATACATCTTTTTAAAAATGTTACAATTTTGCAGTGAATGATGAGTCTGCATGAGTGGTTAGGAAACCCTGGGCTTCACTAAAGGGTCAAGTACAAGGAGGATGGAAAATGAATAGGACAATTGATGCGGGTTTTACAAAACATCAAAACTATGTTTCTTTAGCCATGAATAGTTTTCCAGCGCATCATATGTGTTTCTCTTTGCCATGAACTTCAGCTTGGGATTTGCTTTATTCTGTTATCTATTGAAAGATACATAACATTTCTGATCTGAGAAGAATAAGGGACAACTTCTGTCTTAATTTTGAGAAGGATTTCAGGAGATGTTCAATTAAAAAGCTTGTCAATACTTGTGGCATTGAGCAGCTCTCTCCAGGTCTCTGCTAAAAGAAGATTGTTTGCTTTGTCATCATTTGCATTTCTTTCTTCATTTTTAGGACTTAAACCAGCAGTCTACAACTGTGACACTTTTTTGAATTTTATTTCAGTTAGGGTCTCAGTTGTAATCCTCCTGCCTCAGCCTCTGATGTGGCTGAGTTTACTGATCTCCATCTTGTGCTCAGAACACCATCATCTCTCTATTTGTAAACGTAACTTTTATTTCTCAGATAAAGTGATGAGATAAGAGCCATACACAAGCTGAGCCCAGAGCATTTTATTCTGTGTTATAACTATTCCTAGGCCTAGCTAGATCTGGAAGATTCTAGCCTCCATAAAATCTAATTTCCAAGCTAAGTGATCCATTCTGGCTTCTCTCAGCTGAAATGCTCTGCCTGTCCTCTTACTAATTCTGGCAATATGTTCTAATCTTCTGGCTCCTCATTCTCTGGCTTGTTTTGTCTTTATCTGTGTATAGCTTGTTGCAATCTGTCTTTGTAAAACTGTCCCAGTAATACTACCATACACACATACCAAGCACTGCACATCACACTATCTTTCCCTCTCTCCATCTCCTTCCCCTCCCCTCCCCCCTTCTTCTCTGGGCATATTCTATCTGACTTATTCTGTCAAATCTTTCTCTAATTTCAAATCCATTACTTTACCTGCCCCTCAATTAGATGTCACTTTCCAGCATGGCTGCTTCCTTCTACAAACTAGCCTTACCTGCATTGTTAGGAATTAAACCCTTGTACTAAGAGCACATCTGTATTCCAGCCAGAAGGATGGAAGATCTGTCATTCCCACCAGATCACACAGACTGAGAAGATCTTTGGATGTGATCCCTTGCCAGAGCAGCCATGCTGGTGGATTAAAATTTCTCTACAAATATGGTAAAATGTTACATTTCCAATACATTGTCAAACTTCAGTCTCTTAAACTTGAAGTAGTAGTATTTAAATTTAAGGCTGTTTAAAGCATATATGAGATTTAGACATGCCTACACAGGAAACAATAAACTGTAATGGAAAAGGTTAAGTTTTAAAATGAGTCTCCTTGTATTCAATACATGAGAGGCAGCATATTGGAAATGCTAATGGTTTTTTGTTTGAAAAATCTTCTGCTTCGTCTTTTTCTTTGGGAAAAATATTCTATTAACTTCATCAAATGATTAAACTATAGCTTTTTATTTTTAAATCTTAGATTATTTTGAAATTGTAAAATGGTTTGCTGACTTAATATTATCTCTCTTAAACTTAATAACTTGAAAACCTAATAACTATTATTGATTTTACTAAAATATCTTACTTTCCTGCCTGCTATTATTGTTTTCTGCAAGATTAAAATCTTAATGGGGCATAATAAAATATATTCCTTCCTGTTGTTCCAAAGGCCTGCTAAGATATTCACTATGTACTGTTGGTCAGTTTGTAAAATATTATTAGAGATGTCTAGGCCATACTGCTTCCAAGGGCGAAGTTGATGGTTACCACCAGAAGCAGATGTCTTTCTGTACATCTGCTGAGGACTATGGTGGTGTCCATGACCCATGCAACAGCAGAGGGCTGTCTTGATGTTCATGTGTTACTTAACTGGAGGACACGGTAAAAGTCAGTGACACATGCTGACGATAAAGACCATGTGGATATCTGTGGTCCATGCTCTTTTCAGAAATAAGGTATAAGTCCATGATCCCTGCTCCTTCTGACTGAAAAGGGCAAGGAAGTTACTTTTGCCATAGTATTGATGATACAGACTCACAGTTGAGAAGGAGAGACATAGAAGGCTCCTATGACAATCCCTTCCCTATCCACAAAGTAACACACTGAATAGAAAGCTATAGAAGAGAACTCTTGAAAATTGTGAAAATGATGGTCAAGTGTAGCTCTCCACAGTTGATAGTTTTGGCAGAGGTGTGGATGAGATGGATCCAGTTTTCTTTAAGGAGATGGCTTCTGGGGCCATACTCCAGTGACTACATGGGCAACACAAATTAGACCTTCCTCCTCTTCCTCCTCCCCCTCTCCCTCTTCTTCCTCCTCCTCCTTTTCTTCTAGGTCCCAAGTGTGAGTTAGAGGCATACTTGAGAAGACTGAAAACTGAGAGTCCTCAGGACTTATGATGTGAAATTCCCAAAATAATTAATATGAATGTTTAAAATAACATGGATCCATTGTGTATATATGTACAATATAGAATGTATATTTCTGCATTGTCATCAAATAAGTGGGTGTTCCCAAATGCAATGTTTTAAAAAGAAAAAAATAGGCTGTTTTTTCTACAAGTAAATACCAACAAGAATAAAAGGCAATTGACTATGTTCGTTTTTTTTTAAATTTGTAAAGAATTTAACTTATAGCTTTGCTTAAAGACTGTTAGTTTGTGTTTATGGTATTTAGAAAGTCTGATCTGCTTTTGCTGTGAATAGTCTCTTAAAAAAATACCCAATAGATTATGTCCTTTTAGCTTCAGTAAGTGCCATTTATCAATTCTTGATCTTAGATTCTGAGCCATTGGAGTTCTGTTTAGGAAATCCTCCTCACCTCCATGCCAATGAATTTATGTACTTATTCCATACATTTTGTAAAGGGTTTTATTTTCTAAAATCTTTTTTATTTTGAGTATGTATCAGTACATTGATATGCATGCATATGCCATGGTATGCTTGTGTGTATATATGTACAGGTGTGTGTGTTTATTTGGATGCTTATGCTATTGTTTGCTTATGGATGGGTGTGGCACATTTTGGGGAGCACATGAACAATGGCATGCTTATGTGTGTAGAGGTAGGCCATAACATAACTTTCTTACCTGCAGACTTTTTCACCTGCTTCCCAGTTTCAGAAATAACAACCTTGAGACTTAATTGTATACAAATAAATGTGTAGACCATAAGCTTATTCCCCAACTAGCTTGTAACTTAATTAATTAATTTATTCTACTCTAAATGGCACATGGCTGGTTAAGTCTACTCAGTTTCATACATCTGTCTCCTCAGAGTTTGGGGTAAATCTCTTTCTGCTCCTTACTCTATCCCAGAGATCCTCTCTCCCTACCAGAACTCCCACCTCCCGATTCCTGCCTCACCTCATTGGCCAGTCAGGTTTTATTGACAGATGATGCTTCGATACAGTACACAAGAGATTCTCCCTATAGGCATTGTGTGTGTGTGTGTGTGTGTGTGTGTGTGTGTGTGTGTGTGTGCGCACGCGCGCGTGTGCACACATGATTCATGGCATGCTTGTGGATGTCATAAAATATCACACAGTTCAGTTGATAAAAATGAGGTTGTCAGTCTTACTGATAGATAGGTACCTTTACTAGAGAAGTCATCTCTTTAAACCCAGTTCCTATACATTTTTAAATTAAGTGTTAAATGAGTAACTGATACCACGTTTCCCATTTGTTGAGTTTTTAAAATTACAATTAGCATATTTGAAATATAACAAATACTTATATATAAAGAGAATTATATAATTACCTATATTATATATTATATGTAATATATTAGCTATATTATATATAGGTAATTATTGTTCTGGTTAGAGTTACTACAATTGCAGTGTTCAAATAAAACCTTGACCAAAGCAACTTGGGAAAGAAAAGGGTTATTTGGCTTAAAATACCACATCTTAGTACATTACTGAAAGAAGTCAGGATAGGGACTCAAACAGGGAAGAAACCTGGAGTCAAGAGCTGATGCAGAGACCATAGAAGAGTGATGCTTACTGGCTTGCTTCTCCTGACTTGCCTAGACTAATTTCCTCTAGTACCCAGGACGACCAGCCCAAGGATGACTCCACCCACAATAGGATGGGCCTTCCCTCCTCAATTATTAGGTAAGAAAATGCCCTACAAATTTGCCTGCAGCCCAATATTTTGGAGGCATTTTCTTAATTGAGGTTTCTTCCTCAGATGACTTTAGTTTGTGTCAATTGGACATAAAATTATACAGCATACTGACAAAATACGTTATGTAACAAAAATGTCAACTTGAGAGCCTGGAGAGGTGTCTCAGTGGTAAGAGTTCTTTCCATTCCCAAAGGGACCAAGTACAATTCTTATTACCTATGTTAATTTCTGAGTGCTGCATGTAATTTTAGTTCCTGAGAATCAGACACTCTCTCCTGGCCTCTGAAGACACCTAAAACCAGATGTGCACTCTCATTCATAGAAACACAGAAATACATAAAAATTATATATTTTAAATGATATTTGAAAATATTGTACTAAATATTTTAGTATTACTACATTCATTTTTGAACATATAATGAATGCCTGCATAAACTGTAATTGCAACATTGATTTCATATATTCTTTTTAAAAATGACATAGAATTTATCTTAGTGCTGAATGTTCTCTTATATTTAATCATATAAAGGAAGCTTCAATACAATAATTATAAACTGATTTTAAAATTTATTAACAAAGTTTCTCACATCTAGGTTTATAATAACCATATAAAACCAATCTACATTTCATGGAAACACCTCTGATCAGTTCTAGGTTGTAGCACAGGTATGGCACTAAATGTTCCTTTCCAAGAATCCTCTGAAGACTCCTACAGAGGTCTGTGACATCACAGGTCAATGAGTATTGCAAGACAGGTGATTGACCTTCCGTTTTGACAATCATGTATAAGACCTATTTGCTTTCACACACACACACACACACACACACACACAACCAGAACACACACATATGTGTATTGTATGTGTATGTCTGAACTCCTTACTGTTGTTCTGATGTCAGGGTTGTGCTGGTTGATTTTTGTGTTACATTGACTGGGTCAGGGGACCATGCCATTTGTTTGAACCTTTTTCTGACTGCTTTTGTGAGGACACTTTTAGATAAACTCAATGTCAGACTGATGAAAATAGATTTTCCTCCCTGACAGAAGTAGGGCTCTCTAACCAGCCCAAGCAAAACAGAATTATTAACCTCCTTTCAGGTCAAAGCCAGACCTCACTACCCTTACCCATCACACGTTTTTTGTTTGTTTCTTTCTTTCTTTCTTTTTTATGTAATGTATTCAGATTTGAATGGAGGCACCATTTGTCTTTAATCTGGAGGATATTGGCCTTCAGAGAAGAATTAATTCTACTAAATCTTTGCATAGACCATGGACTGAAAATAGAACATCACCTTCCTGGCTTTGGGATTGTAGACGGTAGATTATGAGACTTACCAGCCTCTCAATTGTGTGAGAGTACCTTATGTAAAATGTCTTCATATATATGAATAAATGCACAACTCTGACTAATTTCTATTGTCATATGGTATTTTTTAAATTCCTCTCTAATTTCTTACCCTTCTGACATATCATCTGAACAACTTCCATCATTATGTTTCTTTATGGTAGACATTAATAAGCATTTTCTATACTTCAGAAATTTCTGTGGCTTCTCATCCATTTCAGGATAAAGCACTATTGCTAACATTAAGCACCATAATGATACAAACAAGCTATGCTGAGCTAAGTTTCATCTAAAAGAACCTAAATACAATTAGTTTTCTGAACCAGATCTTCTTGGACTCTTTTCCCATCCTTCCTGGGGTGCCCTTTCCCCCAGTATGCCCTTGTCAACCTTCCTTTATACTGACCTAACTCCTACTCTTAATACTTGATTCATGCTGTATTTCTTCATGGGAATGTTTTTGTTTCTTCCCATTTCTCCTGTGTAATATCTTTCTACATAACATAAGGCTCTGACTTTTACATTTATATCTTCAGGCAAAATGACAAAATCCTCTAGGCAAGTAATTTCATCAAATAATTTCACTGATGGCAAACATAGGACACACAGTGGTCATTCTCCAAAGGTCTGTTCAATATGTGAGTGAACAATTGTTATCTATATTAAATAGCATCACCTTTCTGAACAAATGCTTTAATGCTTAACATAGAAAAGCCATTCAGAAATTTATTTAATTCCGAATTAAGTTATCTACTTTGGAATTTATATTCACTGAGGTGGTTTGAAAATGCTTGGTCCAGGGTGTGGCGTTGTTGGAGGAAGTGTGTCACTATAGGGGTGGACTTTGAGGTTCCTTCGCTCAAGCACTGCCCCATGTGGAAGAGAGCTTACTCCTGGCTGCCTACAGAAGCTAGTCCTCTTTTGCTGCCTGCAGATCAAGAGATAGAACTCTTGGCTCTCCCAGTGCCATGTATGCCAGCATGCTGCCATGTTTCACACCACGATGACAGTGTACTGCACTTCTGAAATTTTAAGCCAGCCCCAATTAAATGTTTACCCTTATAAAAGCTGCTGCGTTGGCCACAGTGTCCCTTCACAGAATGAATCTCTTAAGACATTCACCATTCTGTGCCTTCAGCAATTCATGATTTCTGGCCTCAAATTTATTTCAATTAATAGTAGGTAGAAATAAATGATTGGAAGATAGAAATGAATGGTGTTGGAGTCTTATTCCATGACACTGTTTATGTCAAGCCTTGAATTGTCAAGTAAATGCATTATCCTTCAAAAGCTCTTTGAAAGATCTTTTCAAAAGTCTGACATTTATTCCCCTTGCCTTTTGGGACAAAAGTGGCAATAGCTCCTCATTGCTACCCTGAGGACACTTGATATCCTATTTCCGGCTTTATTTAGGATTGTCCACACTTTCTTTTAATATATTTTCTAGAAAATAATTCTTATACAATATATTCTGATCCAGGCTCCTCTCTCTCAACTTACCCTAGATCCTCCCTACATTATTTTGTAATGATCATATTTTTATTGGTAGCCTACAGAACAAAAAATTATTTTCTCCAACTCCATATCTGACACATAGCTAATATTCAAAATACATGAAAACTCAAGGAACTAGACATCAACAAGCCAAATAATTCAATTTAAAATGGTGTACAGCTTTAAACAGAGAATTCTCAACAGAGGAATCACAATGGCTGAGAAACACTTAAATAAAGGTTCAATACCTTTTGTCATCAGGAAAATACAAATCAGAACTATTTTGAGATTTCATCTTACATCTATCAAAAAGGCTAAGATCAAAAACATAATTGGCAGTTCATGCTGGTGAAGATGTGTAGCAATGGAAACATTTCTTCCCTACTGGTGGGAGTGGAAACGTATACAGCTACTATGCAAATCAATATGGAGTTTCCTCAGAAAGTTTGGAGTTTAATTACCTCAAGACCCAGCTACAATACTCTTGGGTATATACCCAAAGACATCCTAAACTACCATGAGGACACCTATGTTCATAGGGGCTTTATTCATAATAGCCAGCAATTGGAATTAAGTTAGCTGTCTTTCAACTGAAAAAAAATAGATAAAGAATGTGTGGTACATTTACAAAATGGCATATTACTCAGCTGTTAAAGAAAATGACATGAAATCTGCAGGCAACTAGATGGAACTAGAAATAATCCTCCTGAGTAGGTATCCCAGACACAAAGAGACAAATATGGTATGTACTCATTTATAAGTGGAAATTAGATTGTACCTATTCTGAGAGAGGCTAAGTAACAAAGACACTCAACCAGAGACACATGATCTCCCTGGGAAGGGGAAATAGAATAGATTTTGTGGGTGGACTGATGGAATCTGGGGCATCTGGGGCATGGGAACAAGATGCAAGGGATGGAGCAGAGGAAGAGAGTACTGGAGAGATGACTGGAATTGGGGGACATTTGCAGGTGATGTAGAAACCTAATTCAGGAGAAACTCCCTGGAAAACACTAGAGTGTTCCTTGTAAAGTTTCCTAGTAATGAGTGATACAATGCCCAAAATGGTCATCTTCTATAACCAGACAAAAATTCCAGCAGTGAGTCTGGGTCATCAGTCAAGCCATAAAACCTTTTACCTACCATCTGTCCTGCCTGCAAGATGCACTGGAATAATGGTCATTCAGAACTTGTGGGAGTGGCCAGCCAATGATTGGTCCAACTTGAGCTGATACCTGACACTGTGTAGATGGCCAGAGACCAGAAGCTGGGCAGTTCAGAGACCCAGGATAGAACCAAAAACAACTGTTAAAACAAAAACAAGACAAAAAAAAACCTCAATGAATTGATATCTAATGATATTTTGCTATACTCATGATGGGTACCTAACCCAAAGTTTTCAGAGAGCCATTGTCCAGTAAATGATGGCAGCAGATGCAGAGACCACAAACAAACAATAGGCAAATAGAGGAGGAAGTATTCAGAGAGATAGAGGATGCCACAAGTACATGTCCACAGAATCAACTAAACAATGCTCTTAGAGACTGATGTGGTAATCACTGACCCTTCAAAGATCTGAGGTAGGG
Source organism: Grammomys surdaster (assembly GCF_004785775.1). Classification (NCBI taxonomy): domain Eukaryota; kingdom Metazoa; phylum Chordata; class Mammalia; order Rodentia; family Muridae; genus Grammomys; species Grammomys surdaster. The sequence goes on along the minus strand of NW_021604576.1, from coordinate 10,018,085 downwards.
CATCTGCATGTATGTTATAGTTACACAGCTTGATGTTCTTATAGTATCCCTAACAGTGAGAGTAGAGGTTATCTCTGATGCTTTGGCCTGCACTAGGGACCCCTTCCTTCATTCTCACTTGCCTTGTCCATTATTGATTTAGGATTTGGGCCTACCTTATTGTAATTTATTCTGCCATGTTCAGTTGATTTTCCTGGGAGGCTCGCTTTTTTTGTTGTTGTTTTGGTTCAGTTGTTTTTACTGTTTGTTTTGAATTTTTGTTGTTTTTAGGTTTTTGTTTTGTTTTGTGTGTTTTTGGAAGGAAAACAGAAGGAGTTGGTTCATTGGACCTTGGGGAGAGGGAAGGTGGATCTGGAGAGGAGGGACAAGAAGAAGTGGAGATAAGAGAAACTGTGATCTGAATATAACTTATGTAAAGAATAAAAATTAAAAATATTAAAATAAAGACAGTACTAGATGACCCTTCCCAGTAATATAGTGAATGCTATGAAGCTTTCTCTCACACCTTTGTATTTTTGTTACAAATCAAGCTTTATATTACAATAATAATACAATTTAGATCTTAGGCTAGGATTTATCAAATGCATGGTAGTAACATTATAGTAGGCAACAATATCATGAGAGACCTAGCACTGTTTTAAGATGATTAAAAGCATCTTTCATCTTTTAAAAGCTTTTCAGTTTAAAATTTAGATTAAGTTTAAGTGGGATAGAAACTGCCAATCATATGCGAGAACCTGAGGTTAGTTAGGGCATTGAAGATAAGAAGAGCAGTTAAATTTGTGATCTCATAAAATTCTTTCTGGAAAAACAATAGAAACATGGAAAAGTTCATAATGCCTCATTGATTTTGCTAATTTGAAAGTTAAGATTACTTGTTCTTTAAAAATTATTCATGATTTCAATAAATGCTACTAGGAAAATAGAATATTACCTCAATTAACCATGGAGCATGTATGCTAAATTGTCTTTGATTCTTTTTTAAGTGAAATTTACTTTTTGATGTTTTATCTTTAAGACATTCTTGATAGGATTAGAAGCAAATATGTCTCACTACTCATAGTGAGTTCTTGTTATCCAAAGTGTCTAGCCAAATCTCTTTAGAAATGGGTTGTTTTTAATCAAAATCCTTGCTTTCCATATAAGGAAAAATAAAATATGTCTGTATGAGAAAAAAAGATCTCTTTAGCTGTGAAATGTGGTTCTTTTTTCTAGAAATTTTAAAAGAACTATTTTTTCAGGTCAATTTTATTCAAATTGTTGCATCGTTGTGGAAAATCATTATGGTACTGTATGTATCATATACATGGACTATTTCAGACAGTCCATATCTGGAATAGAGTACAAGGCATATTTATTAAAATAGTAATATATTGGACCTAAGAGCTATATATACAGTATTTGCAATGCTTACTACATTTGACTTTATGACTTAAGACAGCAACCGTAGACAATGAAGTAGAATAGTTGTGACTGTGTTTACTAAACTTTTATTTATAAACACATTGAGTAGTTGTATTTGATTTCATGGGTCATCATTTTTAGACTCAGATCAAGATGATGGTTTTGTCTGTTTTTGGATACAGAATGGACTATTCCTTTATTTATGAGATTCTGGACAGAAATCTTTCCTTCCCTGGGTTAACTTCTTAAGGAATTGAACCAATGAAACTCACTTGCACAATTTTTGTTAAAATTTAAGTTACCAGAATATTATAAGGGAATGATATATGGCTGTTTTGGTGGATATCTTCATTTATCTTTTTTACTTTTCTTCAACACTTCCTACATAATTTACACTGAGAGGAGTCAGTACCTGCTTTATTGTTCCTCTGTCCATTTGCCTAACAGAGGTTTACTCGAGTCTTTTCTTCAAATATTATGAGTATATAACACATGTATTTTGAGTAAACAAATAGAGTAAACATGTTAAAACTGTGCGTAACACTTTCTCCAGGATCAATGCCTTCACTCCTTTTTTAGGTCTCTAATTGTCAAATTCAATCACCTGCTAAGTACTATGTTAAAATAATACCATGAGCATACCAGTAAATGCATTATCAATTCATACATGAAAACTAACTTAAATGAAATTGGTGCTTGGATATGCACATTCTTTTTTTCAATTTTTCTCATTTTATTTAATATATAATTTTCAAATGTTTCTGTTTTATAATTCTTAAGTGTATTTCTTTTTAAAAGGGAAATAACATAGTCATTGCTAACACTCAAAATTGTATTTTGTTTGAAATAATAATTTATTATTCAAAATAATAGTTTATATGTATGTACGGCTTTTTTATTTCAAAATATTAACCTTTCACTGAATTGATTCAGAGCATATAATATGACTTTGAAGTATTTTGAAAACCTGGCTATAGAAAATCAATTGAATTATTTTTGTTGTTTGGTAATGTTGCTTCATTTTTCAAAGACCAAGATTATCCTGTGAACCTTGCCAATGAATAGAGTTAGTGGAAACTATAAGCCTCACAGAGGAATCATTAATAAGAAAGAATCAAAAACAAAGGAAAGTAAGTGGGTTAATTATGGCAAATAAGATTTAAACATCTGTTTAGGCTATCAGGAGAATACAAAGGGGAATTTCAGAGAAATTAATTTCTAAAACTACATTAATAAACCCACATGAAGATAGAATTCTGTTTCAGAGCATGATGAGAATTTATTATATGTTATTTTTATTTAAATGCAGGCACTGAGATGGATAATAATTAGTCCATAGCTTTTTATTTTGTTAAATATGGGGTACAATAGCTTACCTAAGCCCTCTTACCATAACAGATGTTTTAGGATCCAGTCAGACATTATACCATTATTACTCCTAGAAGCCAAAAACAAACACACTAGATTATCTAAATCATAATAACAATGTTTTAGTTATAATTTGTATATCATATGATATTTTTCTCTTCCTTTTATTTTTAAATTTTAAGAAATATCTGTAGTCATAGTGTCAAGATCAAACACTTTTTGCCTTTATGATTTGAACTCCTTAGTTTGTTTTGACATTTTCTTTGTGGTTGGTTATTAGAGTGATTTTCTTTTCAGTGTTCTATGGATGTATTACTATGTCATGGACATTGATTTGATCTATTTATATTTATTTGCCATACAATAAAACTATAGCAGGTCTTTAATTTTACCAATCCTATACTTACTAAGTTGTTTATCATTTGTTTTTTTCCTTTAAATCCTTTGATAGTTTTCCATGTCAACAAGAAGAGACTCAGTTTCTCTATATAACGTAGAAAGCCTTCACAGCCTCAGTTATTTTTGGCCTCCTCTTGTGCCTTCATATCTAAACTTTTATGAACTGATTCACACTAAGATGTTTTAGTTTCCTGAACTTCTCATGGTGTCTACATATCTCTGGTTTCTTTTCAGTTTTCAAAGTATATTTTTCTAAATGAATCTATTAAGTTAGAATTATAAAGCAAAACAAATTGTAAAAGCAGATGCCAAGTCCTGCAATGAGTTTATTTTTTGCTGGCAAGTATAATGTTGAAGCAATAATAACAATAATGGTAATGAATGGATGAAATATATTTTAAAATCTGTATGTTTTGTGGAATATCTATGACAGATCAATACATGAATATATTGCTTCATGTGTTTACCTTTTGTCCTAAATGAGAATATATAGAAACTACTGTCTTAGAAATTTTCAAGAACAAAATGTAGTGAACTATATTTATTATAATGGGCAATAAATCTCTTGAAATTACTCCTTCTAGGAGAAATTTTGTTTCCTTTGATCAACATCTGTCCAACTCTTCCCACTCTGCACAGCCCTTGGTAACCACTATTCTCTTTTTAACTGCTGTGTTTAAATTAAATTCTCTATCCAATCACCACGGACTAAGACTGGACTTGAATAACAACAAAAACAATAGAAAGCCCACATATTTGTGGAAGCTAAATAACTCTCTACTCAATGATAATTTGGTCAGGGAAGAAATAAAGAAAGAAATTAAAGATTTTATAGGATTCAGTGAAAGTGAAGACACTGCATACACAAAATTATGGGACACAATGAAAGAAGTGTTAAGAGGAAAATTCATAGCACATGGAGTCTTCATAAAGAAATTAGAGAGATCCCATGCAAGCAACTTAAGAGCACAACTGAAAAGTCTGGAACAGAAAGAAGTAAACACACTCAAGAGGAGTAGATGGCAGGAAATTATCATCAAACTCAGGGCAGAAATCAGCCAGTTAGAGAACCTATCAATAATAATATATTTATTATTGGCCTCCTCTTGTGCCTACATATCTAAACTGTTATGAACTGATTCACATTAAGATCTTTTAGTTTCCTGAACATCTCATAGTATCTAAGTATCTCTGGTTTCTTTTCAATTTTCAAAGTATATTTTTTCTAAATGATTCTATTAAATTAGAATTATTAAGCAAAACAAATTGTAAAAGCTAACATCAAGTCCTGAGTTTGTTTTCTGAGTTGTATATCAACAACCTCAAAGAAAAGTGTCACATGATCATCTCATTAGATGGTGAAAAATCTTTGACAAAATATAACACCCCTTCATCTTGGAGAAATCAGGAATTTATGGCATATAACTAAACATAATAAAAGTAATATATAGCAAACTTATAGCCAACATCAAATTAAATTGAGAGAAACTAGAAGCAATCCCACTAAAATCAAGAACATGACAAAGTTGCCTATTCTCTATTCAATATAATCCTTGAAGTTCTAGCTAGAGCAATTAGAAAACAAAGAAGATCTAAGTGATACAAATTAGAAAAGAAGATGTCAAAGTATCAATATTTGTGGATGATATGATAGTATATTATGCAACCCCCAAATCTTTGCCAGAGAACTCCTACAGCAGATACACTACTTCAGCAATGTGACAGAATATAAAATTAACTCAAACAAATCAGGCAACAGCTTTAAGAAAAGCCTCAGCAGCAGTTGTTTGGAGATCTACATGGAGTTTTTGCTGCACTTCTACATAGGTTCCAGGGGCCTTCATGTAGCCCGTGTATGCTCTTTTGTTGGTGATTCAGTCTCTGAGAGCCTTCAGTGGTCCATGTTAGTTGACTCTGTTGGTCTTCCTGTGGAGCTCCTATCCATTTCAATGCCTTCAATCTTTCTTCCAAATTTTCCATAAGGGTTCCCTAACTCTATCCAATGTTTGATTTTGTATGCCTGAAACTGTTTCACTCAGCTGCTAGGCAGTGCTTCTTAGAGGACAATTATGCTAGGCTTTAGTTTGCAAGAGTAATTATGTATCATTAATGGTGTCAGGAATTGGTGTTGCTCATGAGATGGTTCTCAAGTTGGACCACTTATTAGTTGGCCATTTCTTTAGAGTCTTCCCCACATTTGTCCCTGTATTTCTTTTAGATGGGACAAATTTTGGATCTAAAACTTTGTGGGTGGGTTGGTGTCCTTATCGCTCAACTGGGGGTCCTGCCTGGTTACAGGGGATGGCCACTTCAGGTTTCATATCCCCACTGTCACACAGGTTGACTCCTGGGAGCCTCCCTCATCTCTTGTCTCTGGGACTTCCCAGAGATTCCTTCTAAACCCCATCCCCAGCAGCTGCAGATTTCTATTCATTCTCTTGGCCCTATGACTCTCTTTCCTGTCTTTCTCTACAGCTGATACTGACCCTACCATTCTCCTTCCTAGCCCATCCTGTCCCCTCTCCTGCCCAGTTCCCTCTCTGCCTTTGCCTCCTATGACTATTTTATTCCCCTTTCTGAGTGAGATTTAAGCATTGGGTCCTCCCATGGGCCTTCCTTCTTGTTTAGCTTCTTGGGGTCTCTGGAGTGATTATGGGTATCCTGTACATTATGGTCAATATCCACTTATCAGTGAGTACATACCATACATTTCCTTTTATGGTCTGGGTTTCCTCATTGAGTGTGACAATTTCTATTTCCACCTATTTACCTGTAAAACTCAAGATGTTTTGATTGTAGCAGCCGAATAGAATTCCATTGTGTAAATGAACCACATTTTCTGTATCCATTCTTTGGTTGAGAGACATCTGGGTTGTTTCTAGCTTCTAACTATTATGAATTTATGTATTTTGCTGTTTAACTCCTTTGCATATGTGGGTGTAAATATTTTCTACCATTCCACAAAGCTGTCTTTGTATTTTTTTCCTTTTGCTGTGCAGAAGCTTCAGTTTTCAGTCATATTTATGTTTTATTACCTGTTTTAAGTTCCTATAACAATAAATTCCTAATCTGATACCAAGTAGCTTGTCGTCTATCACGGTAATGTGAAATTTTCAGGTAGTATATTTACCTAGGTATAATACTCTGCCCTAGGTTTCATATATAATATGAAATGAGTATTCATTTCACCTGTTAACATGAGGCTAGCTAGTTGTCTCTAAGTATTTAGTAAATACTATCATTTCTTCCATTGCATGTTTATGGAATCTTTATAAAATAACTAAGTAACAATAAATGTATGAATTTATTTCTGGTCTTTATTCTTAGTCTATATTGCTGTTTCTAGAGATGGGTATTATGCTTATCTAAGTTTTATGAATTTGATGTATATTTTTTGTAAGATATCTTCCATTTTGCCTGTGTTTTTGTTTTCAAAATATTTTAAATATTCAGGGCATGTTTTTGCTTCATATGAGTTGAAGAATTTTATATTTCTATGAAAAAATGCTGGTAAAATTTGGTGAAATATATATTGACTACATAGATCTCTAGGTAAATTCTTCTAATTATAATCACAAAATGTCCCTATTTCTTTGTCTGCTTTAAAATCTGACCTCTCTAATGCAATTAATTGTCCTGGAATATCATTCCACCTCTTAGTATTTTAACCACAAACTCATATTTAAGTAGATTAATCCTGGAGAGAAGAATCCTGCTTATACAACCTAAAAATGTTGGCCCAGACTGGATAGTAAGAAATACTTAGGAAAACTAAATACTCATCTACAGGAATTAGACTATATGATCTTGGTACACTGATGCTTTATTAGTTACATTAGCATTGCTGTGACTGTAATACATAATATAAACTTAGAAGAACTATTTATTTTCCTCGTTAATTCATCATGTGTTAGTCCACTATTGGAGGGCGAGACATAGTGAAGCAGCTCACCCTGTGAAGAGTGTGGCAAAAGTTGTTCATTTTACAGCAGACCAGGAAACCAAGGACAAGATTTAACCAGGTCCAGAGCTGCAGTTGGAATCTTGCTGTTACTAACCTAGTATCTCCAGCAAGAACTCACCTAAATCTGGGTCTTCCCTCCCCAGCTTCACAAGACAACACCTTCAGCTGGAGGTAAGCTTTCAAAATGAGCGTGGGAGATATTTTAAAACTAAAATTAAACAAAACATCACCAACAACAAAAACAACCAAGCAACCAAACAATAACAACAAGACAGACATCATTTGTATGACATATTTCTTCAAGAAAAGGATTATTTTAATTGAGTCAGAAAAAAGTTTTTTGAATATTGGTGTGGTCAAATGATACTTTAAAGTCTAGAAAAGTCATAAAAATATGTTTTTGCATAATTTTCCTTAAGATTGAGTCAAATAGTTGCTAGACCACCAACATATTTAGCTGAAGCATTTTCTCAAACATGCTAATGCTGTGATCCTTTATTAAATTTCCTCATATTGTGGTGACACACAACAATTATTTTTGTTGCTATTTCATAACTATAAATTTTGCTACTGTTGTAAATTACAACCTAAATATATTTTTGGATGTAGAAGTTTGCTAAAGGGGTCACGATTCATTGGTTGAGAACTTATGCCTAAAGACTTCTTGAATAAATTGTAATACTGTCAATTTTCAATCCTTTTTCTGCTTTCCAAAGCTTTCTAAATAGTGCTTCCTTTAGTTAGGTTATGAAGCATAAACAGGAACCTCCCAGTTTGGGTTAGAATTAATGTGTAGTCACAGGTCGGCACACATATGTGCTTATAGTTCCAACCCAGCAAAAGGCCATCATGTTTTCCATTTTGAACAGCATTAGTGATGAATTTTAAGTTTATTAAGAATAAATTTTCTTTATTCTTTAGCCATTTAAGAGAGTTGTTGCTATCAGTTTACAGTAATTCTAAGCTTGATTCGTTGTTAAACACTATAAACAGTGACTTTTTTCCTTTATTTTTAATACATTCATTTATTTTTAAATTATTTCTCATTTTATTTCTATTTACTAATTTAAAACCATGAGTGGTTGTAGTACTTTCATCATCATTAAGTCAAAGTACATTATCAAATATCTATAACAACATTGGTTTAACTTAAGGAACCTTATGTCATATCAGAACATTTACAATTACTAGGAATTTATAGGTTTATACTAATCAAGAATAAACAGCAAGAGGTGATGTTTGATATAGCAAGAATTCTATGCCACTGCTTCCCTTTCTTAAAAAAGATCTTTCAAAAACATCATATTTACAATTTTTTAAAATTAATTTGGCGCTTTACATAGAGGAGGTTTGAATGAAGCCTAGTGGCTGTGCTTGTCATGGTGCCCAGAAAGATGCTTCTATTTTGCCAAAAATGTTCTGCCACTAATGTGAAGCCTGTTGACAAACTGCTGTTTATATGTTGTCCCTGTGAAGCCAAGTCAATTGTTTCACTGTGGGAATCTGGCTCAGTACCAGGCGCTGTGTATGTCACTGCAGACAGATGAACATAGAAGGGAAGGGAAAGAACAAACTTCATTCTATCTTACTTGCCCCTTTATTTAATCAAAGTTTCAATAATATGAAAAGGCCTGGTGACCAGACGATCTTGTAAGATGTGATTTTGAAGAATTAGACAAATGCTTGAATTTTAGTTTCTTTAATTGCTAATTAAGAGGTAAATGTAAGTGAGGGTTAGGTACATACCAGCTTACAAATTTTATGTTCAACATTACCAGTTATGATAAACTATAAAGTATTTTTATCATTCAAAATTAGCAAAGTAGTAGGGATGTAAGTTATATTTTTTTCTTAAATTGGTGGTGGTTTCTTGGGACAATTTTGCCTTCTAGAAGTCATTTGGTAATATCAGAAGACATGCTTTCTTTCACAGTTGTTGGGAATGCTATAGCATGCAGGTGGTGAACACCAGTGGTCCTGATTGTACATAACATAGCTCCACAGTATTGGCCGACCTAGCCACAGATGACAGGTTATTGCTGCTGAGAAACTACCTCTCATTGTAAATGGTTGTGAGTCATGAATTATGCACTCAAGACAAGATAAAAGTCATTAATACTTATAGTCTAGAGATTTTGATGGAAAATTAAGTAGGCACTTAGCTAATGAATGATAATGTAGTTTGTAACAGCAGTAGTTGCAGAAGAAATATTAAAAGCAGAAGAAAAAGGTTTCATCAACAATCAAGATAACAGAAAGAATGAAGATGTGAAAGGAAACAAAGAAAAACTAGTACAAATACAAACCACAACTAATATATAATGAAAATGTTCATATTAGTGATCAAAGTATGGGAATAGACCTTGATTTAAAAGGCAAAAATGTATTTCACTTCTCTGCTTCTCTCTCTCTCTCTTGTGTGTGTGTGTGTGTGTGTGTGTGTGTGTGTGT
>NW_021604576.1:9993870-10008099 GCF_004785775.1 Grammomys surdaster | reverse complement strand
CCTCTCCCTCTCCCTCTCCCTCTCTCTCTCTCTCTCTCTCTCTCTGTGCTGTTTTTAAATAGTTTCTTTCCTGTGCTGTTCTTGTGACAGTTGAACATATGCTATCTCTGATTCATTCTGTCAAATCTTTCTGTGATTCATCACCTTGTCTGTCCCTTAATTGATGTCACTTTCAAACATGGCTATTTCCTTCTACAAACTAATTTTACCTTAAAGATGTGTAGTCAGTTCATGTGTGTATTCCAATCAGAGGTAATAATGGTATTTTGTAGCTGGGTCATACAGTCCTAGGTCTTTGAATGTGATACCTTGCTAGAGCAACCGCATTGCTGGATTAAAACTTGTTTACAGGGTAATACAGGATTTAAGGCCAACATATAATTAGATCTAAAAGAATCATTGTAAATCACTCAAAAAAAAACCCAACATAGGTAAAATAAAATAAGTTAGCCATGAATAATCAAAGATCCTGAAATGTACATTTGGGATCTTGAAAAATAAGCAAGGAGAGAGGGACAAATCAGCCAACATAATCTATCAAATATGCTTCTGCTAAAATACTATAGACCACTTTCTAAATCCATAGAATATTTAACACCAAGAATGAGCTTCAACTTAAGATCTATGAACTGAGGGCACTCCTGCATCAATGTGGGCTCATTGCTTCCAAATAAATGTGCTACTCTGTCTGTTTTGATAGTAAGACTAAACCTGAGAGGTATATGAAATAACCGTATCCTCCAGTGAATTCTGCTATTAAAAAAAAAACTATTCTAAAAGATATTTTATTTTTAAAAAGGGAAACTTCAATAAGATCTCATCTCTGAAATGATATCAATGATTTAAAGTATACAGTTTATTTTGAAATATGTAATTCATCATAGATATTAAATAATGTCACAATAGCTTTTCAGTATTAAATAGATGTATTCATCATAATACAAATTCAGTGGGTCTGTAGTCAGTATTTCTATCAGAAATTCATACTTAAGTATTGGCTGTAGAACACCACTAGAAGTGACATCTAACATTCACCCAAATACCCTTATCTGCCATTAATGCTGTAGACTTTGTTCATTATCCAAGTTTTCACTCATAAGAAAGACAGCTTGTGAATTAGCATTATGTTAGCTAGTTGTTCTCATTGATGGAATTAGTGGTGGTTTGACTAGATGGATAAGCTAAAATATATACAGGATATTTCTCATGCATGAGCAACCTATAAAAAGCTAATGTTATCACACCTCCACACCTTTACAATTGTACACTTGGAAAGCAGATGAGGTAAGCAGAATTCTGCAATGACCTATGGTCATATCTTTATTTGTAATATATTAAATAAAACAGCTAAAATGTCAGCTATGTATAAGGTTTTGTATGCAGACATGAGGACTAGTAATCATGTGTGAATGAAAAGATCACCAACATCGTATGACCAACTGTTGATGATAATTTATGAAAATGAGTAATAAATTACATTTATCTTGAACCCAACAAACACTATGTATACAATCTTTATAAGTCCACAATATAAGATCTGAGAAGGCATTAACCACTAAGTATATCAAAAAGGAATTCTTGACAAACTAAGGACTTGACCTTTTATGACCCATGTTTTCCTGTACAAATACAAGCATAAAATGTTTAATGCACAAAACGGATGAAAAACCAAATCAAAATCATTAAACTCATGGTTAAAATTAATTCACTAGTTAAAAGAAAAATAAAAAAATATCATGGAATTATATTTTAAATCAAATTCAAAATCCCTGCCTATCAAAACTTGCAACTTAAGTAGGATAGAAATATTTACATGTAGATAGACAATAAATTTCTTAAAATATTAAATAGATTCAGATGAATTTTATAATATTGTTTTATTCTCATTACGATGAGAATAATTAGGGACTTTTAACATTCTTTTATTTATTTGTGAGTTTATAACTTAAAAGCAAATTAAAGGAAGGATTAATTATACGTTAAGTGACTTTTTAGTGGTATGCCACATATTTCTTTGTGTTCTTCAATTTAAAATGCCCAGTAGTAAAGTGTATTAAAGTATCAGTATAAAACGAAACATTTTAACCTGGATATTTTGCTGTATCAGGAGACATTGAAATTTATATTGAATTATTCTTGAAAAAAAATAAAAATTAAGACTATAAATATCTTATGACACAAATGTGATTTCTGTAAAATAAGATTCTTGTCCTTAAGTGAGATTTACTTAAATCAGAAAATATAGCTATAGTTTTGTTTACCAGTTGAGAAATCTAGTCAAATGTATAGATTTTATATACACATTTAATATTTGGCATTTTTCATTAACAGTTGAATCACCTTAAATGAAAACCAATACTAGGTAAGATTTGCTGATATTTGTTATAGGCAAAGCAACATTATAATTAACATGCAATAGTGATTCTTTTAATCATTATGAGCTGCTTAAGTGTTGTGGATTTGAAGGAGTGTATTCAGGGTAAACAAATAAGCAATTGAAACAAAGTAGACAGCTTGGATTCCATAGACATTCCAAGACTCTTCAAATACTTTGCCCCTCACAAATGCAATAAAGCGTGTAAAAATCATTATCTAAGTTAAAAATGTCCTTAAAATTACATAAAAATGATAATAGAAATCTCCAAGGAAAATAAAGCATATTTCACTTATTTCAAAGTAACAATGATGAAGTTATAAGATGCTTTGTGCTCATTTTGTTCATTTTTAAATTAAGAAAATCTGGACTGATGAGATGCCTTAACAGATACAGGCATCTGAGGCCAAGTCTTAGTACCTAAATTTTACTCTCCAGAGCTACATGGTGGGAATGGGGACCCTGCTCCTGCAAGCTAACCTCTGACTCCTAGTAGCATCTGGCCTGTGAAAACAGAAACTGCATATGGAAGTAATCAACACACCAATAGGTAAATTAATATAAGCAAAATAGTAAATTGTACAGTATAAAAGTCTCAAATAGTTATAAAATTATGATGATTAAAGTCAATAAATAACTCTTTCTAGCTGATAAAATGACTCAATATGATATAAATAAATGGGCTATGTCTGTTTTGAAGCTTTCTACATTCATTGTGTGTGTGTTTGTGTGTGTATTCGTATGTGTGCGTGTATGTGTGTGAATGTGAGTTTGTATTGTGTATGTGTTTGTATGTGTTTGTATTTGTGTGTACATGAGTGTGTGAATATGAGTTTGTATGTGTTTGTATGTATTTGTATTTGTGTGTATGTGAGAGTGTGTGATTATGTTTGTATGTGGATGTAAATGTGTTTGTGGGCTGTGTGTGTACTTGTATATATGCCTGCAGGTGAATGCTTGTATGTGAGTGTGCTTGTGTGAGTATATTTGTATATATATATATATATATATATATATATATATATATATATATATATGAGTATGTGTCTTTTGTGAATTTGTGTGTGTGTGCAAATATGTGAGTGTGTGTTATTGTATATGTATGTTTGCATGTATGTATGTATGTGAGTGTTTGTATGACAGTGTGTGTTTTTGTGTATGTGTGTATGTGCATGTATGTGAGTGGGTATATGTGAATGTTTGTATGTGTGTGTGTATGTATTTGTGTGTGTGTACAGAGACTACATATGACAGAGTATGTGTGTAGAGGTCAGAGGAAATATGCAGTAACTGCATGTATGTGTGTGTGTGTATGTGAGTGTTAGTATGACAGTGTGTGTTTTGTGTATGTATATATATGGATGTATATGAGTGGGTATATGTGAGTGTTTGTATGTGTGTGTGCATTTGTATTTGTTTGTGTGTGTGTTTGTATGTGTGTGTCTATACAGGAACTACATTGTCAGAGTATGTGTGTAGGGGTCAGAGCTGTTTTATTCCTTCTACCAGGCTAGTTTGTGAGATAGAACTGAGTCACAAAGTTTGGCAGAGTACTAATTTTCTCTCTGTTTCTATGATTTGAAAAAAAGAAATAAAGCTCCTTCTTGTGGGAGGAGGTAATTCAAGAAGGAGAGGGTTCATTCTGGCTTACAGTCTTTCCAGTGGGAGAGAGTCTCATGGGTGGGAGAACATGGTGGTAAAATGTGAGATGATCTCTTCAAGTTGCTTTCACAGTTCAGAAGCAGAGAGCCACCAGGAGGTGGGGTTTGGCTGGAAAATCACAAAGTTCATCTCAGTTAGACATGCTTTCTCCAAAGCTCATTCTCCTAGTGTCTCCACAGTCTTTCCTAACCTGCTGCGAGGTGGGGACCAGGCTCTGAAACACAGGAGGCTTTGCAGGACATTTCATATTCAAATCAAAACAGAGAGCAGGTTCTCTTACCCTGTGCCATTTCAAGAGTCCCTAATACATAGCTTGTTAGAAGTGAACTTTTCAGTATTTAGCCTTCTGTATGTTTATTCAATAAAACTGTAAGAAAAGCATAAAACAGTATCATGAGCTGATAGGGTAGATGTTTGTTTGTATTTGTTTAACAAGTGATTCTGGCATTTACTAAATTGTCTTTTTAACCACTAATGTTTGATGTAAACATTATTCCAAAGTAAGTGTCCAAAGCACAGGCAGTAAAAAACCCATGCTTTCTTTTTCCAAGACAAATTGGAAACACCATTAAATATTTATTAAAAACAAACAAACAAACACCAAAACAAAACAAGACAATGGTTGGTTATTTTACTTGAAACTACTTAGTTTATAAGTAGAAGACATAGTCAACAACAAGGAAGCTCTGAAGGCTTCACAAAAGCAGTGGTATTTCACAGATTTTCCTGCCAAAGATGCATGTTACTCAGTAGGGATTAACTGTGCAAATAGTAATCCATTCACCCCTGCTACTTATGAAACTATTATAATGCTGTAAGAACTTCCTAATGATGTCTTTTAAATAAAATTAATTATTTGTAATTACTTTATAAATATTCAATTTCTCCACTTTATTCCAGGGGCATCAATTTTCACTATCAACTATAATTTTAATCCACTCTATTTTTTCCTTAAAATATTCTCTAGAATTTGATTTTAAAGTAGTTTCTCCTGGTATATTTTTCCTTCACACTCTTATTTATCCTTTATACATATTTATTATTTTCACTCCTTTAATTATAATTGGTATATGAATTTATATAACTGGAATATAGATTTTCATATAAATTAAGACTATAGAAACTCCATATTATTATTTTTTATTTGAAAGGGAAAATTCAAAGTGCTGAATGTAGGATGCAATAACATAGACTATTACTCTGGAATAATCTTAATATTTAACTTAATATTGGACAGAATTATTCCTAATATGACTTTAAGATGATGATGATGTAGCTGATCAGATCATTTAGTTAAAAATAGTGGTAAAATTGTGTTGTGTCCTCTGGGTACAGGCTACTGCGAACAAATATCCTTAAAATAGTGGCTATACTCCCAAGGTGCTGGAGGATAATGAGTAAATAGAAGGAGACGTAAAGGGAAAAGAAATTAGGAATTCGTTCTCATTCTTCTTCAACCCATTACCTGAACAGAACCTTTCTAACTCAGTTCCCAGATCTCGTGAGGTACAATATAGGAAAGTGGATGAGGAGAGATAGATCAGTAGAAATCTGAGGACAAGGTGAAAAATGAATAGGGGGCTAATATAACCTAGGAGGAAAGCTTGCTGGTGAAGAATGTCTGACAGGATTATAGAAAGAGACTAGAAAATAGCCAATGGGAAAGAAGTTTCTGGATCCTCCATGTCTTCTGCTTCAGGTTCTTGCCTTAAATTTCCTCTTTTTTTTTTTTCTCAACGATGGATTAAGACCTGGAAGTTTAAGCCAAATAGAACTATTCCCATCCAAGTTGCTTTAGATAAGAGTGTTTAGTTCTATCAACAGAAAGGAAGCTATAACCATATTTAAAGAATACAGTTTATAGAAAGAGTTGTATGGACAGGTTTTCTTATTGTGACCCTAGACATTATCTAATGTATAGGCATAAAGCTGTGTTGGTTATATTGTTGCATGTGGTTATTACAAATGTCTTCATATATACTTATAGCATCTTTGAATATATTTATAATGTTTAAAATTTAATTGGTAAAAGCTATAATCTTATCTACTATTTTGTGTATTAACAAAGTTACAAGTAACTCTGAGATCATGTGGAAAAAGAAAAGCATCTTTCAGAAGAAGTTATAATAAAGATACTTGAGAAATATTTTGGAGCTAAGTTTTATTTATTCTGTGTTTAAAATATATATTATATTGAGATGTAATTTTTAAATGGTTGCATATTACCACATATTTGCAATGGTTACATATTACCACATATTTGCATAGTTGTTTCAGGACTGAGAGTTTATACTAGATTCATTCTTGGTCATTTTTTTCAAATAAAAATATCAGATATCCTATTACTACGCAAGAAAGTGAGAGATCAACTTAGAGAGAGCTGTTACATAAACACTGTTATTTATAGAGATAAGTAATAGGGAGGTTTTAATGAAACCTTAAGAAACTCTGTTAGTTCTAAGCCCTATTAAAAGCAACTTGATTTTAATTCAAGGAAGCTGCAAAGTGCCAAATTGTATTTTCACAAGGATCCATTCAGTAATGCATAAAGACTGTTAAGCATCTGACTGAGCATTTTGCAGACATACTTAAATGGAGCAAAGAGAAAGACATGTGCTTTGTTTTATTTGATCTCCAGTTCACAAGGTAGTGAGGTTGATGATTAAGGTTTAAGTTTTGTTCATAAGTCATTAGTATATGTTATAGTTAATAGATATATTGTATCTATTAGCTTTGGTAATTAAATAACAGGTCTTTAAAACAGTTGAATAGAGCAGTGTTCTCCATGACTAGCAAGTTATTTTTACTCAAATTACTGAAACTTATAGGTATTAATTAGTCTGTAGACTGGTGAAATTGACTTGAGATACTGACTACTTAGATCTTAAGTTGAAGAAAACAACATAGTTACAGCAGAGCTTTTATAAATAAAATGTCATATTTTAAGCATCTATTTAAACTACTGATTAGAGTATACTCCAAGGTTGTTGAGACACTGTAGATGTTAAAGACTCGAGTTTCAGGGATTTCTTTGGCAAAGCTTTGCCAGAAAGCATGAATCAACTAAACAGAGTAGCAGGGTAGATACCACTGTTGAGTTTTCTGTGTTCACTAATAAACTTGCTATTTCTCATCATCTTTTTGTCTTGTGTAGATGTTTAAGACTCTCAGAATTAAAACTTATTAGTTTTTCTCTATTCATCAGTACTCCTTTGCTTATAGTTGATAGGTGGTTATCTAACAAGATTTAAGTTATTCTTTACTGTTAACTTGGCATTTTGCAAGCTCTCAATCCCATGAATAATTAAAGATACAACAATTCCAGAGGATATTGATGACCACATTTTGAAGCCTTTCCTAAAATATTAGAAATTACTATTATTATTATGTGTAGATGTTTGTATGTCTGAGGCCCAGGATCAATACTGGATATCTTTTCTCAGTTGTTCCACACCTTTCTTTCCTCTTCCAAATTTTTTCTCAATTATTTTTAATTTTATGACATTTATTATTATTATTATCATCATCATTAATTTTTTTTACAGTCCAGTCATTATTCTCCTCCTGGTCCACCGTCTGACCTCTGAGTGTTCCTCATCCCATTCCTCCTACTCCCTCCATTTCCAAGAGGATGTCCCCCCCCACTGCACCCCCACCCCAACAAACATCTCCACTACCCAGGGCCCCAAGTCTCTCGAGGGTTAGGTGCTTCTTCTCTCACTGAGGCCAAACCAGGCAGTCCTCTGCTGTATATGTTCTGGGAGCCTCAGACCAGCTCCTGTATGCTGCCTGTTGGCTCAGTATCTCAGAAATCTCAGGAGTCCAGATTAGTTGAGTCTGCTGGTCTTCCTATGGGGTAGCCCTCCTCCTCAGTTTCTTCCAGCTTTTCTCCAATTCAACCACAGGGGTTCCCTGCTTTTGTCCATTGTTAGGGAGAAAGTATCTGAAACTGACTCAGCTGCTTGTTTGAGCCTCTCAGAGGGCAGCCATGTTAGGCTACTGTATGTAAACACACCATAGCATCAGTAATAGTGTCAGGCCTTGGAATCTCCCCGTGAGCTGGATTCCAATTTGGGCCTGTCACTGGACCTCCTTTCCTCCATTTTTCTCCATTTTTGTCCCAGTAGTTCTTTCAGACAGGAACAATTTTAGGTCAAAGTTTTTGACTGTCGAATGGCAACCCCATCCCTCCACTTGATGCCCTGTCTTTCTACTGCAGATGGACTCTACAAGTTCCTACTTCCCACTGTAAGGTATTTCTTCTAAAGTCGCTCCCTTTGAGTCCAAAGTGTTTCTCACTTCCCAGGTCTCTGGTACATCCTAGAGGGTCCCCTGACCTTCTACCTCCAGAAGGTGCCTGTTTCCATTCTTTTTGCTGTTCCTCAGGGCTTCACTCCTGTTTCCCCTCACTCCAATACCTGATCATGTTCCCCCTTTTCCCCGCACCTTCCCATCTCACATCCAGGAGGCATAACTTTGTTTTCTGAGTCAAGAGTTCTCAATAATATTGTGGTTCTTTAATTTGGCTAATTGTCTAGCCAATGAGCATCAGAGAATAGAATTAGCATTCAATTTCTCATGCTTTTGATGCAGGCATTTTCTTTTGATTTATTTTTTACAATTTTATTTTGTAATTAAAAATATTTTTTTCCTCATAAAATATTTTCTAAGCACAGTTTTCCTTTCTTCTACCCTTTTTTGTCCCTAGTCCTCATCCTCTCCCCAGATCCACTCTCCCTATGTTTCCTCTTCAGAAAATAGCAGGTCCCCAAGAGACATCAATCAGAAAATTTTAAATAAATAAATAAATAAGAAAAAACAAAACAAACAAAACAAAGCAAAATACAAAAAGGCAAGGTAGAAGCCCCCGTAGGAGGAAAAAATAGTCTCAAGAGTAGGCAAACGAGTCAGACATTTACCCATTCTCACTATTAGGAATCTCACAAGAACAGCAAATAAGGCAAACACAGAAGAGCTGATGCAGATCAGTATAGGTCTCAGGCTTGAGATTTCGGTCTCTGTGGGGCCATATGAGCCCTGCTCAGTTGATTCAATGGAACATAGTCTCCTGGTGTCCATCCCCTATGACTCCTAATGTCTTTTCCACAGAGTCCTCATCTCCAAGGAAGGGGCCTGATGGAGGATAGAGAACTCCAGTTTAGACTCCTTTTCTGACTACAGGTCTCTGCACCTACTCCAATTTGCTGCTGAAAGCAGGAAGCCCCTCTGATGACAACTGAGCAAGGGGCTAAACTAGGAGTATAGCAGAATACAGTTAGGAATCATTGACGTTTTTTTGTTCCCTACTCTAAGTCTCTGAGCTATCCTGCCTCTGGTTCCTGGCTATCAAGGCAGTGTAGGGCATGAGCTTCTTATCGTGGAGTGGGCCTCAGGTGAAACCAAACATTGGTTAGCCACTTCCCCATGTTCAGTGACACCATTATCCCAGCACATATTACAGGCAGGTCCGATTGTAGGTGGGCAATTTGTGGCTGGGTTAGTATCCAGGTTCTTTCCATAGCCTTCAGAAGGCACTTCTTACAACAAAAAGAGTAGAATATAGGGGTGAATGCTCAAAGCTCATATCAGCTCAATCATTCTATGTTCAATTCACTGAGCAGAAGTTGACCTTCCTGCTGTCAGTTTTCAAAGGGAAACCTTCAGTCTAGGTTATTCATGGATCTCCATGGGCCTCCTGGCCAACCATTCAACTGAATGTAACTCAGTCCCATCACTGGAACGCTTGGCTGGCTACAAAAGATGGCCACTTCAGACACAAGTAAGGGCTCCATTACTAAGAGTTCTTACTGGTGTCATCCTCATAGATTCCAGGAAGTTTCCACTGCAATAGGTTTCCACCCCATCCCTCAAATACTGTCCTCCTGAATATCAGCTGTCTCTCTTTACATTCTCTCCCTCACCTCCCACAAGCTCCTGTCACCACCCTTCCCTTGTCCACTCTCAAAATCTATTCTATTTCCTCATTCCCAGGGAGACTCATACTTGCTTTTCATCTAACCTCTCTGGGTCTATGGGTTGTGTAGCTTCATTATTATTTACTTAATTGCTAATATCCACTTAAAAGTGAACACATACTATATTTGTCTTTCTAGGTCTGGGTTAGCTGATTCAGGATGATTTTTCTAGTTTCATCCATTACAGTCAGGCATTTTCCTAATTGAGGGACAGTCTTTGCCTTTAGAAATTAGTTTTTCTTAAAAATCTTTAAAATAAAACTCATGTTTTCCGAAATTCATTATTAATTGGGTTATCTTAATTTTTTAAGGTTTATGCTTATTCTATGTGTATAAAAGTTTTGCTATCACTATGTTTATTTACCAAGTGTGTGTCTGGTGCTGACAAATGTCAGCAAAACATTTCATGTTCTCTGGAACTGGAGTTACCTGAGGTTGTGAACTAACCAATATGGATGCTGGGAACTGAAACGAATTTGGTTCAATCACAAGATCAGAATGAGCTATTAACCACTGAGCCACTTCTCCAAACTCAGATCATTTTAATTTAAGGTCAGATACATCATTTGCCCTCACATCCCAGAAATGCAATGAATGTGGTTTCTAAAGCTTTTTCCTCAGCCACAGTGATCATACATCTATAGAAGCTTAGGTACACACACAGCCACAGCCTGCTCCACAGTTGTGGTTGTTTGAATGAGAATGGCCCCAAGAGTTCCTGTATTTAAATGACTAGTTCACTGGTGGACTATTTGAATAGGATTAGAAGGTACAGCATATTTTGAGGAGGTGTGGCCTTGTCTGAGGAGTTGTGTCACTGGAGGCAGGTTTTGAGGTTGCTAAAGTATTGCTAGGCCCAGTCTTTCTCTCTGTCTGTGTCTCTCTGCTTGTTCATCTCTGTCTGTCTGTCTCTCTTTGCCCGATGCCTGAAGAAAAGAATGTAAAGCTCTTAGCTACTGCCGCATCACCATGCCTTCCTGCATATTGCTCCAATATCGTGCCTTCCTGCATATAACCATGTGCCCTGTGTTCATGATAGTGGACAAAGCCTTTGAAACAAAGTCCTACATTGACATATTATTAGCCACAAAATTAGTAACATAGTTTAGACCTCACTCTTAGAGTTGTATCTTTATTTTAAATTTTTATACAATATACTTGGACCATGTTTTTTTAAATCCTCCTCAATTCCTTTCATATTTTTTTGATGTCTTCATCCATGTAAACTTCATATCTTCTGTACACCCATTCTTTCTTTCTCTCCAAAAATAAAAATAACAAATATTAAAACACCAATAAAACAAGAAGTATCAATGTAACCCCCCCCTCAAAAAAAGCCAATAAACAAAAACCATGTAGTCCATTTGAGCTAATCAGTTACTCTCAATTATGGGGTCTACCCTGCTGTATGGTTGATATACCTAGTGATATTTCACTGGAAAAAAAAACCTGATTTTCAATTTCCCAGAAAGTATCAAATGAAAATAGCTTCTTGTTTAGGGGTGGGATTTTTGTGTCAACTTCTCCTTCTCTGTGTTGGCAATCTATCTAGTTTAAACATATGTGGATTTTGTTTCTTATTTTGTATGTGCATCAGTTTTTTTGTGTGTGTGTCTGGAAATGAATCTTTTCTTGAATTCAGCCACTACGTACGGATTTTGCAATCTTTCTGCCTCCCTTTTCACACAGATCCCTGAGCCTTGAAAGGGAAGGTTATTTTGTAGAAATCTCACTTAGGAATTGGTACTCCAATGTCTCTTACTCTCTGTATATTGTCTGGATGCCAGTCTCTGTGTTAATTCTTATTGATCTACTTGTTTATTTTTGCATCCATAACATACAAGATAATCAATATAAGTTTACATCATCTTGAGGCAGATCATTGCAATCTCTTCATCTAATGATACTGCATACTGTAGGCATCTAATGATACTGCATACTGTAGGTCTTTTGCCTTTCCAAATAAATTTTCAAATCAAGATTTATGTCTACAGTTAACTTGTCTCACATGGGCTGGGATCTAATGGAATCTATAGACAGAGATGGAAATCTGATATCCTCACAACCATGAGTATCCTGTGTCAGGTCATGTAATGACACTTGATCTCTTTAGCTTTTTTTTTCCCCTTGTTCTTTCTTCAGAGTGGTAAACTTTGTTGTATGTATTTATTCTGTTTCCTTGATATGACTTCGTAGAATATTTCCTCTGGGTGCATAATAAAACTTTAGTTGTTTTACATTTCAAATTTCATTTACTTGTTGGCATATGAGAAAACAGCTAACTATTGGGTATCAAATGTTTATCTAGAATCTTCACTGTGCCATTTGTTATTACAGAAAGTTGTGGTCTTTAGGAAAAAAAATGTCTACAGTGCTTGCTTCAGAGGCACATTAAAAATTTAAAAAATACAAAAATTTGACAGACCTCTGCATAAGAATTGCATGAAAATAACAAAGCATCCCAAATATTTTTAATATAAAGAAAAAAGACCTATATAGTTATAGGACGTTAATGAAGGCAGTTTTGGAAGCTGGAGAGATGGTTAAGTGAATAAGATAACTGACTGCTCTTCCAGAACACACGTGTTTAATTCTGAGTACCCACATGGCATCTTACAACCATGTTCAACTCTAGTTCCATAGGCTCTGATAGCTTCTGCTGGCCTTTTTGGATGCCAGGCATGGTTATGGTACCCAGATATATATGCAGACAACATAACCCATTCACATTTAATAATAATAATAATAATAATAATAAAGAAAAATAATGGCAATTTTATTTTCCCCTTTTAATCTATACATTTATTTCTTTTGCATGTCTAAGTTTTATGTGTGTATGGGTCTCTGTATGTGCATGCATGGGCCAGAAGAGGGTATTCAGTCCCTGAGACATAGTTACAAGCAATTGTAAGTCACTAAACATGGATGCTTGTTTATGTATCCCAGTTCTCTAGAGGATCATTGAATCTTTTCATCATCTCCTTCTTCTTTGTGTCTTATTGTCTGGAGCAAGGTTTTTAGTATGATGTTGAAAAGTAGCAATGAGAAAATATGTCTTTGCTTTATTCTCACCTTAAAAATAATGCCTTAAGTTCCTCAATATTAAGAGTAATGTTAGTGGGATAAAGAGATATCTCGGCAGTAAGAATATTGAATACTCTTGTAAAAGACTGAGAGTTGCTTGTCAATGCCAATAGAGTGGTTCAAAACTGTTTATAACTCCAGTTTCAGGTGATCCGATAACATCTTCTGTCTTTACCAGGCACCAGACTTGTTTGAATGTACTTGTATTCATACTGGCAAGACACTCATACATATAAAATAAAATAAATCTTAAAAAAGAGTGCTTTACAGATTTCTTATATCACCTTGATGACATTCCTTTTTTTTGATATTCTGAAGTATATTGTTGAAAATATTGTATTTGTTTTTATTTATGTACATATGTGTGTACACCTGTTTGAAAGTACATACACCTGTTTGAAAGTACATGCATATACTGCCCAGAGAGTATAGAAGAGAGTGTTACAGCCTCTGGAGTTGGAATTACAAGTGCTGTGAACTGACCTGTGGGTACTAACATCTGAAACCAGGTCTTCTGAAAGAGACCAAGTCCTCTTAATTGCTGAGTCATTGCTCAGGCCCTTGCTGGGTATATTTAATTACAATATGGGATTCTACATTTTGTTAATTGTATCTTGCAACCTTTGATATGATCATATGATTTTTCATCTTTGAATTGTTGATGTGATCAGGTCTATTAATTGATGTTTGCGCTTATTTGGGATATATTTCATTTGTTTAAAAATGATTCTTTTTCAAATGCTATGTTGTTAACTTTGAGTTAATATTTTTATGGATTTTTGCACATTCATTTATTAACGATATTGGTCTATAATTTCATGTAAAGTCTTTTATTAAGTATTGGTATTAAGGTAATATTGGTGTTCAAATTAGTTGAGCCATATACTTTTTGGTTCTGTATTGTGGAAGAGAATAAAGAAATTTATATTTTTTTCTTTCATATTTGGTAGACAGTGCCATAAAAATAATTGGAGCTTGGAATTTTCTGTTTTGGAATGTTTTTACTCATTTACTTATAAGAGACATGAGCCTATTAAGATTTTCTACCCTTCCGCCCCTGCCTGGTCCTTTGGGCTGGAGCAGACACAGAGTCGGTCTGTTCGTGTCCTGTGGAGAAACTGAATCCTGAGTCAT